>NC_141023.1:26010000-26380000 GCF_052040795.2 Danio rerio
TGCGCAAAGCAACCAGAAAAAAAGGTCTGTTTAGTTTGTTTGTTATAGGATGATCAATCATCATCAAATGTGATCAAGAGTGAGTTTTACAAGTTTAACATGTTTTAAAACAGTGCATGTTTGTAATAAATTACAGCGATTTACTTTTGATTTACTTCATCTTTACAGCCGCGTGTCAGAAAAATTATAAAAAAGACACTTCAATCCCGGGTTGTGAACATTAAATCAGGTTTTTTGTACATCCACATAACAGATATCCATAGAGCAGTGGATATTATCCTGTATCCTGTCACATTTGCAAAGCTAAACAAGTGCGCTGTCTGTGTGTGTGTTTATCTGTTCTTACTGTAGTATTTCTCACAAACGTTACGTGCGATTTGCTTCCTTCATATCTGTCTGTTGTCTGAGGCTGCTGAGGGCAGAGATTGAGACACGCTGACTGGCACAAGGGAACGGTGGGCGGGGAGGACAAGCCTTAAGCTGGATTTATACTTTCGCCTGGTGCCGCATCGCGCACCTCCACTGACTGCGCGCACCTCGCTAAACGAATAAGACTTTTATACTTGCCGCGTTTGGCGTTGTGATATTCTTTAAAATGACAGTGGGCGGTCAAAAGAAACTAACCGTAAAGACAGACGGATAGACGGAGAAGTAAAAAGTTTCCTGAACTATGTCATATCATTAATGTCATTCAATACTTTTAAGCAAATTATTTTTATTGTTTTTATAAATCGTTTTAATGATTGTAAGGATTTTTATAACCATTCAAGATTTTTTTAATCAAACTTTGATGAATCACTTGCTTTTTCAAATCTTGTACAGTTTACCTATTAAAGTTTATTAAAATATTAATAAAAGGAGAACATGGGTTGATCTACAAATATATTTAATTATGGCAAGAATAGCAAACAAAAGTACACTTACTGAATAAAATACAGTTTATTTTTTATTTTTTTTAGATTTAGCCTGCTCCACAATTCACACATTATTGTCTGGTTAATATCTGTCTTATACTTATTCCCAAAAGGCAATAATGGTCCAACATTCCTGACTATTATAACCAGTAAAGCCTAGAAAAGTAGGCATCAGTATATTGTAAACCGACAGGTTCAAATATTTTTTTCAGGTATCAAATGAATAATTTGTTCTTAAATAATAGATTTGCAATTGTTAAATTGTTTTAAATTCAAAATTGTAGTATATAAATCAGTGTAAAACCTGTGACTGATGAAAAAACATATTCTGTAATTGTGTCTCACTTTTGCCATTACCTTTTTTTGGTTTTAACAACCAAACTTATCCTTCAGGTTTTTCCAAACCTTTTAACAAAAACTTTCTTCTTTCCCATGGCTTTTGCAATTTCTGCAAAAGCCGTTGCAATGATCACTAATAAGAAAAAGATGTCTGTACAGTGATACTGTTTCAGACAAAATCTCTTCAGTGTTTCATATTCAACTCAAATCAAATGCGGCTGTTCGCTCGAGTCTGCCAGCCGAACTCACACCCAAAAGCGAATATCCGCAAACTCAGCGATGATGTCACATTCGCCGTGCAGACTCAAGCGAACAAGCGTACATGTCGAGTATGAACCAGGCTTTAAAGGGCCAGTACACAAAAACAGCAACAAGCTGTTTAGAGCTATACAATACAAACCACTGAAAGCTAAAATAAATAATCTGATGGGTGTTTTGAGCTGAAACTTTACAGACACATTCTGGGGACTCAAAAGACTTATATTACAGTTTTTCTCAGTCGCTTTGATGCACTTCTCACAACCCTATTTACATTTGCACAACAGTTAATGCATTTCTCAAAACAGTTAGTCATTTGTTCACATCCTAGTAGCAGTTTCTCATTCCTTCCAACAAATTGCAGATGCTTTTGGACCAGCATCAACTGTTTTCATACAACACTCTGCTATTTATAACGTTATCATCTGCTTAAGTCATGTCAGTCAAAATGAACTAAACGTGTAAATGCTGAATAGTCATTGCATATAAAACTAATAGTCCTCATTTCATTACTTGAGTCATTACATACAAAAATGTTGAACAAGTTGTCAAAATCTGTCTAGGAAATTTTATTTAAAAAAATAAATCTTTATTTTTCTGAAAATGTCTTTAAAATTGAACAATTTGATCAATGATTTACAGACCTGTGTTGTAGGTTCAGTTCCAATATGTTCTGCAATATAGTTTACAGTTGTATTTACCCAATTTACCCAAAGGAAGCCTATGCTTGTTGTAAATAAGGGTGTATTTATTCTTTTGCAAAATGCTGTGAATAAATTAGAATTGCAACGAGCAAATGCAGTAAAAATGTGAAACATACAGATTCGGTGTCTTGTACTCAGAAACCTCACTAAATGCAGTGATGTCTAACTTTGCTATAGTTTTCAAATGGCTGTGCAAATACTATAAAGTGCTGTCATGAGCATATTCAGGAAGTGTCACCAACATCTGACTTTTTTGCATTGAAAAAAATGTCCAGAGTAAACTCATAATGAAAACATGACAAAGCCATTTGACTATCTTGTTCATAAACAATACAGTCTGAACTTTTCATTTTGATGACACTGACACTTTCATTGACATGAATACTTGCTTTTGAGGAAGGAACTATCCATTTTGAGCATGTGACGCACTTTTGCAGGTTATCAGCTAGGTTTTGCAGTTTGTACAAATTGTTTTGAGAAATGCATTAACTGTTGTGCATATGTAAATAGTGTTGTGAGAAATGCACCAAAGCCATTGAGAAAAACTCCAAACATTTTCACTTTATTTTTCCCCTCTTGTTTTATCTATCTTTTTGTTGTAAAACTGCTGTTATAGAGTACATTCTTCATGCAACGATTTGAAAACATAACCACAAGCTCCGCTATGTCCTCTGACCTTCTGTACGAAGGACAATCTTTAGTCATTCCCCTGGAAATACACTAATACTCACATTCAATGCACAATTACATATGGCACATGTATTAAAAGAGCTTTTTCAGCCGTATCTTCCACTCCATCAGACCTTGTGCATTTTGTGTGCAGAAAGCCGAGCTTTCACCTAGATTTAATGAGCACGGCGGTAAAGCTGTCTGAAAGGTCTTCACAGAGCTGTAGATTCTGCGACCACATTAAGAGCAGAACGAATTGTGTTTGTGAGGAACGGCCTTTCACTGCTGCGCCGCGTGACACATGGAGGCCAAACTTAAACGGCTCCTTAGAAGTTCGGTGACAGATTAGCTGCTAACACCTCAAGAATGTTTAATCAAGCCCAGCCTATCGGTGTCGGAGTTTTGTGTGATATTAAGACAGCTGGAGGCAGACATTTAGCAACATCAATGCAAGCCTCCCTTGAGCTAACAGAGATGGTGAAGCTATTCGGCAAAGCCTCAAAGGCTACAAGTGTCCTGCTGAGAGCTGGAAATATACAAACTTGAAGCTTTAACAATGCTGATTTAAATCTTTTGTTTTGTAAATGTTTCTTTGGCTGTATAAATCGTGCGGCTAACTATATTTCTTTCAGCAGCATTTCAACATTTCAACAAAAAGATTACACTTCAATATAAGTTTGTATTAAACTGATGTGTTTACTAATATGAGCAAATGATTAACAATAGAGTATATTTATAGTATATTTTTGGTAATAATAGTTAAAATGAAAAATGAAAATAAGGTTTTTAATGGTTAGGTCGTCTTAAGGATTATCTAAAGTTAACAAGCATGATTTGAATTTCAGATTCATTAGTAAATGTTGCACTACTGTATGAATAATAAATACTGCACAATTGTTGTTTATTCTTAGTTAATCTTACATAACTATTTACTTACTTACTCCCAGAACCATATAATATCGAAGTTGATATTTAGTCACACCATATTAGTGTTTTGTAACATCTAGTTTTTATAAGGTGAGGTGTAAGCCCAATGCTTAACCCCCATCCTGGAGGACTAGTACATACACTACACTATGGGCAATTTAGCTTACCCAATTCATCTACAGCATGTATTTGGACTGTGGGGGAAACTGGAGCACCCAGAGAAAACCCTTTAACTAATTAAAGTTGTGACTAAAATTTGTATTTGTTTTTCAAAATTGGTCTAAATTTTAACCCAGATGACTGATGCAATATTAAAATTAAAAAAATATATATCTGAAAACATCCTTAAGTGGTCCCTAAGATGATAAAAAAGATACTTAAATTAATAAACTATTGCTAATATATTAAAATGTAAATTCAAAGTTGATCATGGAAAACAAAAATTTACCATGGTTTGGCAAATCTAACCATCGTTCTAATGTGGTAAATGTAACTAAACTGGTCCTACAAATGGAAGTCAATGTGCCAAAAAGCATTGTCATACTACAATTTTGCTATTTAAAAAAAAACTTAATTTTTCATAACGGATTCACACAAAATCTGATAAAGTTAGTGTATAGAAAATATTGTAGTACAAGTAGCACTAGTGTAGCACTAGTGTAATTTCTACAGTGTACATGTCATGTCATTACTGTGACATACATTGCACTACTATTGGGATTAATTAACTGTGTCAAGCAAAAACATTCAGCATACAAAAAACACTGCAGCTTATTTGGACAATATGAGTTATATAGCAGTGTTTCTCAACCACATTCCTGGGAGACCTTCAACTCTGCATTTTATCTCCAACACACCTGATTCAGATCACCAGCTCATTAGCAGAGACTGAAAGACCTGTAATGGGTGTGACAGACAAAGGAGACACCCAAAACAGTTTCGGTGGTCCTCCAGGAATATGGTTGAGAAACACTGATATACAAAATATACTTATGACAAAGACATTTCTGTTGTGATCGCCAGCGCCATTTTCTTTATTGGAGATTACTTCTGAACAAAATACAATTCCCAGAACTCTTTGCATCCATCAACTTCTGCATTAGCTGACAATAATCCGGACGTTCACAAACAGACACAGCTGCTGCTCATTTTCACTGATTACAAGGACTTCAGTAAACGTATATACTCACGTCACTTTCACTCACACATGGCCGAGTCTTGTTTTGTTATTGAATATTTCAAACCCCTTTTCTTGGTTTGTTTTCCTGTAACGATGGGCCGATAAACGATATTATAAAAATTATGTCAATAACAATAATAAGTTCTGGACTTTTTTTACTCTATATTGATCTAAAAGCCAATCACACAGCAAAAATGTGCAACAATGGGAATCTACAGTAGAAGTGTCTTGATATCAGACATTCACAGAATTTTCATCTGTCAAACATGATCGGCCACAGAAAATAGGTTATGCTATTTAATGGACCCTCTAATTTGTTCATCATTGTTGGGATACTATTTTAAAGCTGAAAGAATTAACAACTGATGTCGAAATAAATATTGTTATCGTTCAATATGGAAAAGAATTAATCGAGACTGCATTTTTTCCATATCGCCCAGTCCTATTTTTCAGTGTTTTTTGATTCTTGCCTTGTTCCTCGTTTTGATTCATTGCCGCCTAGTCTAACCTCTCATCTGTATTTTTGACCCTGTCTATTGGATTAGCCTTGTGATACTATTTTGCTCCTGTTCATGATCACTGCCTGTACGACCTCGCCTTATTAAACTGCATTTGGATCTGCAAGTCTTTTGTCTGTCCACTTTCAAATACAATTTCAAATACATGTAAAATTAAACCATTTAAACATCAAAACAATGCAATTTATTAATCTAAAAACAAAAATAAATGAGTCTGCATAGTATTTTTTAGCAATATTTAGAATTTTTATTAGCTTAGAGTTCTTTGTGATTGATTTCGTGTTTAATCGAACTTGATTTATTTAGTACCATACTCAAGCTTTACATTTTATTGACAAACTCAATGACTAACGTTCGAGGTTACAGAAGTAACCCTTCGTTCCCCGAGGAGGGGAACGGAAGTGCCATGAATGGGAGGATTCGGATCAGAAGCCGCTTATCTGGAGAGTATTAAACGGGCCAATGAATGAAATTAATTGGCAGCGTAAGCTTGCGCAGGTGTGCGACATCTGCAATTATCTCAGCATATAAGCACACCTGAAGCCAGCAGACGCCATCCTTTTAAGCTGAAGAGACTTTCAAACAGCTAAGGGACAGTCATTATGGCGACGGAATATGGCACTTCCGTTCCCCTCCTCGGGGAACGAAGGGTTACTTCTGTAACCTCGAACGTTCCCCTTCGGTTGGGGAACTTCAGTGCCATGAATGGGAGAATATGGAAAGCGCCATAATGACTGCACCTTACCAACACCCCCGATGAGGAGATAGTCAAGCAAGCGTGACGCACCCACATCATGGGGGGCGCGGTCCTCCAACGTGTCCCTGGCCCTAATTTATCCTACTTCAACAGAAGTTTTACGGATTTAGATATATTTTTTGGGAAGTCGTGAGCATCTAGATAATTCTAGGAAATACGACAGTACGTTGGGAAGCGTGCAATCCCGATAGGGAGGACGCTGCGGAGGCCATCCGTTACCCAAGGGGGGGATAGATGGCAGAATTTACCTATGGACTAGCCCTAAAAAGGGGGAGTACGCATAGCAAAGAGTGGTTAGCGGAGAGGGAAGACACGGGTCCGCCCAGGGGGGGGACTTAACCGTGGCGGAATAAGCATATGGGATCGCCTAGTGGGGATCACGCATAGCAGGCACCTATACCCAAAACGCGGGCTGACCAGCGGGCAGACCTACAACGTAGTGGGCCAGCAAGTGACTCCTCCGCTGAGTCAGTGCTGGGGGCCACGGAGGAATCTGCAGGGCTCACCTGACGGGGAACTTTACTGACAGATAAAAAAGGCGCACGTACCTCCGTGTTAGGGAGAATGGCGCAGCAAGCGTGTTTCAACACCCTACCGAGTTGTCTCCTCAATCACCAAAGGGTTACCTAATACCCTTGAGGAAACCGGCTCCACTCGCAGATTGTAAAACCTTGCAAATGTGTTGGGTGTCGCCCAGCCCGCAGCTCTACAGATGTCTGTTAGAGAGGCGCCGCGTGCACGCGCCCAAGAGGATGCAACGCTCCGAGTGGAGTGTGCACGTACTCCCGGGGGACACGGCTGACCTCGACTCGAATAAGCGAGTGAAATGGCATCCACAATCCAGTGGGATAATCTTTTTTTCGATACGGCACTTCCCTGCTGCCGACCGCCATAACAGACAAAGAGCTGCTCAGATGATCTAAAATTCTGAGTACGGTCCACATAAATGCGCAGAGCGCGAACTGGACAAAGTAAAGAAAGGGCTGGGTCTGCCTCCTCCGGGGGCAGCGCTTGCAGGTTCACTACCTGATCTCTAAAGGGGGTGGTAGGAACCTTGGGCACATAACCGGGGCGGGGTCTCAGGATAACGTGAGAGTAATCCGGCCCGAATTCCAGGCACGAGTCACTGACCGAAAATGCCTCCAGGTCCCCGACCCTCTTGATGGAGGCCAACGCAACCAGCAGAGCTGTCTTCAGGGACAGAAATCTTAGAGATACTGATTCGAGTGGCTCAAAGGGATCGGATCGCAGACTCGTGAGAACGAGGGCGAGATCCCAAGAGGGCATGAGAGGGGGGCGAGATGGATTAATTCGCCTAGCACCCCTAAGGAACTGGATGACCAGGTTATGCTTTCCCACGGTGCCGCCAGCTACCGCGCTATGATAAGCGGATATGGCGGCCACGTAACCTTGAGAGTGGAGGGCGACAGCCTGCTGTCCAACTTCTCTTGAAGGAAAGAGAGCACAACACTAATCTGGCAATTTCGGGGGTCTTCTCTGCGAGAGACGCACCATTCAGTGAATAGACTCCACTTCAGGGCGTAGGCGCGCCTCGTGGAGGGGGCTCTAGCCTGAGTGATGGTATTAACCACCGCAGTCGGTAGGTTACCTAAGTCTTCCTCGCGTCTAGGGACCACACGTGGAGGTTCCAAAGATCGGGGCGAGGGTGCCAGATGGTGCCCTGTCCCTGAGAGAGTAGGTCCTCTCTCAAAGGGATCCGCCAGGGGAGGGCCGTCGCGAGGAGTGAGAGCTCTGATATCCAGGTCCGGTTGGGCCAAAGGGGCGCAACTAGCAGAACCTGTTCCTCGTCCTCCCTGACCTTGCACAGAAACTGCGCGAGCAGGCTCACTGGGGGAAACGCATACTTGCGCATGCCCCGAGGCCAGCTGTGGGCCAGTGCATCCGTGCCGAGAGAGCCCTCGGTCAGGGAAAAAAACAACTGGTAGTGAGCGTTCTCGGGGGAAGCAAACAGATCGATCTGGGCCTCCCCGAATCGCGCCCATATCAGCTGAACAGACTCGGGGTGGAGTCTCCATTCTCCAGGGCGTAACAGCTGTCGTGAGAGCGCATCGGCTGCACGATTGAGCGTGCCTGGGACGTGAATGGCGCGCAGTGATTTCAGCCGCGGGTGACTCCAGAGGAGCAGACGGCGGGCGAGCTGAGACATGCGGCGAGAGCGCATACCCCCCATGCGGTTGATGTACGCCGCCGCCGCCGTACTGTCCGTCCTGACCAGCACGTGTTGCCGCTCCAGCACCGGTAAAAAGCGGTGGAGAGCGAGGAACACTGCCAACAGCTCTAGGCGATTGATATGCCAATGCAGCTGGGCACCCTTCCAGAGGCCCGCAGCCGCATGCCCGCGACACACGGCCCCCCAACCCGTGTTGGAAGCATCTGTTGAAACAACAACATGGCTGGACGCCTGTCCTAGAGGCACACCGGCCTGTAGGAACGAGGGGTCGTTCCAAGGGCTGAGGGCGCGGCGACACAGCGCAGTAACCGAGACCCGGTGTGTGCCCGCGTGCCATGCGCGTCTGGGGACCCGATCGTGAAGCCAGTGCTGAAGTGGTCTCATATGGAGCAACCCGAGCGGCGTGACGGCGGCTGCGGATGCCATATGCCCCAGGAGCCTCTGAAAGAACTTCAGTGGGACCACTAGTTTGCTGTCGAGCTCCCTCAGACAGTTCAGCAACAGGCGAGCGCGTTCCTCGGAGAGGTGCGCTACCATGGTGATCGAGTCCAGCTCCATCCCGAGAAAAGAAATCCTCTGCACGGGGGCGAGTTTGCTCTTTTCTCGGTTGACCTGAAGCCCCAGTAGGCGAAGATGCCGAAGCACCTCGTCCCTGTGCATAATCAATTGCTCCCGCGAGTGGGCTAAAATCAGCCAGTCGTCGAGATAACTGAGTATGCAAATGCCCGCGAGCCGAAGGGGCGCTAGGGCACCCTCCGCGAGTTTGGTGAAGACCCGCGGAGACAGAGAGAGCCCGAAGGGGAGGACCTTGTACTGCCACGCTCGACCCTCGAACGCAAACCGCAGAAATTGGCGGTGGCGTGGAAGAATGGAGACATGGAAATACGCGTCCTTCAGGTCTATGGCTGCAAACCATTCCCGAGGACGAACGCATTGGAGAATGCGCCTCTGCGTGAGCATTCTGAACGGCAGCTTGTGCAGACAGCGGTTCAAAGCGCGCAGATCTAGGATTGGCCGTGACCCACCGCTCTTTTTGGGTACGATGAAGTATGGGCTGTAAAACCCACTCTCCATCTCGGCTGGAGGAACCGGCTCGATTGCACCCTTCGCCAGGAGGGCAGCAATCTCCTCTCGCAAGACAGGGGCGGACAGGGGGTTGACCCTGGAGAAATACACGCCCGTAAACTTGGGGGGCCGTTTCGCGAACTGAATCGCGTAACCGAGTCTGATTGTGCGTATGAGCCACCGCGAGGGGCTGGCCCGCGCTAACCAGGCAGGCAGAGCCCTCGCTAATGGAGTCATCGCTACAATCGCTGACGTACCAGCGGTGGGGCAGCGCGGAGTGGGTGTGCTGATCCGGGAAGCACGAGGGTCCCGCGGAAAAGCTGGAGGAGAGCGATTCGCTCTGGCTCCGCACCCTGACTCCGGAGAGGGGGCTGGAGGGCTGAGGGAAGGGAGACCGTCCCCCCAGCGCTCGTGAGCCACTGGCGAAGCACGTAGAGTCTGCGAGCCGGAAGGCAGCGCGTCCCGGACTGGCAGAACTCGTGCAGTCACATCGGGGGAAGGGAAAAAGTGCTCTTTTACTGATGTTTTGGTAGCACTGAAAAGTACCGTTGTTATCGGGGCCCCGCCCTCCAGCGGGGAAAGAGCAAGTTTCCTCTTCTCCGGATGGCCTGTCTCAGGGACGCTTCGCGGTCCGTTTACCGGACTTAACGGCGCCCTGGGCAGGAGGGGCTGCCTGCTTTCGAGGTGAACGCCGCGCCCGCTTGGCCGGAGGCGCAGGCGGGGGCGGGGCAGCACTCGTTGGCGGGCGCCCTCGGCGAGGAACAGCGGAGGTGGATGGCTCGGCGGGCGGAGCGGGCTTACGGCCACGCCGATAGATGACATTGCCCATCGCATCCGACTGCTCTTTCACCGCCTTGAATTCCTGGGTGAATTCACCGACGGTGTCGCTGAACAGGCCAGCCTGGGATATGGGCGAGTCAAGAAAGCGAACTTTGTCAACGTCGCGCATATCGGCCAGGTTTAGCCAGAGGTGGCGTTCCTGAACCACAAGTGTGGACATCGTCCTCCCCAGCGCACACGCGGCGGACTTAGTAGTCCGAAGAGCATAGTCGGTCGCGGTGCGCAGCTCATGTAATAAGCTTGGGTTGGACCCGCCCTCGTGCAGCTCGGCCAGCGCCTGCGCTTGGTAGCGCTGGTAGGTGGCCATCGCGTGCAAAGCAGAAGCAGCCTGGCCCGCAGCCTTATAAGCTCTGGCTCCGAGGGAGGCAGACAACCTACAGGCTTTGGACGGGAGGCGGGGCAAACCCCGCCACGTAGAGGCGCCGCGCGGACAAAGATTGACCGCGATAGCGCGCTCCACTGACGGGATCGCCTCATACCCCCTGGCAGCTCCGCCGTCAAGGGCGGTGAGGGCGGAGGCACTCTTAGCACGGGCAGAGAAAGGTGCCCTCCAGGACTGCGTGAGCCTACTGTGCACTTCCGGGAAGAAGGGGACGAGAGGCTTCGAAGGCTTCGCCTTCTGGTCCTCTACGTAGCACCCATCTAGTCGGTCCGGCCGCGGAGCTGGGGGATAAACCATCTCCAACCCCACGGCCGAAGCAGCCCGGGAAAGCACGGCTAACATGTCCGCTTCAGGATCCGATTTGACAGCGCTCACCTGCCCGGAGGGGGCGAGCGGGTCCGGATCTTCGTCGGACAGTGAAAGCCCACCCTCCGATGCCGCGGAGGACATCTGATCTCCGGTGTCAGCGAGTGTGAGAGCTACCATCTGGTTAGACGGATCACTCTCACCACCCGAAGCTTGGATGGAGCGCCGTGAGGAGCGAGAGGTCCGCGAGCCCGTGGGCGGCGGATTAGCTCCCGCTGAAACCCTCAGATCTGCCCGAGCGCCCGCTGCTTTTTTAGAACAGGAGGCAACTGGGGTGGCTCGCTCTCTTGCGAAAGTTAGCCGCGATCTTAGCTGTGCAACGGTCATGGCATCGCAATGACGACATGAACCGCCCGCGAGCACCGCATTAACATGCTGGACCCCCAAACATGCAATGCAGTGATCGTGTCCATCATCCGGAGACAGGAAACCCCCGCATCCAGAAACGCACAGTCGGAGCGCCATCCTGAAAAGGACGTGCTGCACGACTGTGTTGCTCTTTTAGGAAAGTTGCAACTATACGCACCGCTCTGGAGGACCGGACCCAAAGAACCGCAGGCAAGGGAGTAACCCAGCTCGACCGTCTGCCACCGCGAAGACCCACTCTGGACCGGGAGACACACTTGTTCGCTCTGAAGTGCTGATCAGCAAGAGGAACCCTCATCGACTCACTCAGAAAGGATCTGAAGCGAAAAGGATGGCGTCTGCTGGCTTCAGGTGTGCTTATATGCTGAGATAATTGCAGATGTCGCACACCTGCGCAAGCTTACGCTGCCAATTAATTTCATTCATTGGCCCGTTCAATACTCTCCAGATAAGCGGCTTCTGATCCGAATCCTCCCATTCATGGCACTGAAGTTCCCCAACCGAAGGGGAACACGATTTAATTACATTAATAAGTCACCCTACATTAATTACATGCTTTCTATTTGGGATTTCCCATAATAAAACATTTCTGTCTGTGTGGGCTAGACTTCAGTTTGAGTGCGCCAGAGCCACCCTGGCCATTATATAGCCGATGGAAGACGAAAAAATAATACAATAACCGTTAAACGGTTTCAGCATAGTAAGCCAGCAACATAGCTAAACCACTTTACACCTTAACTTTGGTATAATGTCTTCAAAAAATGAAGAACTTCAGAAGCTAGAGTTTCAACGCAGCTTCCATATCACTGGCATTATGGCAGTCCGGGAGGTGAGAGAGAGAGGCACATGGTATTTATGAGACGGGGTGTTTATGTCCCAGAGGTTCAAAATAACTGAGGCACCTCAGCAGGGTAGAGCATTAGAGCAGAAAAACAAACCAATGTTTACCATCCTCTCACCTCCAACTTTTCTCATTGCTTCTGTTTTCCAGGGGTCTATTTGTGCAGTCTATGGACCACTGCTTTTTCCTGCTCGTCTTTACCAACTTTAAATGAGAAGCAACGAAAAGCTAAGTTTGGGAATAGCATAGACACACACACATAGCTCAATATATCTATACACAAAGGAGTTTGATGTTTATAGACTAAAAAATAGATCAGTCTTAAAGTCTAAAAGAAAGTTAAGTAAGATTGTTCATTTTTCCCTTGTCCTTCAATTGAAACTGCTGAAATAAGAAATAAATGTAGGGCGGAGTATGATTTCCTCTATTGGGAACAAATTGGATCATTGGAGGATGGACGCTACAAACAAAATCAGGGGTGCCCAAACTTTTCCGTATGAAGAGCTAAAAACCAAATATCAGTGGGCCGAAGGTAAATATACCAAACTACTGTATATTACATTAAACATGCCATGGGTAATTTACTAATTTATTTTCTAATATTTAAAAATAAATAGAAAGATTA
The DNA here is from genome assembly GCF_052040795.2 of Danio rerio. NCBI lineage: Eukaryota > Metazoa > Chordata > Actinopteri > Cypriniformes > Danionidae > Danio > Danio rerio. Next base: position 26,022,943 of record NC_141023.1, read on the forward strand.
CTTTAGTTTTAGCTAATGCAGTATAACTTTTTAAACAATATTTTAATGCAATAAAACAAACAATGATATCTATAACACAGTGGAGCTCAATGCTGAATACATTACTATAGTAAAGCAGAATCTGCCTTTGACTTGATTTGAAACATTTAATTTCAGTTCGCTTTTAACAATAAAACAAACAAAGGGTTACATTCATCAAATTTGAATTGATAACCTCGAAACATCCCCATCAGTCCTCCTCTCTTCTAGAGGAATGGCGGGCCAAATCAAAGGTTACCATGGGCCTGAAAAAAATGGCAGAAGATTGAAAAATGGACAAAAGGAAGACAAGCACTGTTATCCCCATCCAAAGGCCTTCCATGTGACCAGAAGTAAAGAAAAGTCATTTGGAAGGGGAAGGAAGGTTATGTGATTTGACAAAAGATTTTGGAGGCAAATAAACTATTACAAAGTAACGAATTATGTAAAACATTAATAGCAAGCACTACTATTTGTATATAATAAAGAAATAAGAAGTGTACATTTTGATTTCCTGCTGACTTTAAATATCAGAACGAGTATGGATCGGACAACTCAAATAAAAATTGAACACATACACTACCTGACAAAAGTCCTGTCATCTATTCAAGTTTTAGGAACAACAAATAACCCTTGACTTTTAGTTGATCATTTGTTATCAGAAGTGGTTTTTATGAAAGGATCTAGATTACGCTTTACCAAAATAACATATGATCATGCCCTGATTTTTAAATATTTAATTAGGACAGTAAGGTCTGACTTTGATTAGACAAAAGTCGTCACTCAACATAAATAATGTACAGTGTAGAATATAAAGTCACCAGGATTCAATGGATTTATCTTCAATGCCTCCTTCTTCATCCTACCACAGACATGCTTAATAATGTTATTAGCTGGTGACTGGGCTGGCCAATCCTGGCGCACCTTGACCTTCTTTGCTTTCAGGAACTCTGACGTGCAGGTTGAAGTATGAGAAGGAGCACTATCCTGCTCAAGAATTTGCCCTCTCCTGTGGTTTGTAATGTAACAGGCAGCACAAATGTTTTGATACCTCAGGCTGTTGATGTTGCATCCACTCTCTACAGATCTTTCACACACCCCAAAACTGAATGTAACCCTAAACCATGATTTTTCCTTCATCGAACTTGACTGATTTCTTTGAGAATCGTGAGTCCATGCGGGTTCCAATAGGTCTTCTGAAGTATTTGTGATGATTGGGATGCAGTTCAACAGATTAATTGAATAAATTTACCTTCTGTCAATTTTCCAAATGATTAACTAGAAGTCAAGTTATTATTTGTTGCTTATACAACTGGGATCAACAACAAGGCTTGTCAGGTAGTGTATTTCTGTGAAATTAACTTACTTTTCTTTTTACCTCTTTGTCTCTTGCTCTGTTCTCTTTTTTCATCTCTCCCCATTTATACTCATTAGATTCAAATTCACACATTTTTCATGCCAGTGGTCTCGCGTTTCGCCTCACACAGGTGACAGTCTGCCATCATGTGCTCTCTGCTGAAAGGCCACAGAGACGTACATCTCAGACTGATTCTATATAATAAGAGCAAAACGTCCAAAAATAGACAGCGAAAAATCATTTCTTCATGGTTCCTCCCTCTCTATCCACTTTACTGACCAGAAAGATTCAGTTCATGAGGGAGTCGTAATGAGAACCTCGGCTTGGTGGATCAAAGTAGAAACCCTTGAGGCTTTTCTCAAAAAAACCCACCATCAATCAGCATGGACGATACCAATTTAGGCTTTTATAGGCACCAGAGAGTAACTTTCTGAAAATGTAAGTATTTGAAAATGTAAAAAAAAAAAAAAAAAAAAAGCTAAAGAAGTCAGTGACATTTACAGACGCCTGTGTTAATTCATTAAACCGCTGCCCTTTATTGAACAAGAAACCTTTGATTTCTATTAATAAAGCCAGTCAAGCGGGATCAGGTTTATTGGAATGAATGGCTGAGTTTACTGCAGCTGTCGCATGAAAAGCACCTCTTTATCAGACGTGAGGTGCGCAAGTTCTCCATGCACGTGTCAGCACCCCCCTGAGACACCACAACACAGGAAACAGTGGGACAGCATAATCGCAAACACCTGGACCTCATTACCTATTAACAAAGGAGGAAGGGAAGGTAAGCAAAAATGCCTACGAGACCATTGTATGTAAATCTCATTGTGTGGAACTGATAAAATGTGGGACAAATATGGGATGTGGGAAATTCATGTGTCCATCTATCAAGTATTCTGTGCATCTATCCATTAATCAATCTTTCCTTCCATCCATCTATTAATTTATCCAAACATTTTATTATTTTGAATTATGAATTAATTAAAATATTATATATGTAATTGATCATCAACATATCCATCCATACACCTGTTTATCCTTCCATCCATCCATCCATCAATCCATCTATTTATCCATCCGTCCATCCATCCATCCATCCATCCATCCATCCATCCATCCATCCATCCATCCGTTTTAAAGTAAAAAATATGGTTTGATCATCTATCTATCTATCTATCTATCCATACATCCATCTATCTGTTTTGAAATAAAAATATGGTTTGATCTTCTATTTATCTATCCATCCATCCATCCATCCATCCATCCATCCATCCATCCATCCATCCGTTTTGAATTAAAAAATATGGTTTGATCTTCTATTTATCCATCCATCCATCCACCCACCCGTCAGTCCGTTCGTGCGTCCGTCTGTCTGCCCACCCACCCGCCTGTCCATCGTTTCCATCCATCCATCCATCCATCCATCCATCCATCCATCCATCCATCCGTTTTGAATAAAAATCTATCCATTCATTCATCCATCGGTCTGTCCATCCATCCATCCATCCATCCATCCATCTGTTTTGAATAAAAATCTATCCATTCATTCATCCATTCATCCATCCATCCGTCCGTCCATCATCCATCCATGCATCCATCCATCCATCCTTCCATCCATCCATCCTTCCATTCATCCATTCATCCATCCATCTTTCTATTTTAAAATACAACATATGGTTTGATCATCGATATGTCCAGGCATCCATTCATCCTTTTATGAATATCATTTACTTTAATTCCACTTTTTTATGTTCTCATTTGGATTGCAATTTTGTTTGTTACTTTGTTTTCAAAACACAAACTGAATTTAAAAGGCTTCTTAATTCCCAGGAAAGTTTTAATTGACACACATCATATACATAAAAGGAATTCTTGCATTTAACATTACAATCAACCAAAGCACTATGGAAGATGATTGAATTGTACTTCAAAGCCTGTGCATACATAATCACAAACTAAATATAAAAATGAAGAATAATAACTCCTTTTGGGTAATGTCCTTTACTATACCGCTTCTATACATCAAAGAATTGAACCCTCCGTTTCTGTTTTTCAAGGAGCATTATCTCTAAAATGGTCAATTCAAGAGTATAGTATCTCAAGATTCAGAATGCTTAAAATGAATATACGCTAGGAAGGATTATCTTGGTCTTCCATTATGTAGTTTCAAAACGGGCCCTCAGAGATGAGGAGAAAAGGTGAGTAGCTTTGAAAGCATATCTCTTGTATTTGTGTAGTATTGGCTCTACAGGCTCCAATTTACACACACACCCCCAGCTGGTTTATTGTCGACCTTGTCTTTCAATATGGCCTCTGCGGCTGAATTTATAGAGCATTATAAAATCATACAAACAGAAAGCGAGGGAGAGCGAAAGACGCTGCGGATAACCCTCCTCACTGAGTTCACAGAAAACAAGGCCAGTGCCCTCCTCCTTTAACAGAGCTGGAGCGAGAAGAGGGCATTTCATAACAGATGAAAGCCAAAATAAACATTGTGATCTCATTGGGCCGTGAAAACACTGTCTGGGACCAATAAGGGGCCATTGCTGAGACAAGGGTTGGGTTCTTCTTTCTGGCCAACATAAAAACAGGCCTGATGTCTAGCAGTAGAAGCCAATGAGTTTGGCGGGTTTGCATGACCCTGTTAGCCCTTGGTAGATGCAGTTACTACATCCTCTCCAGGGTCTTTCTTCTACCAAACAACTGCAATTGAGATTAATGCAAATGCTAATGGACAGCTTTTTTAGACCTCCTTGACAAATTCACCCACAACACAGGTGCAATATGGATTAAGTCATAGCTTTTTACACCATGGGGGAAAAAAATGGCACAAATACTAGCAAACTAACTTCCATCAAGTTAAAGGTGCACTAACATGTAAGCAATGTAGAAAAACCTTTTGATTTTTGCATACAGTCGACAATGTTGTTTAAAAAGATCCCTGTTATCATGGATTTACAAAAACATCTGCACACCTAATGCACACTGAGATGTACTGTAATGATCTGAGTGGGGATCAAACTCGGGTCTACAGTGTGGGTAGCAATAGTTCTTACTAGATGAGCTAAGTCAGCAACTGGTGGCCCAAGAGCAGAGGAGGAACAAAGTTAGTCCACAACCGATGAATTAAAAAAAAAAAAAATATATAGTATTTACTGAGGTAAATTTGACAAAAAGGAGAGATAATATCTCTCTACAGCCAGGATTGAAAAAGTACAACAAAAATAGGAAAGCCGAGCTTCCTGAAAATACATACAAAATAAAATAGACACGAGGGTCTCATAACAATCAAACAGCAAAATAGCAAACAAGTCTTGAGAACAAGCAACAAGTCTTGAGAACAACTTAACTGGAAACTGGACGAGGCAGCAAGAGGTTTAGTTCAGAACATAGAGCAGAATACAAAGCAGTCTTATATAGAGCAAAGAACAGGTGGTGGTGGTTACGCTGATTACAGGAGAGTTTAGAGGAACAAGAGTCACTACTGCCATCTAATGTTGAGGACTATAGGGCAACATGTGCGCCCCCTGGTGGCTTGGAGGATGCGATAAAGTGCTGAGATATTACATGTACACTCTCACTTTCTTAGGTACACCTTATTAGCAGTGGGTTGGACCACCGTTTGCCTTCAAAACTGCCTTAATCCTTTGTGGCATAGATTCAGTAAGGTACTGGTGATGTTCCGCAGAGGTTTCGGTCCATATTGACATGATAGCATCACGCAGTTGCTGCCAGTTTGTTGGCTGCACATCCATGATACAAATCTCCTGTCTCACCACATCCCAAAGGTGCTCCATTGGATTGAGCTCATTTGCGCCCACAGAACTGAAACGTGAAAATCCCAGTAGATCAACAGCTTCTGAAATACTCAGACCAGCCCGTCTGGCACCAACAACCATGCCACGTTCAAAGTTACTTTAATCACCTTTCTTCCCCATTCTGATGCTCGGTTTAAACTGCAGCAGATCGTCTTGACCATGTCTACATGACTTTTCTGTTTAGAAATTTGGTTTAAAAAGTAGTTGGACCTAATAAAGTAGCTAGTGAGTGTAAATGCTCATGTTTATATCTTTTGGGACGTTTTTCATTTCAATCATGCTAAAGCTATTTTCACTAGCGTTGAACCAACTGAACGTGCAAAATTACTCTCTGACATTAGATGCCACTCAATGAAAAACAGAAATACCCCAGAACACAAGGTGGTGCTGCCCAACTTTGAGCTCCTGATACTCGCTTGTTGCACAAAAATAGTCACCCTCAGGCTTTTTTCTGGTTTATTTATCACACAAGCATTTCCACTTCTGCTTAACATCCTCCCCTGCAGCACACAACCAGCTGGTTACAAGCTATGAAAGAAAGTTAAGAAGTAAAACTCATCATCCAATCGTATTTGATCTGCAATTCCTGTGCGCTCAGCTGTGCTTAAAGTCTGCATGAACCAGAAGCTGCAGAGACTTTTATTACAGTATGTTGATGCACTACCAATTAAAAAAGAAATTTTAAGTAGCGGGTGAGGCTTTCTTTTTGTACACCTTTCCTTTGTAGCAAACTAGTGAAAGGGGTGCGATTAAGCATATTGAGCCTAAAACCAGGAAACTGTCGTCAACAGAGAAAAAAACGCCATTCCAAAAGCGTTCGGAAGTAAATGGTCAGACTTGGATTAAAGATTACCAAAACAAACAAAACAAAACAAAATCTGTGAAGCAATGGATTTATTTTCACCTAAAGAATAACAATGTGCGCTAGCAAAATTTTGATTTCACATGGACTTTAAGAGCAACCAAGTCATGTTTTACTGCAATTTCACTAGCTCATGACATGTGAATAAATGTGTCAATCAAGAGTTTTTTGTTTGTTTGTTTGTTTGTTTGTTTGTTTAATTTATGCTTTTATCCCTGATTTTTGAAAATTGGTGAAAGCACAATCCCACTAGAGCCCTTTGAATAATAATGATGCACCACAATAGCAATAATCTTACACAATCATCGTGACAGTGTGCACTAACCAGAATCTATTTCTTATATCTACTCTGTTCTGTTGGAGATTTTACAAATGCATTACCTTAAAGCAGGGGTTCCCACACTTTTCAGCCTGTAATCCCTGAAATAACAATGGCAGTGACTCGCTACCCCCAACATCCTCTAGGTGGTTATCAATTATAAACCTTGCACAAAACAGCACACACAAGTCTATTCATTGTTTGATTTTGGAGAACACCACTTGGAAAACATCTTCTATGTTTACCTAGCATAATTTTTAATTTTTAAAAGATGTCTAATAGACATCTAAACATAGTCTTCTTGGGCAAAACAAGGCTAAATTTGGGCTGTCAGTAAAAACACACGTCTAAAAATAGGCCAAATCTAGACTAGTCTGAACACTAAATGAACAGAAATGAATGAATACACATATAATGTCTGTCTATCTGTCTATTTGATGACTAGTCTAGTTTTAGGCTATTCTGAGAGATGTCTATTCACTGACAGCCCGAGTTTAGCCTTGTTTTAGCCAAGCTGTCTATGTTTAGATGTCTATTAGACGTCTATTAAACACAAAACTGTTTGCTGGGCAGTTGTAGCGTGTATTTATTTTTAATATATATGTGAGTGCCATAAAGGTGTCAAAAAATGGTAGCCTGCCATTGTTGTTTTGGATGTCAAGTACTCACATGACTAAAGACTGAACTCATAACACATATCCGCTGCATAATGTCAAAATATCACAAAGTTGCATTTTGATAGTTTACACAGAGGTGATAATGGAGTACATAAAAACTATCTAAACTAAATTTAATCTAAAAGTTTCTAAATGCACAAATAATTTCAATTCTCTCCTCCCATAATCTTTGTATCTGAAAGGTCTGGAAGGAGAATTCCTAGAAATACATATACAAAGAGATCAGCTGCAAAATGGATTTTGACATACCGGTTCATTACATATTTTTAAACTGTGTATCTTGAGTAAACACAACAGTATTTTTATGCCTAAAAAAAAAAGCATAATTTTGCACCCTTAATTCCACTTCTCCTAATCAGTGTTGCTTTTACAATGATTTTTACAGGAAAGCATCAAAATACAATCATAACCACCACTCTGTCTATACAGAAATAATGTTACACACGGATTGGAGACCTGAATTTAACTTGCTTGCTTTTGTACACTCTTGTCTATTTTAGATGGAAGAAATGGATTTACAATGTAAATAAAGAACGACGTGTATTTAGTATACAATGTATTATAAGTAAGTCCCATTAAGTGGCATAAAGGTAAATATTTAACTCCCGAACCAAATGCACAAAAGGAAAAACTGAATATAGCTGTATTTTACCTGGAGCTACACATATTTTAAGTAGTAGTGGAATTGGCCTAGAATAAGGCTTATGCTCTCACCCACAATCAATCACAGCGGCTTATTCTGCCATAAAACACACCAAAAGCCTTTTGTCTTTTATTATTATTATTATTATTATTTTGCTGTTTTATTAGATTTTTTCTGCAACAGTAACACAACAGTGTTCACAGACCTGAAATGATGCTCGAAACATTCTGTCCCCTAAATGTTTGTAATTGTAATAGTTTGGAAAAAATTTAACTGCCAATTTCAGCTGCCAGTTAGAGTGCATTTACATGTTTTTTATCTAAAGTCTGTTCTGTTTGTTTTTCAAAATCAGAGCAGAGAAATAAACTAAACTACAAGTAGAAACTAAAAGCTTTGTTAAAATGTTTTATTATTATTATTATTATTATGCTTTTATTTTGGCTTTAAAATGTGTCAGCATATTAAGTATTGCAAATGAAGGGCTTTGGGTTTATATGCATAAGCTGGTCTTTATATCAGGCAGCAAGGTGGCTCAGTGGTTAGCATGGTTGCCTTGCAACCAGAAGGTTTGAGTCCTGGCTGGACCAGAAGGCCTTTCTGTGCAGAGTTTGCATGTTTTCCCCATGTTCATTTGTGAACATGGGGAAAGATGTTCTGGTTTTCCAAAGACATGTGGTACAGGTTAATTGGAAAGGCTAAATTGGCCATGGCGTGTGAATGCAAAAGTGTGTGGAGGTTGTACTCTCAGTGCTGTGGCTGGAAGGGCATCGGCCAGTAAAACATATGTCAGAGTAATTGGTAGGTCATTCTGCTGTGGCGACCAATGGTAAAGCAGGGGAATAAGCAGAAAAAAGTGGTCTTTATTTTTATTTACTTTCCAAATCTCATTTAGCTATTATTAAGTCAATTGAAGTTTGTTCCTTGCCACTGTAGCCACTTGCATGGCTTGCATGGTTTGGGACTTGTGGAGCTGTGCAAGGATGGATTAGCTCTTCAGTGTTTGGACTTACAGCAGTGAATATTAAACCCCACCGAAGTGAACTAAACTGAACTTCAACTCTGAAAACTGGACTGAGACTGTTTCAATTTACTATAATCTTTTATTTTAAGCTGCTTTGACACAATCTACATTGTAAGAGCTATAGAAATAAACTTGAATTGAATTGAAAGGCTGATTTATACTTCTGCGTCAAGCACACGTGTATGGTGCAGTACAGCCTTTGTACAGTCGCATGCCCCTCGCTATGGCTGACACAGACGCTGACTTGCACCTCTCAAAAAATGTAAATACATGTCGTGATGACGCATGTCATAAGCTCTGTAATTGGTCGGCATGTTATCGCTAACGAGTGTCAATGGAAACGAGAGCCAAGAGAATCCTGAGAAAGAACTCCAGATGGAAAGTTTTGTTTTGTGTTTATCTTATGATTAAAGTTGTTGCACAATCCCGCCCCAGAATGAGCGAGTATGAGCTTCTTTTACATTAAGGTAGCGTTGAGAAAAAACAAAACACCCGCAAAGATACTCAACACAGAGGATTAAAAAAAATCCACTGCCAGCTAGTGTTTCGGAAGTGTTATTGCAGAGCAACACAAACAGCAAGTAGAAGTATAAATGCACGACTACACACAAGGCAAGCGCCTTGGGTCCAGCCAGTATAAACCAGTTTTTAACCTGACTAGGGCAGAAAATAAAGCATTGCAAATAATTTTCTCTCTAACTCTATTTTTGCAAGCTACTAATGAACATTTCTAATTTTTACATTTTGTTTATAACTTGATGTACTAAAATGACAGATACTAAATCTAAAGCAAAATATAAAAAGCTGTAAACCGTTAAAAATGTAAAAAAATGATAATAATAATAGTTCCTTTGAAAATGTACATTACTGATACTTTAATAAAGTTACAGGGTTACTAAAACTTCTAAATAAAAACAGAAATAAAAACTAAAACATCAACAGTTTTTTCTCAATTATAATTCAACGACACTGCTGCACATTTAATTGTAAAATATATACACTTGAAGTCAGAATGTTACAAACTAAAGTCAAAATTTCCCAAATGATGTTTAGCAGAGAGTGGAATTCTGCACAGTATTTCCCTATAATATTTTTTTCTCCTGGAGAAAGTCTTATTTGTTTTATTTTGGCTAGAATAAAAGCAGTTTTAATGAAAATAAACAAATAAATAAATAAACAAATTAATACATATATATTATTATCCCCCTTAGGCATTTTTTTGATTGTCTACTACAGAACTGCAAATAAGCATCAAACTACATTGATGGAACCTTTTATTTTTTTTAAGGAAAAATATACAAAAACATAAATCTAGATACATGGGGCTTAATTGGAATTGCCCAAAATGAAATTGCCTCAATTTCTAAAGAATGAGTCTGAAACCTGAAATCCTGCACTGAGAGCATCCTGAGCGAGTGAGGGGAGAGATGTGAAATATGTGCCTAATAAGAGGTGAAGGTGGCACGTTGCACACCAGCTGCCAGGGCACTGACGCGGCACAAATAACTGCAGGGGAAAGTCAAATAAACGGATAGAGTCATCGCCCAGAGCGCAGGAGAGCAGAGAGTGAGATGGGATGTGCAGAGCAGAGCTGCAGTCGGTCAGCCTTGCAGGTTAGAGGTCACATTAATGCTCTCTGACAACAAATTCCCTTCGGTATCAGACTGTTTGTACAGTCAGTCACGCCAGGAATGTCAGAAGAACAGGTAGAACAGAGAGAGCCCCGCTGGAAAAGACTGCATTATCTCAGCTTGCATGAGCTCATCCGCCATCTAAATCTAGTGATGGAAACTAGTATAAAAATGTAAAATGTATACTGAATTTAGTGTAAATCTATAATCTGGGTCCACTGTGTAGAATCACATTCAACAATGTTCCAATTGTGAACAATTGACTTATTTAAACTGGTTCTTTTTATAAATCAGTCAGTGCTGCTAGAAAGGGTATTCACTGTATTCTGCCTGTCATTTAGAAATAGAAGAAACAGGACAAATCGATAATGAATGACTTCTAAATCTTTCTTTTCTTTTTAGTGAATCTGTCCAATCAATCAAGACAAAATGACTAATCAATTTCACTAATAAAATGAAATTACTAGGAAGTTTTACTAATTAAGATTTGCTCATAGTTTAATGTTTGATTTTTTTTTTTTTAGAAACAAAATAAAATCCATGAATTGTCACAGATTATTAAGTACAGTCAGTTAGAACAGATTAATCCTATTAGTGAATCAGCTCTTTTAAATGAAGTAGTCAAGACATGACAGGAGCACTTATAAAGTGTTATAAATAAAGTGTTGACGGTTTCTGGTTTCAAATGATAACAAAACACCAACTAATCCAGTCGAAAGTAGTACATCAGCTTCATTATTTTAGGGTTAAGCTTGATAAATTCTATCTCTCCATCTCCTCTAACTGTAACCAATGTGAATCTGCGAAAGGCTCCTAAGGACATTTTTTTTGGTCATGGCCAAAACTTTGAGCGTTTTGGAGCGAAATTTTTCAACTTCTACTCTGAGGCTTATTCTTGTGACCTCGCCCCTGATCCAGCAATCACTGTTTTTGGTCGGTCTGACTCACTTCGTGGGTTCAGTCATCAATTTAAAAAATCTGTCCAATTTGAAATTATGTTAGCTTAAAAAATATTCTTTGTTTATGGAAAAAGGCATCAAAACCACTTTTTAAATCCTCGCTTTCAGAATTCTCCAGCACTTTACATTTAGAGAGACTTAGACACAATCTATCTGATAACATTGCTGGCTTCGTAGCCACCTGAAAACCCTTTTTAAATTATTTGTCAAATTCCACGGATAACACTTTAAAGGTACAACCCTGTCATCGTCTGCAAGATCATCATATTGTCTGTGCCCACTGGCCTAGATATATATGTGTAACATTGTTGACCTATGTATAATACTGGAGCAACTGATGTAAGAATGGTTTTGAAAACTTTTTGTTCTGTTTTTTGTCTTTTTTTTGTTTTATTTTTTGTTTGCTTTTTCTTTTTTATCTTTATAATTGTTGTTGCTTTTTGTATTGCTCTGTGTTGCTTTAAGAAAATAAGTCATTCATTCATTCATTTTCTTGACGGCTTAGTCCCTTTATTAATCCGTGGTCGCCACAGCACTGCCAACTTATCCAGCAAGTTTTTTACACAGCGAATGCACTTCCAGCCGCAACCCATCTCTAGGAAACATCCACAAACACATTCACACACACACTCATACACTACAGACAATTTAGCCAACCCAATTCACCTGTACCACATGTCTTTGGACTGTGGGGGAAATCGGAGCACCCGGAGAAAGCCCACGCGAAGGCAGGGAGAACATGCAAACTCCACACAGAAACACCAACTGAGCCGAGGTTTGAACCAGCGACCCAGCGACCTTCTTGCTGTGAGGCGACAGCACTACCTACTGCACCACTGCCTCGCCAAGAAAATAAGTATTTAATATAAAAAAGATAACAAAAAATGAATCACTTCTATTCAATGAGTAAGTCAAATCAGGACAGAACATTTTTAAGGATGGTACACTGCAAGCAGACACCAAAGACAAAAAAACAACTGTATTGGTGTCTTTCGTTGGGTGCATCCAGCCTTGTCTGGACCAAAAAGTTGGACATAAATACACCAAGCGGACAACAGGTTTTTGTGTTGGAAAGTGACCAATATCCAACTTCGAACCAACATCTTAAACCAACGTCATATCGACCTCAAATACTGACGCTTATTTATCAGGTATAGCAACCTGATAAAAAAAATCCAAAGTCTGACAGATGTCGTATTGGTAACGTCCACACAATGTTAAGCTGTAACATTATTAGATGTTGATATTTTGTTCTTTTTAGGTTGCATGGAAAGTAACCAAAATGCAATGTCTGTCTGATGTTGGACATTGACGTCAGCCTGGTGTTGGGTTCTGATGCAACGTCTCACAACATTGGCGTACAACATTAATCTGACGACATGTTGACGTCCTGAACCTGCTGGATTTGTATACTTGCAGGTTTCAGTTATCTGTTTTCACATAGAGAAAACAGACAATTAGATGCACACATAAAAAGTGGAAACAAAGCAGCATTTAGTACCGTTATCACTGTACTTGTCACTCTCCACAGAGGGATTCGCTCAAGCAAATATGTCTGATAAACTAATCATCTGTATGCCATCCAAATACCCGAGAAATACATTCAAAATAAAAGCCAGATAATTTGTGTTACCCATCTACTTTCGCTTGTTTTCATTACTTCAGTTTTTGTTGTCGGTCTCTGATTCGTTGTTGTATAACAAATCTGAACACTCTCTTTTTTTGTCAATGGCCAGTGCAGATTCTAAATACTGAATCGAGTCAACTCTATCCAACCTTAACCCAATGAGAGGCAACGTGTGGAACTAATTAAACAAAATATATTGACTGATGGCCTGACATTGCCCAGTGGCTGACCGGGATCTTGATGTGTCTCAGCCTTTACATTCCCTAGCCAAAATTCCATCAATAAACATGCTTTTACAGTTTTATCCATTTACTGTGTAGAATCTAAACAAATAATGTGCAAATCAGAAATGAATGACTCTTTCAATGAACTGCTTGTTTGAATTCAGTCTGAATGTGAATCAACCAGAGCAATTCTAGGACGAAGGTCTCACTCATTTGTATCAGTCAGGCAAGCACTACATATATTAATTAATTCATTTGCCTTCAGCTTAGTCCCTTTATCCATCAGAAGTCGCCACAGTGGATTGAACCGCCAACTTTTCCAGCATATGTTTTACGCAGCAGATAAACCCAGTGCTGGGAAACTCCTATATACAGTACATATATTAAGTTAATATCTCTATAGCAATGGACTCAAACTCAATTCCTGGAGGGCCACAGCTCTGCATAGTTTAGCTCCAACCACCTCCAATTCACACCTGCTTAATAGTCTCTAGTAGTCTTAAACACCTTGATTAGTTAGATCAGCTGTGTTTGATTAGGGTTGGAGTTAGATTAGTTAGTTCGATCAGCTGTGCTTAAAAACTGTGCAGAGCTGCAGCCCACCAGGAATCGAGTTTGAGACCTATGCTATAGAGTTTTTTGCAGCTTAGCTAAATACATTTCATCACATTGTTTAAATACCAAAACATATTCTGTAGGATTATAAATGTTGCCTTACCTCATTTTGCAAGTACCCTCATTCGCTGGTCCCATTTAGAAAAAGGTGAAGGCCTTTTGGTGATTTAAAGGTGTAGTTTTACCCTGCGAGGACTGTGGCGCCTGCCATCCATCCCACGAGGCTCCACTGAGGTGAATTAGAGAAAACGGCACAAGGCAGAAGAGACGCTATGGGCAGAGGGTCAGTTAAAAATTGCTCAGACGTGTAAGAGGCCGGGACGGTCATGAACAGACTGCACTGATTTAGGTTAGCATTCTGTCACAGCAGAGCACACCAACTCAACCCACCTACAGGTGTTTGTCAGTGCGACTTCTCTTGCTAGCAAAGTAATGGCCCTTTTTTTTCCTCCCCGCGAGCCACACATACCAGCAAACACAAGCAAAACAAAAGCCTACACACTTCCAATGACATACTCCAATAGAGCCGGAGTTAGATGGATGACTTTTACAGTCCTACTCTGACAATCTGGTTGGGGGAAATGAGGAGATGTGATGTATGAATATGAGCGAAGCATTTTGTGAATGTGTGGGTGTGCGTGCGTGCGTGCATGCATTTGTGTCTGCTTGTGCGGCGTCAGTGAGCAGCGCCGTCACAGACTCTTCGGCTGGCATCGTGCCACTGTTGCGTGAGCTGCCATCGGTGCTCTGACTCATGAGGAGAGAGGGAAAATAACAAACTTCAGGCCATCTGCAAGCCCGTCAGGAGGCCAGCAGGTCCCCATGAAGCCATTTACACACGGCTGGAGCTCGAGCCTGGGCTGGCACTTGCCGCTAATGCTGCCCTGATACCAGTGCCATCTTGCTGGGTGGGGTCGGCTGTTGCTTTAGCTGCTTTTCCTTTGAAATCACGTCTATGGAATCTCTCCCGGGCTGTGCGCTGACCTGCTGGATAGAAATAAACAAACACAAGCATTCAGCTGATTTCATTTCAGACCTGCTTCTTAGTCAGACAGCATCGATTATCACTAATGCATTATATTTTAGAAAGTTTCAGTGACAATTTTGGCACTGAATAGTTATTACGGTAGTTTTATTTGACATTTGATTACTTTTCACTTTCACAATGTATAAGTAACAGCCTGCATGCAGTTAATTTATTTAAATCACAAAATTATTATAAATTATTTGTTTTAAATACATTATTATTTAACACATTCATTATTTATAATGCATTTATTAAAATAAGATTAGTATATACAGTATTTTATTATATGTTAGATAAATAGAGACAGAGAGAATTCATAAATTCCAGCAGTATCCTCAAATAGGTGATAGGACACATACACATACATACATATATGTACACTACATATACACAGTATATGTATATATATATATATATATATATATATATATATATATATACACACACACACACACACACACACACACACTCTATGTACAGTTGCGTTGAACCGGGCCAAAGCACGGTAGCGCGGTAGCACGATCGCCTCACTGCAAGAAGGCTGCTGGTTCAAGCTCCAGCTGCGTCAGTTGACATTTTTGAGTGGAGTTTGCATGCACCGTTTCCCCCACAGTCCATAGACATGCGGTATAGGTGAACTGAATAAGCTAACTTGGCCCTAGTCTATGTGTGTGACTGCAAGACTGTATGGGTGTTTCCAGGTGTTGGGTTGCGGCCGGAAGGGCAACCGCTGTGTAAAACATACAGTATGCACAATAAGTTGGTGGTTCATTCTGCTGTGGCGACCTCTGATTAATAAAGGGACTAAGCGAAAAGAAAATGAACGAATAAATGAATAATTCTCTACATGAAGTGGTTTACTTGCTAAAATGTTGCAGTAATTGACTGTCTAATAGGCTGACTTCATGCACAATTGATTCAATTGTTACTTTTTAAATTAATTAATCATTAAAAATGCTGACAATATTTAGCTTTTGTTGTTTTTTGTGGAAACTATGATGCTTTCTTCAGGATTTTTTGGGATAAATACACTGAATAAATTGGTGTAAATACAATTTGTACAACTAATACATTTTACAGTTATAAAAAATTCTAAGTATACAAGCACATAATATTGAAAAATTGAATTAAGATATATTTACATGTGAAACTCCAATAGTCTGTTCTTTATTTATAGCATAGAAATGAAAAAGTACAGTGCATTAATCTAAAAAAAAAAAGCCACAAATCTGTTTATGAACATACTATATTATCAGTTTCTATTTAAATCTAGGTTTAATGCATGTTTACAGAATCAACATTCATTTATTTAATCTTTTCTGAACCCAAACTTTGAACTTTATTGTATAATATATTTATTTTCCTATGGTATATTTACAGACATTTTCTCATTTGTTATTAACATATCAATTATTTACTTTCATTTCCACTGACTGCAGCTAAGCAGAGTATTTATTTACTTTAAATACATAATACAACAACCCCCCTGTAAATTGTTATATTCTAGGTTAAAGTAATAATCACAGTAAACACTGTTTGCACTTGCACTTAGCCAAAAAAATAACTTAAGGGACAGCAATATTATATTATGAATTATGAACAGACCTCAGCATGTGTCCACAAGGCTAGAATCTGCTTTCAGTGGGTTTGGAGTGGCTATTTCCTGCTCAGGTGCAGCATTGCCATGGTTACCGCGCTGTGTTTCGTAGGAGACAGCAGGCAAGATCACTGGAACGCAGAGAGGAAAATTTCTGGAGGAGACAAAAGGCAAGAGTCCGAGACAAACAACAACAAATTACATACTCAGAACATGAAATGATGTCAAAACATGACAGTAAACACATGTGACTTCATGCCTCTTTCGACAAGATGTAAAATAAATCTCTGGTGTCCATTTGCAGCTTCAGTTTCAGATCATTTATTATAGTTTGTCAAATTCCTCTGTGTGTCCATTTGAAGGTGACTTATTACGCTAAATTTACTTCTGCATGTTGAATGGACATAAATGTGTGTTGGCAGTGCAGGTACACAACTCCCCTACAATAATTCAACAACTCTACCCATTCATTTTTTTTTATATCTCCATAGGTCAACTAGTGTTTCCCAACAAGACATTTTCAGAATTTATGCAATGTGATGTCACTTTATCACAGGCCCTGCCCACGACTGTTGAGAATCACAGCTATTTTAGCATAGAATCAGACAGTCTATCTGACATCTGAGCCATTGAAGACGAGGTTAATTTAGTTTTTTGAAGGAAAAGCTCCCCTCACCCTACAGAAAACTCTTTACATGTGTGTGTAGTCTGTTTTGTGAATGAGGGTCAGTAATCAAGAGGTTTTGCTCAAAGGATAATCCTGAAGGATTTAGTCGTATCAACTCATGATCTCGCTACACCTCCAGAAGCATGCATGACATTAGGTGACATCACCATCATGGAATTTCAGCAATCAGAAAGGCATTCAGCCAGTGCTAAGCTGTGGTTGGTTATAGCTCTGAAAGCTAAATAATTTTTCGTTCTCTTAATTGTCTGCTCATTTTAGCCAATCACAGACATTTCTGTTGAGCATGTGAGCACAATGGACAATGCATCTCTTGCACTCATATTGACTGTAACCCGTCGCTACTCCTGATAGCATGAAATTTTGAGACGGTCAACTATTCTAAATACTTGGCATGCTAGATTTTTGTTTTTCATGTCAGCGATTCAGTCATGTTTTTTAAAAATGTGTTGTTGAGCTGTTTATACACAAAGATTGCTGAGTGCTGATCATCCACTAATTTACCCCTGATCACAGGGGATCAACTAGTCGGTAAGCTTATTAGTTTGCAAATCAGGCTTAAATCATGCTTAAAATACTATAGTGTGAAACAGATATAAGGCCAGATGCTAAAACTACTATGTATGTATGTATGTATGTATGTATGTATGCATGCATGTATGTATGTATGTATGTATATATATATATATATATATATATATATATATATATATATATATATATATATATATATATATATATATATATATATATATGTGTGTGTGTGTGTGTGTGTGTGTGTGTGTGTGTGTGTGTGTACTGTACTGTACTGTACTGTACTGTTAATTTAAAAAAATGCAAAACAACAGTAATTAAAAAAATTTAATTAATGTAAAACCATGAGATGTGTGATTTCCTAGATTTAACAGATGGTTGTAATATACTATTGTAGTATGTCATTTTTTAAGACGATTATTGGAGTGTCACCACATGAAATGTATCTGTTATCAAACTAATCCTACAGTAGTTGCTGGGAAAAAGCTAGATAATGGAAAAGCTACACTGTATCATAAGTGGCTAATCTAGAGTCAAGCGACTGAAAAATGTAGCTAAGCTAGTAACTGAGCTACTTGTAGCTTGCTATTCCCGAACATTGGATACACACTATTTTATAGATTTACCAACTTAATTTACTAATGGCAGTACAAAACTTTTTTTTTTTGCCCTCTATGAATAAGATTATAGTTTTTCAAAATGCATTTACCTAATGCGCTGATTTATTAGCCAGTTCTACATTGAATACAGACAGACAATGACAACTTGTTGACATTAGCCAGGCATCATATCAACAATTACATTCTGAAAACATATCATACTTCTTTTGTATATGAAGTTGACGTCTAAAGCACTGGTATTGACCATTCCTTCAGACACTGTGTTGACCATCATTGGTGAAGTAGTGTAGCATAAAGTAAATTTTGTGTAAATATTTAACACTTCAAAACACTTCTTTTGGCAGATTTCCTTCTAAACTAAAATTCAACCACAATGTCTTCAGTGGACACTTCAATGAGACTGTCATGTTCAGTGGCACATCAAACAACACATGTTGTTTTTTTTCTGGCACAGACATTCTGAAATAAATAAGTAAATCTCCAGCTGCAACAGCAAGTAAACAGAAATGTCCAACATAAGCTCAGTCTGAAAACGTAGCCCTATATACATTTCTGGAGATTGCAAATTATGCCAGAGCTACGTACGGCTGCATTTTGACTTAAAAATGAATGCTACGGGGCGGTAAGACACCATTCCTTTTCTCCCATACTAGGTGACCGCTTACCAAAAATATAAAATAAAAGAAATAAGTGAATAACAGCGTGAGAAAAATCTGAATACATGGTAGAAATCAGACGAAGGCTTTTTAAAACACTGCGGTTAGCTTTAGGGAAAAGGGTGGGTGGGTCAAAAGGTGCTTATGAAAACACTATTGGTTCGGTTTAGGGAAGCGATTGGGCGGTTGGACAGTCAGTAAGTCAGTCAGTCAGTCAGTCAGTCGACAGAGGCCTCTGGTGGGTTTACATGAGAACAGCAAGCACAAATGGGACTCACAAGAAAAATCTGAGTTCTGAAAAAGCATACACAGCGGCCTCTGGTGGATTCATAAAAAACAAAAACTGCAAAACATCATACCTCCTGAGACGTATTTTGCTCTCTCCAGAAATGTATATAGTGTATATAGGAATATGTAATCAGAATGAGCCTGGGTTGGAGATGGCACTGTGAGGGGAAATGTGCAGATTAAGGCACAACACTAGGGGGAGTGAAATCTGAATAGGGCATGTTTTTTTCCACATGCTTGCAGAAAAATGTCACTATGTCGCCCTTTCTTACATTTTCTGAGTTGGGAGATACACCAGGGGTCAGATTATAGCACTTAAACAGCCCGATTTTCATGATATGTCCCCTTTAAAGCAAACACATCAACCCTCCCACCCACACATATTCTCGCTGATGTATAGGCCAGAGTGCTGAACTGTAAAGTCTAGCGGATGATCTACTGCAGCATCTGTGCTCACCTCCTCACCAAGTGAGAGACTGCCGCTCCATCACTCTGCCTAGATGAGGAGTTATAGAAGATGGCTCTGCCTCCCCGCACGGCCCTGCGCTCTGAGCTGCAGATAAGATGAGAGGCCCTCCAGAGAGTCATACAATAACAGCAGAGAGGACAAGAGGAAAATTGTGAGTGCTGATCGCTGCCCTGGGCTCCTCCGCAGGCAACGCGGCCACTTTCATCTGATTCCAGGAGAAATGACAGCCATTTGGAGTCTCATCACCCTAGCAAGCAATCTCATTTTCCCCCCCATACAAACACAGAAAGCAGGAGAAATCCGTAAAGAATGCAAAGATTTCAGCAAGTTGAGAGCGATCAATTTGCCTCAAGTAGCTCAGAGAAACCAGAGCAACAGCTTTGGGGTGAAATTATTCACATCCTTACACTATTTTAAAAGGATGTTTCTGAAAAGGCATCAGAGATGCAAAGCATGGCATTATGCTTGTGAAGGGGATAAACACAAAAATAGTCTATCAATAAAGGCACTTCGCAAGAAAAAAAAGGAAAATGTTGAGAAATCTTGTTAACAAGGCAACAACATAGTGATAACGAAGCTTCTTGCTCACTAGGAATAGTAATAAAAGAACAATTAAAATCTTTATTTTTATCCCACAATTGGCAGTTATAATGTCAAAAATGTGAGTTATATAATTCTGTTAGTTGAGTTTACATTTTACAACTTTCATTTTATTTCTCTGAGTTCCGATTCTGAATGCCCTGTCATGATATAATGATTAAAAAAAAAACTATAGTCACGATTTACTTGAAGAGGGTTTCATGAAACATTAATATTCATGACTTGATGCATATCATTATTATGAATGCGATTAAATATACACTTTTGATAACTGCCATTAGGGCTTTTAACTTTCACGCATTCGGCGTGCAAAGTTGTCATACAATTGACAGTATTCTCATGCTGTCACACCACACATTCGTTTTCTCGCACAGAAAAATCATCCCAGTGAAAAAAGGTGATTTTAAAAAAGGTGGTTTTATTGAATTTTATCATTATATCAAGATAATATCATTATATTGTCTGTGTGCAACAGAACCAACGCTGGTAAAAGCAATGTAATCAAAAACAAATTAATGCATGCACGTAGAAAACATACCCACATGCCTCTCAAACCTTTCGCAAATCCACCAAAGGCCGCTGTGTACGTTTTTTCAGATATCCAATTTCTTTCACGAGTGCCATTCGCCCCTGCTGTTCTCTCAAAAATCCACCAAAGGCCGCTGTTGATGGACTGACCATTAGCCCCATCCTTCTCCTTCCCTAAACCCACCCGATAGTATTTTCAAAAGCATTGATTGACCCAATCCCCCCCTTCCCTACAGCCAACCGACAATGTCTTCATAAGCAATCTAGAAAAAAAGCGTTTGCCTGATTTTTACCACATTTTCAGACCTTACCACACTCTCACCCAGTTATTTAATATTATTATTATTTTTTTTTTTCACCCGATTTCTGTAACTGTTCTTCATTGGACTCGAACACCCTTATTGTGGTCAACTTCTCACTGCAGCTCAAGCCAATGTACGTGGTGAGCCACTAGGTAAACTGGTAAAAGAGGAAAAGCCGTCCACACAAATGTAAGTGGTCAGCCGGTAGCGCAAAAAGAAACAGAAGCTGTCATCGGCAACTTACTGCCCCGTATCTTTCATTTTGAAGATGAAATGCAACCAACTCTGGCTACATAATTAGTGCTCTCCAGAAATGTATTAAGGAGTACGTTTTCACAATTAGCCTGTGTTGACACAACTTAGTGAAGTTTATTCATAAACAAATTTCGAGAGGATCACGTGCTTATGATTGTTCACAGCTGTTCAAACTTTAGCTGATGACTGATTATCCTATCAGACGATCCTTAACTCACTATAAATAACCAGACTTTTCTTATCTCAATATCTTCGTCTTGAAGAAACCCCCCACCCAACCCTTCTTTCCCTTCTTTCAAACGGGTGTTACGGTAGCCAGAGATTAGCGCTGTTGCCTCACAGCAAGAGTGCCCCTGGTTTAATTCCTTACCAATCCAGATGGCATTTCTGTGCGGAGTTTGATCGTTCTCCCCGTGGTCGCGTGGGTTCTCCCCGGGTCCTCCGGTTTCCTCCCACAGTTCAAAAACAAGCACTCTAAACAATTAATCAAAATACATTAGCTAAACTCTGAGTACACCTTTGAGCATACATATCCGACACTTAGCTACAACAAGCAAGAAGGGGAGTCATCGAGATCTACCTGCGCTCAAACTCCCCTCTCGCCTTGCAACGGGAGGGAGCCCAGGGCTCGAGGATCTTATAAGCTCAGGGCTCTCTCCCGGGACAGCACGCCAAACTAGCTTTACTATCAATCATCAGCTAAGTGTGAACTCTTGAAATGTCATGAGACCATTCTAATTATGTCATAAATATTATAACTACTAATATTCATTAATATTTTTCTTGACCTCAAATACAAATTGGATTTGTAATAAAAGTGTCATCAAATGCCATTAAATATTAAAGATGCTCTTTTTTATTTTCAGAATTGTTTTTACAAATTAATTATAAAGGTGTCAGGTCTTGTGAACTCCCCCTTTCAAATAACGTGTTAACAAAATAATAATTATATAAAAAAAGACATTTACATTTCATCTCACACGTTACACTTTTTTTCAAATTTTTCTCTTTTAACACAATTGTTACAATAGAGCTGCATTGTTAATCGAAAAAAGATCAAAATCTTAATTTGTCCCTACACATGATCTTGATTCAGCCTTTCTACGATTCAGCTAATTATATTTTCAAAGTCAGGAGAAAAGTGTAAAGGCAAACGCACAAGTCTTCACATTGCTTATATACATTGCTCAGCAACATGGACACCTCCAAGCGGTCATTAAAGTGTCACACACTGTATTTATTAGCTATAATTCACCCAAAAATGTTATTTCTCTCTTAATGTAATGATGTATTCTCAACTGCAAAATCACACTTGAGCTGACGCACTGTTTGTTTACAACAGAGAGGATGACCTCGTTCCTGCCAATGTTGGCTACTTTAGTGAACAGAACCAGCATAGGCTGTGAAAACCAGCTAAATATGTTGTAAATAACGTTCAGCTTGTTGGACAACGCGATTGCTTGGGAGCCATGCGGAAAGTATGATTTGGATGTATGTTTTTTTTCTCAACGTGACAACAGCCATGACATGAGCGACCTCAGCGGTGAAAGTAAAACCAAAAGCAAAAGTCTCATTTACCAGTGAAGGAAATGGCCTCAAAATGTTGTGAATGACTAACGACAAGCATATATCTCAGACATAATAAATCAACTTCAGAATTCTGAATATTTGTATTCTGATGTCATCACTTTACTGTGACTTAACAACCGGGACATATTTAAAGTCTGTACAAGTCTGCCATTCGAAGTCTATACAAAATTTTGCATTTTAACCAACAGTAGACCTACAAATAGGCCTAATACTATTATTATTGTTGTTTTACCATATGTTTGAGAATTAACAATAATAATAGCCTACTCATATTAACCTTTATTTTACATCTACAGAACCGTGATCGTGATTTTAAGCCAAAAAAAAAAATCGTAATTCTCATTTTAGCCAGAATGTTGCTGCCCTATATTACAACAAAAAAGTCAATATTTTAAGATCAGAACTGAAAACTTAGATTTGAAATCAAGCTTCCATTGATAGAATGCACAACACCATGCGTCCCTTGCCTTCAAAAGATATGAACCAGATGCACAGAGCAATTGTAAAAGTCCTCATCCATTTTCAGCAGCTGTCAAGCAGCCAGTGATGATTTTAGCACGGGAAGAGCACTCGCCACACACCTGCCAGATAAGAACCAGCGCTCTCCACTGAGAGGCCTAATCCACCATCATGGAGAGTGACATGAACACTGGTATGGGGTTGAATTGACGGATGGGGAGGCTCCTCACTGCGAAAGCCGTCCGCGTTGAGCCTGATTGCCCTGGATGAAAGTACAGAACCTGCAGCGCCGCACTTCATCACCTGGGCCAACATGTCTCCAAAAGCACAACCAGCCCGGACACCTTTCTTGCGAGCTGACAGCCCATCTCACAACAGATCTCAGCCCATGCAATGCTGCGGGGCTTTAAAAGCGGGGATTAAAGTGAAAAACAGCAAGCAGAGAGGCTTTATTAGCTGTATCTCAAGGAGGCAGCATGGATATAAAGCTTTAATGATGCCTACATCAAATTATAGGTGGAATGCTCAGTTTAACACTTCTGATAAATATTGGAATATATTATACTTTAAATGGCATGATATTATATCTATTCAATTCTGTATTTCACATGTGGACGTCACAAAGTTCAACAGTGGCTGGCATGTTTCCCAAACTGACAAGAAACCAGTAAATCAGGAGGAAACCCAATGAAAGTCTTGCTAAGCACACACTATCGACAAGTAATTGTCAACAAGAGAGGTCACTATTCAGCTGATTAGAGAGGTTTGGTCCCATTTTATGTTAAGTAGCCTTAATTAATATGCACTTAACTTTCAATTAAATCCTTCGGTACAATGCACTTATATGCAGTTTTGTACATTATACTTATATATTAAACATTATCTGCATGTAAATACATCTTGAATTAAATTCTGTACTAACATTTATAATTACACTGTTGACCATCCCTTACACCTTAACCTTTAAACCTACCCTTACCATCTAAACTGTCCTTAAACATGCCCCTATCCCATCTCAGTAGGAACATACAGTAAGTGTTGTGCAATAAATTATAAACACTATAATTGCACAATATTTTTAATATTGAGTTGTGTAATGGTAAGTTGTGGTTAAGGGTACTTAATATAAAGCAGGCAGACAGAGAGGGAATGCTTGCAGGAGAGAGACCATTTGTGTATGTAAATGACACGGGCCTATCTAATAGCTCATATTAACATATGTTAGCTAACTCTCACAAATATGTGAGTAGGTTGATCCCCATCAACTCCATAGTGAAGCACATGTGAGCATCCTGAAGATTACACAGAAACAATGAAGGCTGTCACTGTCACTGAGTTATTATGGATACAACTAATGTTTGATGGAAAATCATTTAATTCAAACTCTGATCAAAAGGACTGGAAATACCTGTGCATTAAGCAATTTTATTACACACCTTCCTGGAAATTAGAATCAAGTAATTTCTGCAGATCAGGGAATAAATACTAATGTAGATCATTCACTGTTGATGCATGTCATCTCGTGATTTACATATGATTTCTCTATTCCTGCTTTTGTCAAACAGAAAGTAAAACAGCAGAGGTATTCTGTACTTTAGCAATTATTTTTATATGTTAAACACAGAAAATATATAAAGATATTAACTCATTTTAACAACTTGGAGTTTTGTTTTTCAAAAATGTAAAATTTAGTATATATACTTATACAGTATATACTTTTTTTGTGACCTATGGCATGGATTTAATAAATGGACTACATTCTGTCATCATACTGAACTCAAAATAATGGCCAATTATTTTTACGGCCAAAATATCCAGCTATTTCCTATATCATAGAGCGACCAAACACATCACATCGATCCCATGAAACTGTACATGAAGGATACTTTATGCTGAACTGTAGAGCTGGTTGTTTTAGCTTAGCCCTGAGCGTAAAATACTGCTATGGAATGAATTAATGTGCTATCGCTGTTCCAATCCTTTCTACGCTGTAATTCAGTTTGATTAAAGCAGATGGATTTTATGAGCTCATCAGTAACTTAAATTAATTTACGGTGTAATTTAATCAGCTGTTGTTTCAAATATCTGATTAAAGCTGATTTAGCAAGAGCCCTTGGTTGCATCCTGGAACTGAGCAGCAAGGAAGGAGAAAAGATATAAAGTCTGAAATGTAAAAAGCCTTAAAACATTAAATGCTGGCAGACTAAGAATCAGAAACTTTGGCATATTATAATTATTTGAAGCAAATTATCAGGAATGACGTTTCCAAGATAATAACAAGAAGACAAAATGTGAAAGCAATATGCAATATGATGTGAAGCTATGATAAAGGCCTTTAATATATTTCAAAAATGTTCAGTATGTGGGTGTTTCTTCAAATTCAGGCACTTTTATGTCCCAGGGGATTTTTATTTCCTTTTATTGTTATATAAAGGCCATATTAAAACTTCCTTGGAAACTTTTTACCATCTTTCTACTTCAGCTTTAAATTCAGGTTTTATTGTATTATCCTTGTCCCAGACCTTAATTTATTCATAATATATATATCTGTAGCATTACCTATGAAACTAAACAACCCAGGCTCATTCTGAAAACGCAGCCCTTTATACATTTCTAAAGATCGTGAAATACACCCCAGGAGGTACATTTTTCGCATTTTACACAGAAGCTGCTGTGTTTGCTTTTTAAAATCTCAAATTTCTCTCGCGAGTGCCATTTGAGCCTGTTATTCTCGCGTAAATCCACCAGAGGCCACTGTAGACTGCCTGACTGACTGACAAACTGACTGACCAATCAACTGACCCACCCTCCTCCTTTCCTAAACCCAACCAATAGTAGTTTCAAAAGCACTGATTGACCCACCCACACTTTAAAACCAACCGACAATTTTAAAAAGCAAACCAGAGAAAGAAACGTCCTCGCCTGATTTATTTTTTTTTACCACATTTTCAGATTTAACCACATTCTCACACTGTTATTTACTTGTTTATTTTATTTTTTGGCTTCTGTTTTAGTTTTAACTGCTTTCTGGAATCGTTTATCACCGGACTCGAACACTGTCATTGTGCATCTGAAGTCAGCGAGCTACTGGACAAACGTAACAGCGGAAAAGACATCCAAAGAGAGGTAAGCAGTCAACTGGTAATCGCGAAAAGGCATGGCATCAGACCACCCCATAACAATCCTTTTAAATGCAGCCATAAGTGATCATTATGCGTGATCTAAAGAAATGTATATACTGTAGGGCTACACTTTCATAAAGTATTATTTTTCGGTGAACTATCCCTTTAAGAATAGAACAAGCATTTTAATATTTAATAGTGGTTACATTTTAATTATTCATTCATTCATTTTCTTGTTGGCTTAGTCCCTTTATTAATCCAGGGTCGCCACAGCAGAATGAACCGGCAACTTATCCAGCAAAACATCCACACACACTACGGACAATTTAGCCTACCCAATTCACCTGTACCGCATGTCTTTGGACTGTGGGGGAAACCGGAGCACCCGGAGGAAACCCACGCGAAGGCAGGGAGAACATGCAAACTCCACACAGAAAGGCCAACTGAGCCGAGGTTCGAACCAGCGACCCAGCGACCTTCTTGCTGTGAGGCGACAGCACTACCTACTGTGCCACGGCCTCGCCCTATATTTAATTATTACAAAATTTTGATTGCATTATTTTCTGTAATTAACAAATTATAAAAAGAATGTGAAAATTGTAATTTTGTGTATTTAGGTTATGTCAAATATTAGATCTTTTTTCAAGGACTGTTCACTTAAATTTACTCAGGTCATCCGAGATATTTTTTTCAGTGGAACATAAAAGACTTTTTGCTGAAATGGTGGTCCTTGATGATAGTAAAATAATAATAATAATAATAAAATGATAGTAATAAAACCTGTGGATCGTGACAATACATGTAGCAAATGAAGTACTGTAAATTTGCAAGAAACAAACCATTATTTGGTTTCTGATATGTTTTTTTTTTTCATTAGACCTAAATGCAACATATGCTCATTATAAAAATGAAGCCCTATATACATTTCTGGAGATCACAGATTTTGTAGCCAGAAGTATGTATGGCAACATTTTGTGTTTAAAACATCCACTGTGTGTCAGGGTTCTGCCACTCTGGTCTTGTAAATTCTTTTTTTGGTGGCAGAGCTCGGACACTAGCTCTGTCTTGTCCTGTTTCTGTCATTGTGTGTCTCTTTGTGCGCGCGCGCCGTCGTGGGTGTACGCGCACTCTTGTACTTGTGTTTGTGTTTTCGTCTGTCTGCAGCGTGGTGTTTCATTCCCAGCGTCTGAGTCTAGTTGGTCTCGGTTTTGGTCAGCGATGGGATGAAACATGCATGCTGCGTATGTGAGTGCACGGTGAGCGTTTTCATTCATCGTGTACTCGTGTCTTGCGTTCAGTCTTCTGTCTTCGGTTAATGAGTTATCTCATTGGCTGCCTGTTTTAGTTTTGTCTAATGTGAGCGCATGGCTTGTGTTGTCTCTGTGTCATGCGCTCTCCCGTCTATTGTCAAGTCCCACCCTCCTTGTTACCCCATTATTAGTTAATTATGTTCAGTTGTTTGTGTTAATTAACGTCTGTATAAAATCTCCTCATGTCTGCTGTCCTGTGCCAGTTCGTCGTCTAAACTCCCCTTGTGTTCCTGCTCCTGCTCCTGCTCTTGTTCTTGTCTTGCCTTGCCTTGCCAACCCAGCAAAGTTTGTTTGTCTGTTTGTGTTTTCCCCTTCGGGGTGGTTTTTGTTGTTCGTTTTGTTTTATTTAATTAATAATAAATCCTGTGTTTGCATTTGAGTCCTCGCTCCCTCATCCTTCCCGAACCGTGACACTATGGGGCGGTATGACGCCGTTGCTTTTCGGGCTTACCAGCTGACCGATTACCTCCGTATGGACGGCTTTGCCGCTGTTACCAGTTTGTCCAGTAGCTCACCATGTGCGTTGGTATACTTGAGGTGCAGAGAGGAGTTGACCACGATGATGGGGTTTGAGTCTGGGTAAAGAATGGTTCCAGAAAGATGGTAAGATAAAAACAGAAGCCAAAGATTAAATATATAACAGGGTGAGAACGTGGTGAAAATCAGGCAAGGGCTTTTCGTTTTCTGGATTGCTTTATAAAACACTGTCGGTTGGGTTTAGGGAAGGAGGAGAGTGGGTCAGTCAGTCATTCAATCAGTCGACAGCGGCCTTTGGTGGATTTCTACAAGAACAGCAAACTCGAATGGCACTTGTGAGATAAATTTGAGAATTCAAAAAGAGTACACAGCAGCCTCGGTGGATTCACAAAAACAAAAACAGCAAAAAAATACCTCCTGGGACGTATTTGGTGCTCTCCAGAAATGTATATAGAGGTACATTTTCAGAATGAGCCTACTGTAGGTTACATAAATGCATGAGTAGTTATTATGGGACACCACCTGTCAAAAAGTTTGATGGATTGTAGCCCCGCCCCTAAGGCGGGACTTCCGGTCTAAGCCCCACCCCTTTTATATAAACTTTATAGTTCCGGTAATTAGATTCTTATCGGTTTTATATAAAATAATAATTCCGGTAATTAGATTTTTATCAGACTAATTAAATTAGATTTCCGGTAATTAGATTTTTATCAGACTAATTAAATTAATAGGCTATTTCCAGGTAATGAAAATATTGGTAATTAAATTATAATCAAACTGAAATAAAATTAATATAATAATAATAACGGTAATTAAATTACTGTTATTAGAACCATTATTTAATACTTTTAATTATTACAGTAATTTATATTTATTATATTACATCAAATTATATTATATTATATTAAGTTGTATAAAATTAATATTTTATTAAATAATATTATGTTTTGTATTATATTATATCATATTAAGTTATATTAAATCATTATTTTATTAACTTATATTATAATTATATTATATTATGTTATATTATTATATTATATTTTATATCATATTAAGTTATATTAAATCATTATTTTATTAACTTATATTATAATTATATTATATTATATTACTATATTATATTATTATAATATTGATATTTATATTAAATTAAATTAAGTTATATTATATATCATGATTATTCTATTATACTATATCATTACATTATTATATTATATCATTACATTATTATATTATATTATATTTTATTATATTATATTATATTATATTATATTATATTATATTATATTATATTATATTATATTATATTATATTATATTATATTATATTATAATTAATAAACTATTAACATAAACATTTCTTTATGTTCATACCGATGTTTCCTCTGTGTGTCAGTCTGGGCCTGAGCGTGTGAGTGATGATAAGGAAAACTTTGGATAACATCCCGTCAACTGCTTGTGAAAGATAGATTTATATCAGATGTAGAATATGTATATCTGATTGTATGTGGTGGGTGTCTCCCACTAAATACTATATGTTGTTAGGTGATTAGAAAGTGTGCTGATATCTATATATCCACATGCACTCAACTGTATGCATATGTATGTGTGTGTGTGTGTGTGTGTGTGTGTGTGTGTGTGTGTGTGTGTGTGTGTGTGTGTGTGTGTGTGTTTGTGTGTCTGTCTGTCTGTGTGTGTGTGTGTGTGTGTGTGTGTGTGTGTGTGTGTGTGTGTGTGTGTGTGTGTGTATACGTGTGCATGCGCTCGAGCGAACTTGGGTCTGGCTTTGTATGTTTGAATACATGACACAGTATTTACTAAATATGTTCATTAATAGGTTATGTTGTTTTTTACATTATTACTACATTAATACATATTTAAAGACACACAAACTTTTTAATGTATCTTTGTCTGACTATTAAATTTAAATATGTTTACAATATTTCTTGTCGGCTTAGCACCTTTATTAATCCGCGGTCGCCACAGCGGAATGAGCCGTCAACTTATCCAGCAAGTTTTTACGCAGCTGAGCCCCTTCCAACCGCAACCTCTGGGAATCTGGCAATCTCTGGGAAAATGTTTACAATATTAATCCAGTAAATAACAAATCTTAATCTTTATTGACAATAAATTGTCACACCTTTTAAAACAACGTTATCTAAAATGTAATATTCTAAAATGTTGAAAAACACAGATGTAAATTCAAGTTGTCTTTATAATTAATGAAAACTTTTATTATGAAAAACAATTTAAAATGAAAGTTTTTCCTTTGAGTAACATGTTTTCAATTTATTTACATGCATGACCTGTAATTTATGGCACACATTGTAATACAGTTAATCCAAAGCCTAATGTTTTGAGCACTGGTCATCACTGGTGTTGGTTTAAAAAATCAACATAAAATATTTACTAAAAAGGACTTATCAGTCTTTAGACATTATTGTTATTTATGTTTCAAAAGATAAATAAAATGTAATTTTATTACAATAAATTGTAGTAATTGCATTACTAGACAACTTAGTTACTGGATTTTAAATTTAAACTGTTTTTATTTCATTGCAAATACTTGATCATATAAAGAGAAATATGTATATTATTCAGAATAATGGGAAAACGCTGATAATTATTTTAAGAAGAAAAATTGGCTCTCAGTTTATCTAAAAACAGTACAGCTCCAGTCCTTAGTTAAATCTACTTAATGTTTTATAGTAAAATTTTCTAGTTTAACTACTGATTCCACCATTTATATGTTCATACAACAGTGTCAAATCTAGTAAATCTACAAATTTGTCAAAATTAGTCCAGTTTACAAGTAGTTCTTGAAAGTAGACTGATTACTTTTTTACAAGGTAAATAATGCTTTTCTTCTACCAATAGATTTAATCAAGATTATTGTCACTACACACAATTTGTTGGGAGTGTATATACTTCTTTAAACAATGTTTTTTTATTGGCACACATTTTCAAATTTTCAAACTAAAATCTAGCATAATGTTTTTCACTCTGAATATAAAAACATTATCTGTGCATTTTTTTCTTGGAAAAGTGATGTTTAAAATACTATTCATTAAACTTACTGCATGACTGGAGTTTAATATTACAAACCAATAGCATTGAACTAATTCAAGCTTTTGATTTTGCACTCTGTAGCAGTTTTTCAACACAAAATGTTTTATGCATGTGTTAAAAATCTGTAATTTTGCACAACTGTTTGTATGTAACATAGCATACATGTATATTAAAACTGTCAGTTTTTAAAAGTTACTTAAAGTTGTCCACTTTCTTCAGGAGTTTTTAGGAACAACGATGTTTCATTTGGGGGAAAGAAAAAAAGTGTTGTTTTGAAGTACATTGGTTACAACAATATGGTGTAAAGGTTAGAATTTGGGGTTTCATCCAGACGGCTGGAGCTCAACTCATGATTTAAGAATATTTTTTAACCTCTAAAGTGTCGCAAGTAACATTAATAACAACACTTAGCCACAATTATTTGTATTCTAGTTGAATGTTACACTCAATACTGTCAGCAAAGCACAATAATAACAAAGAGTAAACACTTTTTTATTTTAAGAATACTTTGCAGTAAACTTTAATCCATAAATAAGTTTATTTTTCAACCTTCTAATGCAGAATGTTTTTGAAACATTAAATTATGTTTTTACCACCACTGTCATCATACCAAATTAAATGACCTAATTCAAGTAACCAGTGCTGTAGTTTTTAACTCAATGTCTTTGCAAACTTTTTTTGCATATGTGTTAAAAGTCTAATTTTACACAACTCTCATAGCATCTGTCACGATGCATACAGTAAAAGTCACAATATGCATTTCTACTGGCAATTTTCTTTAGTTCTCTCATTCTTCACAGTATATATTTATTTTTCACAAGAAGTATGACTCTACAAAGGCAAGGCAAGGCAAGGCAAGTTTATTTATATAGTACATTTCATACATAGTGTCAATTCAAAGTGCTTTATATAAACAGGAATAAAAGAGACATGTTTAAGAAAGATAAAAACGATAATAAAAAATATTTAAAAAATGATAAAAACAGATCAAATGTGTTAAAACAAGTTATAAAAGAATGAAAAAGAAGAGAAAAACATAATACTGTGATCTGTCAATAGTGCGATCTGTCTACAAAACTAAATGAATATTTGCCACTAAAACTGCATTAATATCTTTTTGCAACAGTGTCTAATGTACTGTGTATTAGAAATGTTTTCTTTTGAACTGTCATGAAAGTTTGAGATGTAAATTTTTTGGTTTTAAACCAGACACAACCAACAATATCATGTATACCTTTTGTTCATTCTCTTTTTTTTAAAGGAAAGAGAAATTATGAAATTGAACGTCAGTGCATCTTTAAAACTAAATTGGGCGAAAATTTTAAGGTTGTCTTTCTAAACTGACTACAAACCCGTTATACATGAGAACTGTGTGTTATTGGGTTGACTTAAACGTTAACCAATTTTAATAAATGTCCTACAGTTTATACATATGCTTTAAACAAGTGACCAGTCCTTGACACACTTTGCAACATTCAAATTTTCTAAATATTTAAATATACATTTGGCATAAATACAGGGCTTTAATCAGTTTCAACAATGTTTCTATGATTTGTTTCACACCAACATGTTTTGCACCTAGCTCAATTTATAACTTTTTTTTTTTTTTTTTTTTTTTTTTACGGGAAAGGCATAGACACTTGAGTTGATAAACTTTTATTTCAAGTAAATATACACTGAAATAGAGTAGTACATAATAAACAAACATGGATTGCATTACAATAATAAAGACAAATTAAATAAGAAAAAATACATATATACAGTCACACATTGAAGAAAAAACAGGGTACACCAGAACAATAACAACATTACTGAATATCTAACCAACAAAGAAATGCTGCTAAAAGCATTCTGTCATGTTCTAGTATATGTGGTTGGTCATAACTTCCACAATCTCAGCAATATTTGCTATTTTGTTTTGTGAAACCAGCGACACACAAATATCTGCTATATATGTAGACATACATAGAACCTGCCTTACCCCCATCTCATCACTCAATTCAGTCAGCACCTCCAGAATTTTTGTATTGGTTGCACAGACAGCACCATTGCTATGAAAACACAGGTGTGTCAAATGATTTATCGTATCGGCCCATGAGTTTAAGGTCCCTCTCACAACGTCCATTTCTCTTGAGATTTTTCACACGTTTGCCATTTCCTGTACAATCATGTTTAGAATCACACGCATCATTAATGATCTTCTCCAGAAGAAAAACCCTATGGTCCCTATAATGCTGTTTAAACATGTTGTCCACAATAGACCTTATTTGACAATCAAAAACAGGATTGCACTCGTACTCGGGCCTTTCATGCGCATTACCGTCAGTATTTTGAGAACAATAGCAATCAACCATCTTTGCATGGTGGCTGTCAGAAAAAAAATCTGAAAATATTTTTAAGAAAACGTTTTTTCTTTAATCACAATACAAAGTTTGTCCCATAATCTGTTTAGATCATATAAAGTAGTACCTTAAAGATGCGGCCTGTGTCCTTAAACAGCGATAGTTCAGCCCTAATAGTTCAGTGCAAACAAGACCAAAGTAGGGGCGGTGGTCCTCAAAGATAGTACCTTTTTATGTCTTTAATCTTCTTTTTACTCCTGATCAATGGGTTCTTGTAGAAACCTTTAGGATCAGTGACTGTACCCAGAAGCATTACTCGTTGGTAGCTGGAAGTGATAATGAGCCGCTTTATCTACACATTCAAACAGGCCCGCCTTCACTCACGGGGCGGTACTATGAACATCTGCCATGGTGTCATAATAGTCATGAATAAACATTTAGTTAACATCTTTTCTTTTATTTTAGACACTGGCGTGATGATGTAGGGATACCTATTTTTAAAATAAAAATAAAAATACAGGGTCATACTGTAAATATATTCGCAATGAAAGATTTTAGAGAACTGATAGAATTTTACATTTCATGGAAGTTTTAGGTTGACAAAATATAATGCACAGCTGAAGTCATCTCAAAACTCATTGCCAAAATGGACAATACGATTAATTTGAATGTTTTTTAAGCAAATATGTACAGTCTTTTCAACATTACTCTGCAGTTTGAATTGTCCAATATAGTTGTTTATTTGGTTTCCTATTTGGGCTCAAAGCAGTCACATATTTAACTGAAATTTGCATCTTTCATGATAATGTTCTTTTTTCAAAGAATGTTTGAGAAGAAATAAGATTACATTTACACGTACATATTCATTTTGGAATTAAAAATTTAACGATACCAGACATGCTATTTATTTTAAGTGAAATATACTTGTAAGAAAATACAATTACATTTATGAAATAACCCATATTCCATATCTTATTACAATGCCTTTGAGGTCAAGAAAGAGATCAAGTTTAGGGGCCATTACCCATAATTGGTTAGTGGATTGAAGTTATTTTAAAAAGTCAAGTTTGGTTAAAAACCTAGGCTTACTTCAATTGGATCTGTTAAAACATAAAGTAATTACAAAATTAAGTTAGGCATTATACGTTCTGGAGATATATAAACATACACTTTACCATCAGATAATCTACGAATAACAATATTCACCAATTTTATACAAAGGGTACCAAAACCGTTTGCTTATGTTTGTTGCAGAGTAGCAATAAGATGTTTTTTTGTTTTATTTTTATGTTATGTGATACTAAATCTATTTTCTGGCCTATAATTTTAGTGATATACTTATGATAAAGTTGAAATAAAAAAGCTAATACATTTAGTTAAACATCATGTGCTTGACATTTTGGTAAATAGTTAAAGCTTCTGATTGTACTAATTTAATATTTAGCATTTTGAAAGGTAAATATGTGTCAGGGTATGTAAAGCTGACACCTCTAACTTGTTTGGTTGAGATTTGTGGAATGTTTCCACAAATTGAAATATTAAAGTGTTTTTCTTATTCACTATTCTGCAACTTTGATGCAACATTGTAACAGTGTTAGAAATATACAAAAGTACATGTCATGCTGTTTTGTAAAAACAGACAGTCATATCAGTAAAGAACTACACTTCCTGAGACAAACATTTTGTTTTGCTGTAAATGTAAAATTTTTTAATGTATCGGTCAGGATGTAAGCATACAACTTACATATAACTGACTTTTTGTACGACAATCTTTCGATGAACATGTTTACATTATATTGTGACATTTTTAGAGTGGTATTTGAAATAGTTACAATATCACAGATGTAAAGTACCCGAACAATGTATGAACAATGTTAGCTGATTGCTGTACTTAAGTACTACTTTTATGTTTTGTACCCTACTTGAGTACAGTTAAAATTAATGTTTACTTTTACTTCATTACTTTTTTAAAAACAGTATTTTTTTTTTACAACTTTCAATTTTATTTATTTTCAAAAAAAAAGTTCCTCACTCCTAACAAAACGACAAAGCTGCTTAAATTAATGTTATTTACTTTGTAATTGACATTCATTTCAATATTCCATCAAACTGGTCAGACATGCTCTTCGATTGTTTAGAAGTCATGTCCTGTCACATTGAGCTCTACAATACACATCAACCCCAGTAAGTCTGCTATCAGTACACTTCTGTTAAGCAGTTCATAAGAAAATATACATTCAGTCCATTGTCTGTGTACACATCCACATAATTTTATTTAGATGCCGCACAGAAATAAACTTAAACCTCACTTAAGTATATTTAAACTTATACAAACAGAAAGCGTTTAGTTATTTGTCCTATGCTTAATCATTGTTTTACGCGTACAATTTTATTGCAGTACGTGTTCTAAGTACATTTGGTTAGTAGTTATTTTGACACCCTTTGATTAATTGGGCACATTATTTTTCTACATAATGTTATAGACACATGTATTAAGACAGAGAATAAATTAGTTTGAGTCGACTTAACTGAAATGAACTGCTTTGTGTACTACTAGTTAACCAAGGCTACACTAGCTGTACTCTTGCAAGTTTCAAGACACTAGAGTACTATGGACACTGTATCACTAAAAATTATAACGCTAAATTGTTTGGAAAGTCAGACCTGTGGTGCAAATGTTGAAGCATTGAGCATGCAGCACCGCCAGTTCTCATATGGATGGTTTAAGTGGAGACATAAATGCTACATTTCATTGCATCATTTCCAGCACAAACTATTTATCTACTACAAGTATAAGTGAACTACTACTATTCTTATAAGTTGACAGGATGTATAAATAAAATGTTATAGTTAGCTACTTGTGTGCTTAATGTTTACTGCTGTCACACTTGAAATTATACTTTTACAGTATACTCTATAATAAAAAGAACACAGTAAACATGTAAATATCGACAGTATTCAGGTCTTTTGTCTAGCTGCATGTATACTTTTAATGTTTTTGTGATTTCATTTTAATATTTTTCTCACTGCAGTAAGCAGTTAAATTTGTGTAATTATAAGATTACCGTCTTTTGTAAAGATTTGACATGTTCAGAGTTCATTTCAGTTAAGTCGACTCAAACTAATTTATTCTCTGTCTTAATACATGTGTCTATAACATTATGTAGAAAAATAATGTGCCCAATTAATCAAAGGGTGTCAAAATAACTACTAACCAAATGTACTTAGAACACGTACTGCAATAAAATTGTACGCGTAAAACAATGATTAAGCATAGGACAAATAACTAAACGCTTTCTGTTTGTATAAGTTTAAATATACTTAAGTGAGGTTTAAGTTTATTTCTGTGCGGCATCTAAATAAAATTATGTGGATGTGTACACAGACAATGGACTGAATGTATATTTTCTTATGAACTGCTTAACAGAAGTGTACTGATAGCAGACTTACTGGGGTTGATGTGTATTGTAGAGCTCAATGTGACAGGACATGACTTCTAAACAATCGAAGAGCATGTCTGACCAGTTTGATGGAATATTGAAATGAATGTCAATTACAAAGTAAATAACATTAATTTAAGCAGCTTTGTCGTTTTGTTAGGAGTGAGGAACTTTTTTTTTGAAAATAAATAAAATTGAAAGTTGTAAAAAAAAAATACTGTTTTTAAAAAAGTAATGAAGTAAAAGTAAACATTAATTTTAACTGTACTCAAGTAGGGTACAAAACATAAAAGTAGTACTTAAGTACAGCAATCAGCTAACATTGTTCATACATTGTTCGGGTACTTTACATCTGTGATATTGTAACTATTTCAAATACCACTCTAAAAATGTCACAATATAATGTAAACATGTTCATCGAAAGATTGTCGTACAAAAAGTCAGTTATATGTAAGTTGTATGCTTACATCCTGACCGATACATTAAAAAATTTTACATTTACAGCAAAACAAAATGTTTGTCTCAGGAAGTGTAGTTCTTTACTGATATGACTGTCTGTTTTTACAAAACAGCATGACATGTACTTTTGTATATTTCTAACACTGTTACAATGTTGCATCAAAGTTGCAGAATAGTGAATAAGAAAAACACTTTAATATTTCAATTTGTGGAAACATTCCACAAATCTCAACCAAACAAGTTAGAGGTGTCAGCTTTACATACCCTGACACATATTTACCTTTCAAAATGCTAAATATTAAATTAGTACAATCAGAAGCTTTAACTATTTACCAAAATGTCAAGCACATGATGTTTAACTAAATGTATTAGCTTTTTTATTTCAACTTTATCATAAGTATATCACTAAAATTATAGGCCAGAAAATAGATTTAGTATCACATAACATAAAAATAAAACAAAAAAACATCTTATTGCTACTCTGCAACAAACATAAGCAAACGGTTTTGGTACCCTTTGTATAAAATTGGTGAATATTGTTATTCGTAGATTATCTGATGGTAAAGTGTATGTTTATATATCTCCAGAACGTATAATGCCTAACTTAATTTTGTAATTACTTTATGTTTTAACAGATCCAATTGAAGTAAGCCTAGGTTTTTAACCAAACTTGACTTTTTAAAATAACTTCAATCCACTAACCAATTATGGGTAATGGCCCCTAAACTTGATCTCTTTCTTGACCTCAAAGGCATTGTAATAAGTTATGGAATATGGGTTATTTCATAAATGTAATTGTATTTTCTTACAAGTATATTTCACTTAAAATAAATAGCATGTCTGGTATCGTTAAATTTTTAATTCCAAAATGAATATGTACGTGTAAATGTAATCTTATTTCTTCTCAAACATTCTTTGAAAAAAGAACATTATCATGAAAGATGCAAATTTCAGTTAAATATGTGACTGCTTTGAGCCCAAATAGGAAACCAAATAAACAACTATATTGGACAATTCAAACTGCAGAGTAATGTTGAAAAGACTGTACATATTTGCTTAAAAAACATTCAAATTAATCGTATTGTCCATTTTGGCAATGAGTTTTGAGATGACTTCAGCTGTGCATTATATTTTGTCAACCTAAAACTTCCATGAAATGTAAAATTCTATCAGTTCTCTAAAATCTTTCATTGCGAATATATTTACAGTATGACCCTGTATTTTTATTTTTATTTTAAAAATAGGTATCCCTACATCATCACGCCAGTGTCTAAAATAAAAGAAAAGATGTTAACTAAATGTTTATTCATGACTATTATGACACCATGGCAGATGTTCATAGTACCGCCCCGTGAGTGAAGGCGGGCCTGTTTGAATGTGTAGATAAAGCGGCTCATTATCACTTCCAGCTACCAACGAGTAATGCTTCTGGGTACAGTCACTGATCCTAAAGGTTTCTACAAGAACCCATTGATCAGGAGTAAAAAGAAGATTAAAGACATAAAAAGGTACTATCTTTGAGGACCACCGCCCCTACTTTGGTCTTGTTTGCACTGAACTATTAGGGCTGAACTATCGCTGTTTAAGGACACAGGCCGCATCTTTAAGGTACTACTTTATATGATCTAAACAGATTATGGGACAAACTTTGTATTGTGATTAAAGAAAAAACGTTTTCTTAAAAATATTTTCAGATTTTTTTTCTGACAGCCACCATGCAAAGATGGTTGATTGCTATTGTTCTCAAAATACTGACGGTAATGCGCATGAAAGGCCCGAGTACGAGTGCAATCCTGTTTTTGATTGTCAAATAAGGTCTATTGTGGACAACATGTTTAAACAGCATTATAGGGACCATAGGGTTTTTCTTCTGGAGAAGATCATTAATGATGCGTGTGATTCTAAACATGATTGTACAGGAAATGGCAAACGTGTGAAAAATCTCAAGAGAAATGGACGTTGTGAGAGGGACCTTAAACTCATGGGCCGATACGATAAATCATTTGACACACCTGTGTTTTCATAGCAATGGTGCTGTCTGTGCAACCAATACAAAAATTCTGGAGGTGACTGAATTGAGTGATGAGATGGGGGTAAGGCAGGTTCTATGTATGTCTACATATATAGCAGATATTTGTGTGTCGCTGGTTTCACAAAACAAAATAGCAAATATTGCTGAGATTGTGGAAGTTATGACCAACCACATATACTAGAACATGACAGAATGCTTTTAGCAGCATTTCTTTGTTGGTTAGATATTCAGTAATGTTGTTATTGTTCTGGTGTACCCTGTTTTTTCTTCAATGTGTGACTGTATATATGTATTTTTTCTTATTTAATTTGTCTTTATTATTGTAATGCAATCCATGTTTGTTTATTATGTACTACTCTATTTCAGTGTATATTTACTTGAAATAAAAGTTTATCAACTCAAGTGTCTATGCC
Organism: Danio rerio; assembly: GCF_052040795.2. NCBI lineage: Eukaryota > Metazoa > Chordata > Actinopteri > Cypriniformes > Danionidae > Danio > Danio rerio. Next base: position 26,062,987 of record NC_141023.1, read on the forward strand.
TTTCCCGTAAAAAAAAAAAAAAAAAAAAAAAAAAAAGTTATAAATTGAGCTAGGTGCAAAACATGTTGGTGTGAAACAAATCATAGAAACATTGTTGAAACTGATTAAAGCCCTGTATTTATGCCAAATGTATATTTAAATATTTAGAAAATTTGAATGTTGCAAAGTGTGTCAAGGACTGGTCACTTGTTTAAAGCATATGTATAAACTGTAGGACATTTATTAAAATTGGTTAACGTTTAAGTCAACCCAATAACACACAGTTCTCATGTATAACGGGTTTGTAGTCAGTTTAGAAAGACAACCTTAAAATTTTCGCCCAATTTAGTTTTAAAGATGCACTGACGTTCAATTTCATAATTTCTCTTTCATTTAAAAAAAAGAGAATGAACAAAAGGTATACATGATATTGTTGGTTGTGTCTGGTTTAAAACCAAAAAATTTACATCTCAAACTTTCATGACAGTTCAAAAGAAAACATTTCTAATACACAGTACATTAGACACTGTTGCAAAAAGATATTAATGCAGTTTTAGTGGCAAATATTCATTTAGTTTTGTAGACAGATCGCACTATTGACAGATCACAGTATTATGTTTTTCTCTTCTTTTTCATTCTTTTATAACTTGTTTTAACACATTTGATCTGTTTTTATCATTTTTTAAATATTTTTTATTATCGTTTTTATCTTTCTTAAACATGTCTCTTTTATTCCTGTTTATATAAAGCACTTTGAATTGACACTATGTATGAAATGTACTATATAAATAAACTTGCCTTGCCTTGCCTTGCCTTTGTAGAGTCATACTTCTTGTGAAAAATAAATATATACTGTGAAGAATGAGAGAACTAAAGAAAATTGCCAGTAGAAATGCATATTGTGACTTTTACTGTATGCATCGTGACAGATGCTATGAGAGTTGTGTAAAATTAGACTTTTAACACATATGCAAAAAAAGTTTGCAAAGACATTGAGTTAAAAACTACAGCACTGGTTACTTGAATTAGGTCATTTAATTTGGTATGATGACAGTGGTGGTAAAAACATAATTTAATGTTTCAAAAACATTCTGCATTAGAAGGTTGAAAAATAAACTTATTTATGGATTAAAGTTTACTGCAAAGTATTCTTAAAATAAAAAAGTGTTTACTCTTTGTTATTATTGTGCTTTGCTGACAGTATTGAGTGTAACATTCAACTAGAATACAAATAATTGTGGCTAAGTGTTGTTATTAATGTTACTTGCGACACTTTAGAGGTTAAAAAATATTCTTAAATCATGAGTTGAGCTCCAGCCGTCTGGATGAAACCCCAAATTCTAACCTTTACACCATATTGTTGTAACCAATGTACTTCAAAACAACACTTTTTTTCTTTCCCCCAAATGAAACATCGTTGTTCCTAAAAACTCCTGAAGAAAGTGGACAACTTTAAGTAACTTTTAAAAACTGACAGTTTTAATATACATGTATGCTATGTTACATACAAACAGTTGTGCAAAATTACAGATTTTTAACACATGCATAAAACATTTTGTGTTGAAAAACTGCTACAGAGTGCAAAATCAAAAGCTTGAATTAGTTCAATGCTATTGGTTTGTAATATTAAACTCCAGTCATGCAGTAAGTTTAATGAATAGTATTTTAAACATCACTTTTCCAAGAAAAAAATGCACAGATAATGTTTTTATATTCAGAGTGAAAAACATTATGCTAGATTTTAGTTTGAAAATTTGAAAATGTGTGCCAATAAAAAAACATTGTTTAAAGAAGTATATACACTCCCAACAAATTGTGTGTAGTGACAATAATCTTGATTAAATCTATTGGTAGAAGAAAAGCATTATTTACCTTGTAAAAAAGTAATCAGTCTACTTTCAAGAACTACTTGTAAACTGGACTAATTTTGACAAATTTGTAGATTTACTAGATTTGACACTGTTGTATGAACATATAAATGGTGGAATCAGTAGTTAAACTAGAAAATTTTACTATAAAACATTAAGTAGATTTAACTAAGGACTGGAGCTGTACTGTTTTTAGATAAACTGAGAGCCAATTTTTCTTCTTAAAATAATTATCAGCGTTTTCCCATTATTCTGAATAATATACATATTTCTCTTTATATGATCAAGTATTTGCAATGAAATAAAAACAGTTTAAATTTAAAATCCAGTAACTAAGTTGTCTAGTAATGCAATTACTACAATTTATTGTAATAAAATTACATTTTATTTATCTTTTGAAACATAAATAACAATAATGTCTAAAGACTGATAAGTCCTTTTTAGTAAATATTTTATGTTGATTTTTTAAACCAACACCAGTGATGACCAGTGCTCAAAACATTAGGCTTTGGATTAACTGTATTACAATGTGTGCCATAAATTACAGGTCATGCATGTAAATAAATTGAAAACATGTTACTCAAAGGAAAAACTTTCATTTTAAATTGTTTTTCATAATAAAAGTTTTCATTAATTATAAAGACAACTTGAATTTACATCTGTGTTTTTCAACATTTTAGAATATTACATTTTAGATAACGTTGTTTTAAAAGGTGTGACAATTTATTGTCAATAAAGATTAAGATTTGTTATTTACTGGATTAATATTGTAAACATTTTCCCAGAGATTGCCAGATTCCCAGAGGTTGCGGTTGGAAGGGGCTCAGCTGCGTAAAAACTTGCTGGATAAGTTGACGGCTCATTCCGCTGTGGCGACCGCGGATTAATAAAGGTGCTAAGCCGACAAGAAATATTGTAAACATATTTAAATTTAATAGTCAGACAAAGATACATTAAAAAGTTTGTGTGTCTTTAAATATGTATTAATGTAGTAATAATGTAAAAAACAACATAACCTATTAATGAACATATTTAGTAAATACTGTGTCATGTATTCAAACATACAAAGCCAGACCCAAGTTCGCTCGAGCGCATGCACACGTATACACACACACACACACACACACACACACACACACACACACACACACAGACAGACAGACACACAAACACACACACACACACACACACACACACACACACACACACACACACACACACACACACACACACACACACATACATATGCATACAGTTGAGTGCATGTGGATATATAGATATCAGCACACTTTCTAATCACCTAACAACATATAGTATTTAGTGGGAGACACCCACCACATACAATCAGATATACATATTCTACATCTGATATAAATCTATCTTTCACAAGCAGTTGACGGGATGTTATCCAAAGTTTTCCTTATCATCACTCACACGCTCAGGCCCAGACTGACACACAGAGGAAACATCGGTATGAACATAAAGAAATGTTTATGTTAATAGTTTATTAATTATAATATAATATAATATAATATAATATAATATAATATAATATAATATAATATAATATAATATAATATAATATAATATAATATAATATAATAAAATATAATATAATATAATAATGTAATGATATAATATAATAATGTAATGATATAGTATAATAGAATAATCATGATATATAATATAACTTAATTTAATTTAATATAAATATCAATATTATAATAATATAATATAGTAATATAATATAATATAATTATAATATAAGTTAATAAAATAATGATTTAATATAACTTAATATGATATAAAATATAATATAATAATATAACATAATATAATATAATTATAATATAAGTTAATAAAATAATGATTTAATATAACTTAATATGATATAATATAATACAAAACATAATATTATTTAATAAAATATTAATTTTATACAACTTAATATAATATAATATAATTTGATGTAATATAATAAATATAAATTACTGTAATAATTAAAAGTATTAAATAATGGTTCTAATAACAGTAATTTAATTACCGTTATTATTATTATATTAATTTTATTTCAGTTTGATTATAATTTAATTACCAATATTTTCATTACCTGGAAATAGCCTATTAATTTAATTAGTCTGATAAAAATCTAATTACCGGAAATCTAATTTAATTAGTCTGATAAAAATCTAATTACCGGAATTATTATTTTATATAAAACCGATAAGAATCTAATTACCGGAACTATAAAGTTTATATAAAAGGGGCGGGGCTTAGACCGCCCTTAGGGGCGGGGCTACAATCCATCAAACTTTTTGACAGGTGGTGTCCCATAATAACTACTTGCATGCATCATTTACTCTCAAAGTGCCAGTTTCATTATTTGTATCACCAAGGAACACAGTTTTAGCTTAAACTGGTTCGAGGTTATGCAAATTAACACCAAATGTTCAGTTTGGGGTGAAATATCCACTTAACACATAACAGATGTCAAACTGTAATTCCCACCACTGTCAATTCCTAGCACAGACTGTCATGACATATTTTTAAAACCCAGAAAATCAGAAGCAAACTTGCCATTACAGTGGCATACTGTATACATTTAGCTAACGGGCGTTTTTTGCCTTCAGCTTTCTCCATTCAACATTTCAAGCCCAGTGAGAGAAACAGTGAGAGCTCAAGAGCATCTCAATAAGCTTTGAATTGAGCGAATGAGGAATGAAAAAGGCCTAGAAATTACTTTTCATTTTATCAGTGATTTTAAATGTATGAATTAGCTCTACTGAACAAGAGCCTTCACACAGGGGAACTTTTTGAGGCGTGAGAGTTTTGTCAAATACAAAAAAGAGAGCAAAGGCACCACAAATGGCTTCAGGCAATCAAAATAATGAATTTAGGCACTTTAGCACCACCTTTTGATGCACTTAAAGTTACCTTGGTCAAAGCCAGTTTATATATATATATATATATATATATATATATATATATATATATATATATATATATATATATATATATATATATATATATTAGCGCTGTCAAAATTAACGCAATTAACGCAGTTGCAGGTTTTTTTTTACTTTCTGTTGTGGTGGACGTGTGTTCAACATGCAATAAATGTGGATAAGACCAAGTAAGCAGTTTTTGAAGGCAAGTACCAGTATAAAACATTTAGTTGCATCACAGGTTATCCAGAGTTTTATGCAATTTCGGGTGTTTCATTTTTAACTTTCGACTTCTGTTGTAAGTTGATACCACATGGCGAACAGAAAGAAAATCCTCCGCATTTCGTGACTCTGTGTTCCTTTAAGGTAAGGTTCCCTTTTAGGCTACACGGTAGAATTTTAATAAGAGTATTATCTTAATCATATTAAAATCAGACTATTGGTGTCTTATGTAAATGTACTCAGAATTTCTGGTGAAGTCGCGAGCTGTCAAAGACAGGGCATTACTCTGCCTTTCAGCATGAGCCCTCCAAGTTTAGCGTGTTTCCTCATTAAACGCAACGAAAGCGTATGCTTCGCGTTGTTGTGTCAAAATCCTTGTGAAATACCGTAATACTTTAGGACGCTTAGTTTAGGACGCTTAGCAAATTTGATGAATGTGATCATGCGTGTTGAATCCAATGACTGTAAAAAATATGGACGACGCGACAGCCCTTTTTCCCATTGAACGCCTTGAGGGCAAAACGCCTGCTTGACGGGCACAAACTGTCGCAAAAGACTGCTGAAATTGGAGCCAGACATGCGCAGAAGGATTGTCTGATGGAGCCAGAGGAGGAGCCGCGAAAATGAGCAGAGTCGAGCTTCCAATCAAACGCTTTATGTAAAATCAACTACGCCCCCCGAACTTCTCAGCATGCGTTTGCTGTCATATCAACACAAATGGATGTAATAACGTTAACAAATATGAGGGTTTTATATATTCAATCGCGCCAGCTCCAGGCCGCAGCGCATAACTTACTCGCGGCGTCGCGGGCTGTTTCCGGCTCGCATGCGGCAGCGCCTGCTCGCTTGGCCGCCGCATCTGGCTCGATTGACTCGGGCTGGAATTGGGTAGTGAGTCCAGGCATCCGGAGTAGGTCCAGCAGAGGTAACATTAGTCAGTCTGAGCTCTAAGAGATAAGTCTCCGGCAGGCGAGAATCTAGCCGGAACTGTGTTTTGCTATCTGGGTGGCTAGGCGTGTATCAGCAAACTAATAAAGCCCGAAAAAAGCCCTGAACTTAGCGAATAAACAGTGTTCCACCAGGATCATGTATGCCAGAAACTATAGTTTACGGCTGAACTCATTTTGTCATGGTAAAATAACACAGAAATCGAATAATAACACTTCAGTCTACTTCAGTCTCCTGCCGAAGCTCAGACGCCGCGCTTTGAGAAACTGTCAATCACAGCTGTCAATCACGATGACACGCCCAGCATTAAATTACTGCTAAAAACAAACTGTTTACAAAAATGAAGATCTGCACCTATTTCAGCACAATAACCAGTGCCTTAATCCACCAGAACTATCTTTCGGGATATTTTATTGCAAGTGTAATATTTTTTTTTATTTGGGCTCAAGTCTCCTTCATTAACACGGAGGAGGCGGGCTTTATGACTTGTACTGCAGCCAGCCCCCAGGGGGCGATCTCACGGCCGAAACCTTCACTCAAACGTAGGCTTGCGGCACACTTGGTTGAATCTGAGGGGAGTCGCTCCAGTATGGAAGGCCGTTGGGGCCAAAACATCTGCAGCACGTTGTGTGTGTGTTTGTCTGTGTGTGTGTCTGTGTCAGGCCCGTTGAGGGGTGTCAGGGGTGGAGTGAGCGATGTATCTGAGTAGGGGCGAGAGGGGTGTGGAATGTATTTAACGACCGGTTTGCAAGAAATTATCATTCATTTGCGAGCATTTGGGAGTCTCTGTGCACTTGCGGGATACTCCTAGTCTTAGCAACTGGATGAATGTAAAGGAGGATTAAGCAAAATTGTTTCTACTCTATAACTATTGTTCTCAACTCACAGCAATAAAACTATACAATGAGTGCAACAGTTTGTATTCTATAGTTTATTATTATAATTTTTCATTTTCCATATCTGCAATTCCTGTATTTTGCCATTTTTTTGCAGTCCACTTAGAATCCAACATGAAAATCAATGTTTTCTTTATCGGCATTGATTGTTGAAATTTAAATGTCATTAACATGCCTGTGTTTTAATTTCTGTAATAAATATGGCTGTCAAGCCAGGATCTTGATGGTTTATTGTGGGTATGTTGTTTACATGAAGAAATCTGTGTTACAAGTTAAACAAAAATTCAATTAAACAATTATATTTTGAATTTAAATATTTTTTGTCTTGCGTTTACATTAATTTGACATTTAAATAGCCAAAATTACAAGTTTCAGTATTTTAAATGCGATTAATTGCGATTAATTTTTTTAAAAGGGTGCGATTAATTAGTTAATTTTTTTTTTTATCGATTGACAGCACTCATATATATATATATATATATATATATATATATATACACACACACACACACACACACACACACACACACACACACACACACACACACACACACACACACACACACACACACACACAAATGGCTGATAGCCATGCGATATTCTGCAAATAATAACACTCCAACAGCCTCTTCACCCTTTACCCTTGTGTATTACTCCGCCCACATACAGGACAAGCAGAGGACACTACAGTTTGACAAATATTGTTAATTTACTATAACATAATGTACATTTGAGGCTTTTATAGTTAAGAATGTAGTTGTTTAGATTGCAACTATGCAGTTTATTTAAGGATAGCGTCTATTTTAACTATTTATAATTTTGGGGCATTAGATTCAGTGCATCGGCCGCCATAAGCCTGTCTGAGCAGATCAAAGAAAGTGATGGTTGGCATTCACCACAAGATGGCAACAGAGACTGCATAATATGTCCTCAGAGGAGAAAAACAGCATTTTCTGAGCGTAAGTTTTAAACCAAATCCCAATTCTATTTATTTTTTTTTACCCCTACCCCTTTCGCTTTCCCTTGGCCACACTTAAAACCAAGTGTGAAGGGAAAGGGTTCAAAATTTACAACTAAGAAATGGGACAGCACTTGCACATGTCATCATCTGTCATCTCGATCTTTATACTTCATATGAGATCAGATGAATGTGACTGTTGTAGTTATTCCAGTTGCTTTATTTTTTTTGTTTTTTTTTTTTGTTTATTTTATTGTTTGGTTTTTTTATCTTCAAGAAATCACTGAAGGCATATATTATGTTTTTTATAACGCTCTAATGTGGCAATAAGATTGTAACTATGCTGTGCATTTACACAGTGGCCATAATCATCTATGTAAACACATTAAAAAAAACATTAACATTATAGCAGACACTGTTAAAAGGTCATTCCCAGTCATTTGACTTTTTCTGACAGGGTATTTGAGTGTCATCAAGGGTCAGAATGTTGTGGTACTGCAATACAGGAGTTATAATTAGGGATTATAGATAGCAAAATTTAGGGTTTTTTTATTTACAGTTTTTCTCAGTTGCTTTGGCTCACAACACTAGTGTATTTTTGCACAACAGTTAATGCATTTCTCAAAACAATTAGTACAAACTGCAAAACCTAGCTGATAACTTGCAAAAGTGCATCACATGCTCAAAATGGATAGTTCATTCCTCAAAAGCAAGTATTCACGTCAATGAAAGTGTCAGTGTCATCAAGATGAAAAGTCCTGACACCATTGTTTATGAACAAGAGAGTCAAATGGCTTTGTCATGTTTTCATTATGACAGTTTACTATGGAAATTTTTTCAATGCAAAAAGTCAGATTTTAGTAAAAATTCCTAAAAATATGCTCAAGACAGCACTATATACTATTTGCACAGCCATTTGAAGACTACAGTAAAGTTAGACATCACTGCATTTAGTGAGGTATCTGAGTACAAGACACTGAATATGTATGTTTCACATTTTTACTGCATTTGCTTTTTACAATCCTAATTTACGTATTCACAGCACTGTGCAAAACAATAAACATACCCTTATTTACAAAAAACATAAACTCCCTTTGGATAGAGCTGAGCACAACTGTACACAATATTGCAGAACATATTGGAACTGAGCCTACAACATACACAGGTCTGTAAATCATCAAATTGTTCAATTTAGAAGACATTTTCAGGAAAATAAAGATTTAAATTAGTTTTATAAAATTTGTTTGACAGATTTTGACAACTAGTTCAACATTTTTGTATGTAAAGATTCAAATAATGCAATTTGGACTATTCGTTTTATATGGAATGACAATTCAGCATTTACAAGTTTAGTTCATTTTGACTGACATGCCTTTGCAAATGATAATGTTATAAATAGCAGAGTGTTGTATGAAAGCAATTGATTCATGTCCAAAAGCATTTGCAATTTGTTGGAAAGAATGAGAAACTGCTACTAGGATGTGAACAAATGACTTATTGTTTTGAGAAATGCATTACCTGTTGTGCAAATGTAAATAGTGTTGTGAGAAATGCACCAAAGCGACTGAGAAAAACTGTGAGCGTGACGGTAAAACACAAACGCGGTTATGAATATATTAAAACATGTGCTTGTTTGTTGTAAATATTCGTAATAATGTCAAAAAATACAAATTTGGATCTCCTTACTTCCGGGTGCACCTATCCTGCCGTTGTGGCTGGTGTGTTCTGGGAAATTTTCTTACACCTTGGTTTTGAGTGTTTTGTCATCACTTTAGACATTACGCTACAGAATTTTTCAAATACTAGCTCTAAAGTGAAGTCTGTGAACTAGCAACGCTTTCTGCTGTTCTGATGTCAGCTGCAGATGTGAATAATTGGCGGAAGAAAGTAGTTCCTCGAACAAAAGGGTTTTTTATGCTCTCCCTCCGTGCTTGATTTTATTTTTTTATATACACAATTATGCTGTCAAACTGTTTTATAAAAGCAATATCACACTCTGAGTACATCCATACACACACACACACACACACTTATACACACACACACACACACACACATAGGCAGAGGACGATCATGCCGCCCTTAACCTCAATGTGAAAACGAAAGTGACCGGTTATGAAAATGAAGTGAGGTGTCGCGGACCTCTTTTCCAGCGCACTACGCGCGGATATAACTGAGGACGCGCGGGTGCTGAGGGAGGGTGTGAGGGAGCGAGGGAGGTGTCGCGGACACTGCGCCCTCTATTCTGCCGCCCTATGCGCGGATATAACTGAGGATACGCGGGTGCTGATGGAGGTGTCGCTGACGCCGCCCGCTCTATTCTGTCGTCTATGCGCGAATATATTTGAGGACGCAGGTGGTGATGGAGGTGTCGTGGACATAACTGAGGACGCGGGTGGTAAGGGAGGTGTCGCGGATGCCGCCCTCTCTATACTGCCGCCTTAGGCGGCCGCCTAGGTCGCCTCTATGGACGCGCCGGCCCTGCATACAGACAGACAGATAGGCAGATAGGCAGATAGATAGATAGATAGATAGATAGATAGATAGATAGATAGATAGATAGATAGATAGATAGATAGATAGATAGATAGATAGATAGATAGATAGATAGATAGATAGATAGATAGATAGATAGATAGATAGATAGATAGATAGATAGATAGATAGATAGATAGATAGATAGATAGATAGATAGATAGATAGATAGATAGATAGATAGATAGATAGATAGATAGATAGATAGATAGATAGATAGATAGATAGATAGATAGATAGATAGATAGATAGATAGATAGATAGATATTACCAGTACAATAATTGTATTCTTGATTTAAATTCTCTCACTTATAAATCTGCCCTGGTATTATGACAAAATGGAAACAAATGGAAACAACAGCAGTGTATTTGGTAGGTCATGGAAAAATCATAGAGTGGGGTCAGTGCATGCCGAGTCAATACTTTCTGCAAAGTCAATAGCTACAGATCTCCAAACTTCATATGGCCTTCAGATCAGCTAAAGAACAGTGTGTGTAGAGGTCCTTAGTTCCAGTGAAAGCGAGCATTCATACCTCAGAATATTTTTAATTGAATTGAATTGAATTTATTTGAGAAATTGTTAGACAATTTCTAACTTTGTGGAAAGAGTTTGGGGATGGCCCCTACCTGTTCTAACATGACTGCACACCAGTGCACAAATCAAGGTCTATAAGGACATGGATGAGTAAGTTTGGTTTGGAGTAACTTGACTGGCCTGCACAGAGTTCTGACCTCGACCCAATTGAAGACATTAGGGATGAATTAGTGTGGAGACTCACAAATGTGCTTCTATTAAAATTGGGATATCACAGTACTGCACTATGGAAAAAATATATAGGAGACCACTTGGAAATTCAGCATTTCTTTGCATTCACTTACTGATTAGATGAATTTGAGCAAAATCTTAATATGTGTTTTATTCTATAAATCATGTCTGATAACATTTCAAATTTTGTCATTTAGATTTATTTTCAGAAAAAGACATTTAGGTCAGAAAAACAAACTATTCTGCAATTACACATTGTGCGGTCTAAAAATCAATATAGTAATATCTGAAAGCATCCTTTTCTTATTTTAGTAAAATAAATTATCTAAATGACAAGACTTGCCACAGTTTACAGAAGAAAACAAAAATTGAATGTCTTAAACACTCAATATTTCTGTAAAACACACAGTTGTGTTTGTTGTTACACGGTTATCCACAGTTGGGATGCAAAATCACAACAAACTACCAAGTCTACTCATCTTCCCCTTACTAACATTCCCACCTGAGGGTTCACAATTATACATTCAAGTCAGAGCACATCAGAGGGCGCTGAGTTGTAGTCTCTATGTGAATTCAATGCCCAGCCTCTCTCTCTAACACACACACACACGCACTCTTCCTGGCCTTGCAGAGTAAACAGGAGGAGGTCAGTCAGGGATCGTATTGCCTCAGGCTGCAGTCAAACTCTCATGTTGACAACTTGGTATCATCTAACTGAGTTTGACTTCTGTCTTTCGTGTGGCATATCACTAATGGATATGAGGCGTAAATTTGGCGCGTCCCATCTGGGACCCTGGCAAAAAAACAACAAAAGCCAGTGTCCCGACGTCCTCCACCAAATGGTTACCGGAGACACACGGAAGCTAATTAGCAGATCAAGCCACAGCTCATCTATCATGTATTAGGGACGGGAAGGTGAAGAAATGCTGGAAACTATAGGAAGAAAATCCTGTGCTTGCAGATTTTCTGGCCTAGTTTGAGCAAAGGCACAGGGGAAGGAATTGTTGATGCGTTGTTATCGACGCACATCAAAATTTTAGACAGCAGAAACTAGAGATGCACAATGTTTTGTTAATGTGTTGGTTATTGGCCCATTTTTTAATTGCTAGTTTTGGCCAGTATTTGATTAAGAATGTTAATTATTCATTATAATTCATAATCTAATTAAATTAATTATTAATTATTCAATAAATATTTAACATCTGACTATTTTTAAATTTAGATGACCTTTCTGGTTTCAAACTTTCATTCAAAGTGAGTCTTCAATAGCACTAGATCTCAAAATGATTTTATGTCTTGGTTTCAGTTTTATTTTTTATTATTTTATAACAGTGATTTTAAATATTCAATTCTTAAGTTTGAAGAATTCTGAAATAATTCTATAAGACCTCATTTTAATATTAATAAAAATACACATATAATAATCAAATGACTGAATAATTAGAAATTAATTAACATATTAAAATCAGTTATTATATTATATTATTAATTTTCTTGTCGGCTTAGTCCCTTTATTAATCCGGGGTCGCCACAGCGGAATGAACCGCCAACTTATCCAGCAAGTTTTTACGCAACAGATGCCCTTCCAGCCGCAACCTATCTCTGGGAAACATCCACACACGCATTCACACACACTACAGACAATTTAGCCTACCTAATTCACCTGTACCACATGTCTTTGGACTGTGGGGGAAACCGGAGCACCCGGAGGAAACCCACGCGAAGGCAGGGAGAACACAGAAACGCCAACTGAGCCGAGGTTAGAACCAGCGACCTTCTTGCTGTGAGGCGACAGCACTACCTAATGCACCACTGCCTCGTCTATATTATATTATATTATATTGTATTATATTATATTATATTATATTATATTATATTATATTATATTATATTATATTATATTATATTATATTGAACTTTATCATCAATATATTTATTTAATTCTAACTGATTAATTATGTACCATTTTCTGGTTAGCCAGAATATCAAAATTTTATTAAAGTTGTTTTTTATTAAATCAGTAATAAAAATTTTGCATGACATCATCCTCTCTTTTTTACGCATGTTATTATTTTACAGCAGACATGCATAAATAGTTTATTTAAAATGTTTGCATTGTTTTTTGATACATTATTTGATTTGATCAAATATCAAAATAAAAAAGGCAAATGAAATAAATACATTGGTAATATAAAACAGACACGGGCCTTTTTTAATACTGAATATAGAATCACAGCATATAAAATGTCAGATAATTTAATTATTTATCATATATATGACTTATAAAATATTTTTTATGCACCGTATCGGATCGCAAGACACTACAGCGGATAGTAAAGATGGCTGAGAAAGATCATCAAAGTTGTTCTTCCCTCTGTGATGGATATTTACACCACACACTGCATCCGAAAAGCTACCAGCGTTCGAGCTCTCACATCGAGACTGTGCAACAGTTTCTTTTCACAAGCCATCAGACTTCTAAACATGACACACACACACACACACACACACACACACACACACACAATGGACAACAGCAGAAATATTTGCACAACTGCTACTTTTACACTGCTCTGTACATCTTTTCTGTCACAGTGACAAATGTTTACATGTACAGTATTTATATCTGACCCAATATTGGCACAACATGCGTAGTGTATTGGTCGACGTTACTGTTTCTTGACCTGTCCTGTCTTATTTGCACTAAATGTTGCAAAAACCTCACTTTGCGCTCTTATTCTCTTCTTTTATTTCATTCTTCAAATATTTTAGAGTAGTACTAGTGCAAAGTCCAGTGTTACAGTATGTTGTCAATTGATGTATAGCACCTTGGGTTCTATAGGAACGTTTTGTTTCACTGTGTACTGCTCTGTATATTGTTGAAGTGACAAGAAAGCCAACTTGACTTCAATTGACTTTACAGTTTTTCTTGTTTGCTTTGACCTGGTTAAAGAAACTAGGATCCACTTTATTTTCATTATCACTATCCCAGCAGAGCAGAAGACAGGTCTTGCCAATGTGTAAACTCTTTCTCATTGGGTTGACACATTTTCCCCACCATTTTTCAAAACAGCTAACACGGATGTCATTCAATTAGTCCAAACTCCATTGTTTTAGCCATAATAACCAAACAGAAACCATCTACTACTAACCATTAGAAACTACCAAGATCAGTATGAATTCACTGAAGCACCGGTTTGACACCCCTTCACACGAATCTTCAATTAGTAATCAGTCTGCAAACATTAAAAGCGGTGTAAGGTTTGTGTTGTTCTGTGCCAGCATGGATGGAGAAGGTCAATAGTTGCTATGTCCTATCCTTCCAATAGGTTTGAATGTATATTGGTTTACATGTGTTTTCTCTAATATTTACAGTATTTTATTACTTTTATGTCAGTTTTTTTTTAACAGTATGTCAGTTTTAAGCTTTGTTTAATCAAAGCATTTCTTATTCTGGATCCAATTCTTTGCAAAAAGGCAAATTTGACAGCCCAAATAGAAAGACAACAAATGGCATTGGCAATAGGCTACATTGGCAAACCATTGTGCACTGATTCACACTGAGTTCTAAATTTTGTATTTTGTTGTCCATTGTGTAATTATTAATTAAAAGAGCTCATGTACTTGTTTGCAAGTTGTGTTGTTTGAAGATAAAACTAGCTTTTGTTGCATATTTTAAATGTTTTGACACGGTATGTGCGTTTTGCAGGCAAAATGTGTCATTTTGACCATGAGTGCCGCTGTTTAGGCCTGTTTGTTAACTGTTTTGAAAATGTGGAGTTTCAGGTGACAGCTGCATCAAAGCAATCAAGAAAAACTGTAAAGACAGCATGGAACCACCCTATCTTTTTCTAAATACATGATATTGATTATATCATGAATGATTCACACATACCTAGCTTTTGTTCTTTAAAAAAAATAAAAATGTTTAATTCGAATATCACTCAAAACTCAAACATCTGGTGACTACTCTTACCACAATACTCCAATAACCGAACCTATGCTAAACTACTTCAGTCTGTTTATTTTACAAAAACGCACTGCAAGATTGCATTCAGTTCAGTCTACGTCCAATCAGAATGCAGTCCCGTCCTAGATTTTTCTCTCTTTTAGATAATCCATTTCAAAAAGAAGACCTCTTGCTGCTTCCGTTACATGGCTGTGTTAATATCAGCGTCTCCCAAACGGCATCCCAGTTCCACGCTTTGCCTCTTGATTTCAGAAGCCCCACACGCGCCACTGTTGAGCAGACTAGAGGAGCGGGGATTTATCTGCTTCATCCTGAAGTGACCTTTACTGCTCTGGAGGGGGATCTATTGATTGGCAGCGGCAAAACATTTGGCTGGTCCTCTGTAGTCATTTTCCACGGAGGCCAAAGTGCTAGAACAACAGCAGTGGTGGCTGATATTCACCGAGTCTGTTTTAATTGACATCTTACAAACGCAGCCTGACAGCTTTCTCACACGAGAGCAGAAAGACAGCGGGTGTCCTCTCATCACTCGCTTCCTCCTGGCCTCGTCTGGCTGGTTTAATGCTGACTGAACGTGTGTGTGTGTGTGTGTGTGTGTGAATACCCAAACGTGCTCTTTCTAAAATCTGTGTGTGGTTTTGATCTCAGTGTGAGTGAAATGTGTAGACGGGTACGGGGGCTGTTCTTTGCACACAGTGTCTTAATCAGATGTGCCATGATAAAACTATAAGCCATTTGGTTCCATGCAAATCTGCTGTTTGTGTTCTTTACCAGGCTTGGCATTTTGGTTGTTGTTTTTTAATTGCTTGTTTGCGCTGGGTAGATCTGTGAAATTTAATTGGGCCGGAATGTTAAATATATAAAGTAATAGGAAAGGTTTACGTGCATATGTACTAAAAATGTACAACAATGTCATCAAAATCGTCTCAGTTCAAACAGAACTACAGCAATTAGACAAATGATGTATCCCTTTAACTGCCCCACCAAGAAAAAATGTTTGGATTGCATTTCTTAACTCCTAATGTAGCTAGTGAACACACTGTATTTTTGTTCAACACATCCCATCATTTCTAAAATATCAACCTCTACCAAATGGCTGACGTATCGGTTTATGGTAAAAGTACCGGAATTAATACAAATGCTGTGAAAAATCTGAACATATGAAGTGTAAGACCAATTTATTAAAAAACATAATCAAAATAATAAATTTTGAATACTAAATCATCTTTATTTGTAGAAGTATGCCATAAAATATTTCACTTTCCTATTTAACATTTCTTGTTTTCTTGTTTGTTTGTTTTTTTCTTTTTCTTTTTTCTTTTTTTTTTACAATAAAACCAAAATCAAGTGTAACAGTGCAGCAGGATTATGTTTGTTTGATTTTTTTTTTGTTGTAAACCAACAATGCTGTGTGTAAACTATTATTTAAAACAGTCATTATTTAAATGACTTTAACAGTCATTCCTTAAAAAAGTAAAATATGAACAACCATTTGGTAGAGCAGGCAGTTGAAGGGATATTTACATTGTAGGCCTATACTGTTTACTTCGTATATAAAAAATACTCATTTGCACACTGTGTGTTTTAGTTATCAAGCTCATACAAGCATGTCCATGACATCCTCATTTTCCAAAAAAAAAAAAAAAAAAGTAATACACTGCAAAAATGCCTTTTTTACATTTTTTTTAATATTAATGTTGTACAGTTTTTCAAAGCTTTCTATTTTTTAGTGTTTCAGAACACTCCCTCACCCTTCCAAAACATCTCCAACAAGCCCTTACTCTAGGCATGACTGTGACCAAGTGGCTAATACAAAAAACTGGAAATCTCCTTTACCTCCTTCTTTTTGAACCTGGTTAATGGATATGGCCTCCTTTATCCACTTGGAAAGGCTCCGATTTATGAGGTCCAATTGTAACGAAAAATTCTTTGCTACCTGGGAATCCTCCTTGGATACTTAGACCTGAAATGTGCTCATTCTAAATCCAGCATCCCTCATGAAAACTGACAGGTACGCTACCTTATAGGACTTTTTGATGTCTACATACTGTGTATCACTACATTTTGTATCCCCAACAGCTGAACCCACATGCATGGCAATTCATATTATATGTACCTGCAAGGTGTCTATGTTCTGAGACAACATTGTTTTTCTTCTGTTGTACTTAAAAAACCTTAAAATAAAAGTACCTAAAAAAATGTTGTATAGTTTTCAGTCCAAATATATAAACATTCTAAAATCAAGATGGACCGTGTTGGCATGAGTTTCCTCTGGGTGCTCCGGTTTCCCCCACAGTCTAAAGACATGTGCTATAGGTGAATTGAATAAGCTAAATTATCTGTAGTGTATGTGTGTAAATGCAAGAGTGTATAGGTGTTTCCCAGTGTTGGGTTGCACCTGGAAGGACATCCGCTGCGTAAAACATATGCTAGATAAGTTGATGGTTCATTCCGCTGTGGCGACCCCAGATTAATAAAGGAACTAAGGCAAAAAAAAAGAATGAATAAATGAATGAAATCAACAACTATTTTCTGAACAAGTTTAAAATATATATAGTTTTCAGTAATAACAAATCTAAATTAAGCAAGTTTTTCTCCTTAAACCATGCTAAATAATCTGCCTGTGAATTTTCAGTTTTAAATAAGTTTATATTACTTACCTCAATGGCAAATTATTTAGCATTTTTAAGGAAAGCTCACATGTCATATATTTTTATCAGTTTTATATGTGTGTGTGTGTGTGTGTATATATAATATAATATAATATAATATAATATAATATAATATAATATAATATAATATAATATAATATAATTTAATATAAAATAATATAATATAATATAATATAATAAAATATAATATAATATAATATAATATAATATAATATAATATAATATAATATAAAATAATATAATATAATATAATATAATATAATATAATATAATATAATATAATATAATATAATATAATAGCCGAGCAGGTGTAAAGGGTCTGTTGCCATGCAGTGCAGCATTAGGCCAGTGTGTGTTTTCATTATCAACAACGTCAGGCACACTGGTCAGCATCTGTGTGCTGTTATCTCAGTACTGCTGGACTAGCAGAGCTCAGTGAACCCTTCTGTTCTGGGTACAGCCTCTGTAGGCTCACGCTCATGCTCTGATCTCTGAGCGTCTGATGCTGGCAGGAGGACCACAGCCTCCACACATCACAACAGCCTCCCCCATAATGCCCTTATCAGCCACCATGACGGCCCATGGGCGAGAAGCCGGAGCCAGTGTCAGTTTAATTAGTGGGCCATGGAGGCCTCGAGGTACAGAAATGTGAAGGAGTTTCATGCAGAGCCAAACACACAAGTTCAGGTGAGAGTTCACATGTGTCTGTGGATGCACAAAAACATACAAAACACCAGTTTCTGTTTACGTTTGTCACATATTTTCTCTCTCTTAAATTGTCTTACACACGATGCGATTTAGTGACTGTTCAACCTTTGGTTCAAATAAGCAAACTCTGGTGTGATTGCTCTTTTAGCTCTTTTTAGCTGTTAACAAACAGATCAAGACTGCTGTAAAGATTAGTCTTTGTCCACATCTAATACCTTATGCCGCTTTCATTTTTACATAACGGCATGTCCTATTTTAGTGCTCACTGATGGGATTTTTACTCACGGGGAGCCTTGTTTTAAAGTATGCATAGACATTCTACACTCTCAGAAAAAACAGTATAATGTTGTACCAAAGAAGGTACAACCTCTTGTCACCGGGGCAGTACCTTTTAGAAACAAATTTGTACCATTGCAGTTTTTACCTTTACCTAGACATGATTTGTACCATGGGAAACCAAAATTTACCTTTGGGTTTTAAAACCTGCAGATACAATATTGTACCTTCATTAAAGGTACAAATCTGATCCATAAAGGTACCACCACAGTGACAAGACTATGTACCATAACCGTTTTAAATACACTTACCAAACATTTATTTAAAATGCCTTAAATGTTTAGTTTACCTATAGTTTTGTGTTTTACCAGTTGTTTTTGTAATATTGTATTAGAGAACTTGAGGCGAAGCAGTGGCGCAGTAGGTAGTGCTGTCGCCTCACAGCAAGAAGGTTGCTGGGTCGCTGGTTCGAGCCTCGGCTCAGTTGGCGTTTCTGTGTGGAGTTTGCATGTTCTCCCTGCGTTTGCGTGGGTTTCCTCCGGGCTCTGGTTTCCCCCACAGTCCAAAGACATGCGGTACAGGTGAATTGGGTAGGCTAAATTGTCCGTAGTGTATGAGTGTGTGTGTGGATGTTTCCCAGAGATGGGTTGCGGCTGGAAGGGCATCTGCTGCGTAAAAACTTGCTGGATAAGTTGGCGGTTTATTCCGCTGTGGTGACCCCGAATTAATAAAGGGACTAAGCTGACAAGAAAATGAATGAATGAATGAATGATATATTAGAGAACTTAATAATTATTGTTTATAAGTTTCTTTAAACTTATACTTTTAATTGATGATTCTTGTTTTAATATAGAAATTATTCCTAAAATCACTTTGCCTTTCTAGTCATATTTATTTCCATAGATATTGTAATAAAGGAGTTGTTCAACACTTATGTACCTTTTATATTGGAACAATTGTGTACCTTCAATTCAGTTACCATAAAGGCACAGAACAATATCATAAGGGTCTTTTCTTTACCATATAAGGTACAATTTTTACAAAGGGTCAAAACAGTCCTCAAGGAACATTATTTGTACCACCGTGTACCTTTTTTTTGAGAGTGTAACATGCACAGAGTCAGTTTAGAGAGTAGTTAAAGGAATGGGGGAAAAACAAAATACAATTTTTAAATTTGAATGCAAAACCGAATAACTGCAATGTGTATTGGACTGTGGAGGTTGTACCAAATGGTTCAATATTATATAGAGTATTGTGGCATCCCTAACATTACAAGTATTTCAAGTTGATGTTCATTTTAGATAAAAGCTGCCAGAACCATTGAAAGGGCCCTTAAAGCCCTTTGAGGTTGGCCTTTGAATGACATTAAGCAGTAAATAAATCATGGGTGGGAAATTAAAAGAGAAATTTGTCAAGGTTGTTAAACTGCACACAAGTTCCTTCACCTAGCAGGTGGCACTATAACTGTAACTAGAAATGGGTGATATGGCAAAAAATGCAACTCAATATTTTTTTTTTTCCATATTGAACAATAACGATAAATTTTGATACAAGTTGTCAATGCTTCCAGCTTTAAATGCAACAAAACTAGACAGTTCAATAAATTACAATTTAATATATTGTTTATTAACAAAAACAGATTACACATTTGGCATTACATTTTAACAAATAGTAAAATACATTTAAATAGACTAATCTGTTTGAGGCAGGAGTCTCAAACCAACCTTCAACAAACCCCCTATCCCCCTAATCATTTAGCGATCGTCTCTTTGGTCCCATTTTACATTTAGGTTGAATAAACTATGTATTTTAACTAGTCCATTAACTATGATTTTTGCTTGCTCTATAAACTCATAATGTTTTGCTTATTAATAGTTATTTATGAGTAGTTAGATTTTGGTATTGTATAGGATTAGGAATGTATATACAAATAAGATTATGCAGAATATATACCATATAAATACTAATAAACAGTCAATATCTTTTTAATAGACAGGTAGTAAGCCACAATTTAACAGTGAGAATTGTTAATTAGACTAAATTGTTGCAAATATTTGATATAAACAATTTGTCAACTGGCAAGAAGGTCACTGGTTCGAGTCCCGGCTGGGAAAGTTGGCATTTCTCTGTAGAGTTTGCATCTTCTCCCAGTGTTGGCGTGGGTTTCCTCTGGGTGCTCTGGTTTCCTCCACAGTCCAAACACATGCACTATAGGTTAATTGAATAATCTACATTGGCCATAGCGGATGTGTGAATAAGTGTCTATGGGTGTTTCCCGGTACTGAGTTGTGGCTCGAAGGGTATTTGTTGAGTAAAACATATGCTAGAATATCTGGTGGTTTCAAAGGAAAATGAATGATTGAATGAATTTGTTGGCTTGATATCAGATCTAACCTTTAACCTATCCATAACTCTAATTTCATCTCATAAACCTTTGCTATGGTTCCTACAGATGTTTCTCCAAAAGCATCAGTGACATTCTCCTCTGCTAAATTATGTTAATCGCTCTCTCATTCTCAGTTTCCCTCCTCTCATTCACTCAAACGCCTCCCACAAACTGAGTTAATATCCAGTCTACATGCTTATTTACCTCTCCTGCTCTTCCTCGTCCAACCTTTCACAATCCGACACTCAGAGTAACAAGAAAATAAGAGTAAATACCGCTCGCCGTACAGTTATGTCATTATGAGAGTCTGTGGGCGAACATACACAGATGTCAAGATGGCTGATCAATGCCCTGGCGCACATTTCTTTGTACAGGAGCGAGTGGATATCTTGGTGCGAATGAGTGTGTAGGTGTGTGTAAAATAACTCACCCGCGCTTGGATTCTGCCCCGGGTATCAATCACACACCGCCGTGCTGATCCCAGGACACAACAGAGAGCCTCCATCATCATCTGTCTGTTCCTGAAGAAGAACGAGTGCTGAGAAAACTACGGCTGTGAGGATGATGGTTCTCAGGGACTGCATGAAATACTGTAAGTAAAGATTTTGCTCACCTTGTAGTTCTTCGCCGTTCTTCAACGTGATAAATGTCCAACTGGAACATACAAGAATTCTGAATTAAAGATGATTCTGTTTCCTGTGGCCAAGGATACAAGTGAAAACTCGACAGTAAGAAGATCTTCAGCAGCTTGAACCCAACAAGGGCTCTTGAGAAGGAGCATGCACTGCCTTTTCTTAAGATTGTGAGAATTATTTTTTTCTTCATAAAAGTTTCTTATAATATATATTAAAATATGTTTAATAACATTTATTTTATTGTCTGCGCCAATAGCCTAGCGGTAAAGTGTGCCGACGTATAGCTCATGGCAACCTGAGTTTGATTCCCGGCTTGTTGTCTTTTGCCGATCCTTCCCCCCTCTCTCTTCTCCCCATGTATTCCTGTCTCTCTGTCACAATCACCAGCGATTTAACCCTTGGAAGAATGCTGGTAAACACGTTTATCGCTAATGACTACAAATCTGCTGGTATTTGGACTACAAGTTCCAGTCATGCAACTCACACCTGTTCCTCATTCAGTTGATTCCACACACTCATGGCTGGGAGCTGCTCATGATGTGATTACAAGGATTATTTATACAGCGCGCACACATACACACACACACATATCATGGCTCAGTTTTGTAAACAGTATTGTGAACATTACGATGCATTTTTCTTGTCTTGTCTTGACGTGTTAGACCCTTGCCTTGTTTTATCGTTTTCTCCTGTCTGATATTTGACTACGACTCTGGATTTCCTGTCTACATCTGATTGCCCCTGTGTTGACTGTTGCTTGCCTGACCATTCTCTGTTGATTAAACTTGCATTTGGATCCGCACTTCCTTTTCGGCATATATAATAATAAACAATTATTTTTGTATTAAAATTCTACAAATTAATTAGGGTGGTATTATAAATACAGTATATTTTAACTTGAAATCATTGAATATAAAATAAAAAATACTAAATAACAAATAATTTTATTATTAATATTAATAATAATTAGTAGTAGTAGTGTATTGAAAACAGTATTAAATCATCTTTTTGAGAAAACCATAATAATTTTTAATGAAATTTTAACAGAACACAATTTATTTATAACATATCTAATTATAAAAGTCTTATAAATGTAATAATAAGTAACAAAATAATAGATTTAATACATTTTTGTTTACAAAAATTGTTCCCAATTTTTTTTTTTTGCAATCTCCAAACTCTCAATTAACTTCTAAACAGCATGTGTAATATACACAGATATGTAGTCTATATAGGTGTTATTGACTTTGTACTGTAAAACTACTTGTTATATTACCTTACTCTAAACCAAACCCTCACAGAGTACCTGTGGCAAATTGTTAATGCCCACGGTTTGATTAAGTGTGAATTTGAATCATTTTGAATAATGAGGACTCGGGGCATGGCCTCATAAACTACACTACTGGTCAAACGTTTGGGGTCAGTTTTTTTCATGTTCTTTTATTTAATTTAATTTTATTATTCTGTTCATCAAGTTAAATTTGTTAAATATTTATTAAATATTGATTTATTACATTTTGTATGTTGTTTCAAATGAAATTATTTTTCCAGTCATTATTGCTTTTATTACTATTACCATTAATAATAATAAAATCAATTATAAGATAGTAATAATAACAATAATAATTAATATTAGAGTGATTTTTAAAGGATCATGTGACTCTGAAGACTGGACTAATGAAGCTAAAAATTAATCTTTAAAATCACTGGAATAAATTATTAAATTTAATTAAGCTACATTTGAACAGTTATTTTAAAGTGTAATACTATTTCACAATTTTACAAATTGTACTGTATTTTTGATGGAATAAATGCAGCCTTGGTGAACAGGATAAGCTTATTTTAAAACATTTAAAAATTCGACTGACCCCAAATTTTTGACTGCTAGTGTATGTCACCCTTGTAATACAGTACCTCATACCCATGTCAATATACAAATTTGTGTTCTTGTAAACCCCTCAAACTAACACACACACACACACACACACACACACACACACACACACACACACACACACACACACACACACACACACACACACACACACACACACACACACACACACACACACACGCACGCACACACGCACACACACACATGCACACACTCGCAGGCTGGCAGACAGACAGATCATAAATAGTGATCATTTTCACAGCAGAAAAGAAACACACACAAATAACTATATTTAAACATGGTCAATTTGGACTAAAAGTAACCTAGATTTATTATTTGATTTTTGCAGCAGACATTACTGCATAATTTTTAGAAAAAGAAACTTTATCATAGCAGAGTATTAAATAATTTGCACAAAATGACATTTACTAAGTTTTGCAGTACACATATTTTAAGTAAATGTGTTATTAACAGACCCTAAAAGCACATCCTAACCCACTTTACTCCTTTACTGTTGGAAGAGTACACACACATCATCATCATCATCAGCTTTACTCATTTGTAACCTAACTTTTTTTTTTTTAACATTATTCATTTTTCTTCGGCTTAGTCACTTTATTCATCAGGGGGGGCCACTGCGAACAAACCACCAACTTATCCAGCATTTGTTTTACACATCAGATGCCCTTCCAGCTGCAACCCAGCTACACATTCATTCACAAACATACACTTCGAACAAATTAGTTTAATCGATTCACCTATAGCACATGTCTTTGGACTGTGGGGAAAACCGGAGCACCTGGAGGAAGCTCATGCAAATACGAGGAGAAAAGGCTAACTCCACACAGAAATGCCAACAGACCCAGCCAGGACTTAAAGCAGCAACCTTCTTGCTGAGAGGCGACAGTGCTAAACACTGAGCCACCATGTCACCCTCTTTGAGCATTTTGTTCATTTGACTTATGTAAGTTAAATACAACATACAACTAGGCAGATATATCATAACCAAATAAACTCTCCTATACATGCCCTAAACCTCCAACCAATAGTGCCACAAAATGACCATAAGTAAATAAAAATAAATAAATAAAATAGAGTGTGATCTCTAAGCTTTCTGTCCTTTTATACCCAAGTAACAAAAAACAAAGCTTCCTTAGTATTTGACAGAAAAATGCAACATAGGCTCATTCTGAAAATGTACCCCAAATACATTTCTGGAGGCCGCAAATTATGTAGCCAGAAGTACGTATGGCTTCATTTTGACTTTAAAATGAACTCTACGAGGCGGTATGATGCAGCTCCCTTTTGTATTACTAGCTGACTGCTTACTTTTGTGTGGACGGCTTTTCTGCTGTTACCAGTTTGTCCTTAGGCTTGTCGCGTCCGTCAGAGGATCTGAGATGCAAAGCGGAGTTGACAACAGAGTTCAAGTCTGGTGAGGAACAGTTCCAGAAAGCAGGTAAGACAAAAACAAAGGCCAAAAATAAAATAAACAAGAAAATAACAAGGTGAGAATGTGGTAAAATCTGTAAATGTGGTAAAATCAGGCTGCCGCGAGGGTTTTTCTTTTTCTGGATTTCTTTTGACAACACTGTCTGCTGGGTTTAGGGAAGTAGATGAGCTCTGGTCAGTCGTGCTTTTAAAAACATTATTGGTTGGGTTTATGGAAGGAGGAGGGTGGGTCAGTCGATCAGTCATTTAGGGCCCTACCATACACCCGGCGCAAGGCGCAACGCAATTGTTGTTTGCTAGTTTAAGCTCAGCGCAAGAGTCGTTTTGACGTTTTGCAGCATGCTGTATAAAAAACAAATGTATTTGCACTTATATGTGCGCCTTTAGGCATTCTGGTCTAAAAAAAGGAGGCGTGTTAAGGCGCAGTGCTGGCGCGTTGCTTTTTTTTAAGCAACTAAAATAGACTGTTCAATAGACCAGCTGAGAAGAGGTTTAAAGTCCTGCTCGGAGTGTGTAAGTTGTGCGGATTGCTTACACATTGCTTAATACACACAGGACGTACAGCAATATGCAAATATCTTTACAAATGAAAAAGTATTAAAGGATTAAAATATAACATAAAATATTATTTTCTAGCCTACATAAATATAAAAACCACCGCCTCCATACTTTCTTCATCCCGGGGGGCTTGTTCAGTTTTATTCATGACAATTTACTTGTGTATAATGTTATTATTATTAGTAGTATTGTTTATTATATGCATATTTATATTTGTTTTATAAAAAAAAAAGCTTAGATTTGCCTACCTGTCAGGTTTTAGACCATATGGGGCACAGCATGTGTATTTGGAAAAAAACACCACACTTTTAACCACTTTTAACCACACTTCGTTTTTGTTGTTCATTTATTCATTTGCTGTAAATTAGAACAAAATTTAGAAGTTGTTTTGAAACAAATCTTTGCGCTTTATAAACTAAATTAATTATGTATGGGCTAATGGATGTCTGTGCGTAGTGCAACGTTTCCTTATCCATGACAGTGAAAGTGAAAGTAAAGAATGAGTACGTTATTCTCCCTCTGTAGACGCTCTGTTTAACTGTTTTCTCGCTAGTGAAGCGTTCAGTTTTTACAATTACAAAGTCCATCATGTGAATAGCAAATGTGCTATGGCGTGACGCAACTGACTCTTAAAGGGATTGGGAGATGAGACTTTGATTGGTTTAATCTTAAAACACACCTACTGTATAACTCATTAAGAGAATAAGCTCAACCCTGTTAGTCAATGCGCCATGGTGCAAAGTGTATTTTTCCGTCCTTAAAATAACAAAAGTGGATTATTTAATGCCTTAATGCTTATGCGCCCTGCGCTTTGGACTTTGCGCCTGGAACGTCAAAATAGAGCCCTTAGTTAGTCAGTCAGTCATTCAGTCAGTTGACAGTGGTCTCTGGTGGATTTACGCCAAAACAGTAGGCGCAAATGAAACTCGCAAAAGAAATTTGAGATCTCTGGTGGATTCACAAAATAAAAACTGCAAAAAAACGTACCTCCTGAGACATATTTGGTGCTCTCCAGAAATGTATATCCTAACTTACTTAATCTCAGGACCATTTATATTGAAGTTGATATTTAGCCACACCATGTTGGTGTTTCGTAACATCTAATTTTTACAATGTGGGCTGTTAGCCCAATGCTCAACCCCCAACCTGGAGGACTAGGACATATACACACACAATTTAGCTTACTCAGTTCACCAATAGCGCATGTAGTGTATGAACTGAAGCACCTGGAGGAAATCCATGCGAACACAGGAAGAACATGCAAACTCCACACAGAAATGCCAACTGACCCAGTGGGGCACAAACCAACAGCTTTCTTACTGTGAGGTAACAGCACTACACACTGCGCCACTATGCCACCCCAGAAATGTATATGGGGTACATAATTAGAATGAGCCAGGGTTGCATAAATCTTGATGCTTTTTTCAAACAAAATGCAATATTTTCCAAAGGCATGTAGGATGACACTTGATTAAACTTTAAACCTAACTTGCACTGGTTTAAGCTTTTCGTTGAACATGAAAATAAGCTGCTGCTTCTGTTCTTTAATTCACGCATTTTCAGTAGATCACAAGCAAAACTTTCCATCAGCACTTTTACCAGAGGGCACTCTCATGCTAATTTGCCATTTGGTTTAATAAATCAGAGCCTTTAATGCAAGAACAGGAGCTCTTCGCCATGTAAAACAGGCACATCAGACCACCATACGTAATGCAGATCTTTCCACTGTAGTTCCAGCTCTTCTCTCATTCACTCAAAGCAAGTGAAGGGCGTCATTACGAATCCTCCATTGACTAACAGCTGCCGAGAGGCTCCTTCACATACAATAAATCAAGCCCTTAATGTCATTCTTCACAGAGCAGTGCACCAGCACTCATCTCTCCTAAAATGATCATTCACATGTTAATATGCAGATGTATAGCTCAATGATGCTGGTGTCACTCATGACCTTCATGCCTTTTCTTTTTCCTCTCTACCTCATTACGTGTTTACATCTACTCGTCTCTGAAATCACAAGAATATACAGTGATTCTTTGCATAACAGTGAGGTCTTGAGAAGTGTATATACTATATAAGGCAAGCAGGGTCAAGCTTAATTATGAAGAGTGCAAGTTTTATGCGGCTAGTATTAATAAGTGCTTGCTTGCTCATATCCAGCCTAACCTCAAGCAACACATTTTTAATTGATGCAGTGGGACCGTGTCGACATGGCACTCTCCCGCTGACTGAGAAAGTGTGAAATAAAAGAGTCTTTCTTTGGGAGAAAGCCATATCTCAGCACATCAACAACCTTTAGTATGATTACAGTATATGAGCATAGGTGGCTGTTTAAATGGGACAGCTCACTTAGAAAACAGTGAGCAAATCAATGATGTTTAAGGAAAAATGTTATTGTATTGTACGTCTCCAAAAATTTGAGTTGAATGTGTCTTATGCATATCAAGAGTGCATTCAGTGATCAAAAATACAATACAAACAACATCGTGGTTCTGGTTTCAACTGTATAAACAAAGTTTCACAGAGTTGGGTTTTGGCTGGAAGGGCAACTGTTGCGTAAAACATGTCCTGAATAAGTTGGCGGTTCATTCTGCTGTGGATGCTGTCTGCTAGATTCTGCTTACTTCCTTGTTCATTTCTAATAGTCATTTTTTATCAATTTGATGCACTCATGTTTAACAGAGGTACTTGGAGTAATAAACAAATGTATGTACAACAATTTTATCTTTATATTTCAAATATTTCCCATGTGACATTTAACGCATAGATTATTGTACACATTTTTTTTTCATCAACTAAATTATAATATAATGCATTACAATTATTAATATATTACTAATTTCGTACAACATACTTAGTTTTCCAAGTATGACAGTACATAATATTTTACCAGTTATTTTGTAAGATAGGTGGCATGGTGGCGCAGCGGTTAGCACTGTCGCCTCATAGCAAGAAGGGTGGCTGGTTTGAGCCTCGGCTGGGTCAGTTGGCATTTCTGTGTGGAGTTTGCATGTTCTCCCCATGTTTGCGTAGGTTTCCTCAGGGTGCTCCTGTTTCCTTCACAAGTCCAAACACATGGGGTATAGGTGAATTGGTAAATTGCCCATAGTGTATGTGTGTAAATGAGTGTGTATGGATGTTTCCCAGAGATGGGTTGCAGCTGGAAGGGCATCTGCTATGTAGGTTCATTCCGCAGTGGTGACCCCTGATTAATAAAGGGACTAAGCTGAGAAGAAAATGAATGAATGAATTTTGTAAAATACTAGTATTCAGATTAAAGTGCAATTTAAAGGGTTAAATATAAATATAAAGTTAAAATGAGCTTGGCAATCTTTCAACAACAGTGGTTCGTTCTGCAGCCAACTGAAAAAAAAAGATTTCTGAAGGGTGCTAATAATATTCACATCAAAATGTTAAATGTAAAATTTAAAAAAAATAAAATAATCCAGCCATACTAATAGAATTTCAATTTTCTCTCCAGAAGAAAAATATAATAGGAAATACTGTAAAGAATTTCCCAGCTCTGTTAAACATCAGACATCAGAAAGAATTAAAATCTCACATGAGGGCTGCAAATAAAACTATTATTTTTAAAATAACATACAAAACAAACACTTTTTCCAATTATGACAAAGAAACACACTGATTAATATTGCTAAATGTCAATACGCATCTTGTCAAGAAACCGTCTTTATTTGAACAGCTGGAGTCATGCATGTACTGTATAACAGATGTTATTTGTATTTGCTGTATTTTTGGTTTTTGCAGTGTTTTAGCAAAAATATCATTATTTTACTGCTGCCTATCTAAAAATGAAGTTAAAATAAAAATAACCACATCATCTACAACTCTTGGGTGAGAAAAAAAAAACTTTTAAATTAGTAATATTATTAATAATAATATTAAACATATCAGGATGTAGTGCCAGAAAAACATTACTATAACTCGCTGTTTCCCAACCCTGTTCCAAAAAGGCACCCCAACAGTACACATTTTAAACCTCTTCTTATTAAAACACACTTGAATCAACTCATCAGAACATTAGAGGAGACTCCAAAGCCTGAAATGTTTGGGTCAGATAAGGGAGACATCCAAAATATGTGCTGGTGTGCCTCAAGGAAAAGGGTTGGGAAATATTGCTATAACTATAACTATAAATGTGTATTATTGGACATGCTGCTCATACCAATCTGTAAAAGCACTAAAACAGCACTACCCCTGTCATTATGTGCAATTTCAGACCCTGGACCCCTAAATGCTTGATATGATATGATATGATATGATATGATATGATATGATATGATATGATATGATATGATATGATATGATATGATAGTGAACAATGTCCCATTATCGCCATGCACACTTCATTTCATCCAAGCCTGTTTAATACACAACAGAACTTCAGTAAACAACAAAACATGTCATGTCAAAATGATCAAAGTCACGTCTTGTACAGCAGCCACATCTCAGACGGCTTGCTCTATTTTCATGTGTTGTGTGAGTGCCACTATCTTTCTCAGGCAAGCGTCAGTTAGCGCGACAGGCGGGTCAGGAGGGACAACAAAGATCCAAGAACTCATTTGTTTCCAGAGCACCGGGTTCTCCGTTTCAGGCCTTTGGGGAATGTCAGGGGCACCTTGAACAGCTGAGGACACCAAAACATAACGCCACTGACGTGTGGCACAATGTTCTCCTTAAAGGGGTCTGAGTCAAACACACCCCTCCCTGTCAGACCACCCATTAAACCTTCATTCAACAAATGAAAGCAGCTGTTCTGGCGGTATTCTTTGAATTCCTTGACATTTGTATTGGCATTATAGTGCTGCGCTTACATAAACGTCTCTGACAGGCCTAACAGTGACTTGCTTTTAAGCTCTGACATCGCAGTGGGTTCAAAAACGAATTTTCAATCGTTTAGATGCCACAGACCCCTAAATAGAGTTATCCTTGTGTAATGACCCCATCATAATATGCATATATTTCGTATTTAAAGTCCACATGAACCGGAAGGGGGGCGTCACGGTGGTGCAGTGGGTAGCACGATCACCTCAAAGCAAGAAAGTTGTTGGCCCAAGCCTCTGCTGGGTCAGTTGGCATTTCTGTGTGGAGTTTGCATATCCTCCCTGTGTTCGTGTGGGTTTTCGTCCGGTTTCCACCACAGTCCAAAGATATGTGCTGTAGATGAACTGAATAAGTTAAACTGGCTGTAGTGTATGTGTGTGAATGAGTGTGTATGGGTGTTTCCCAGTACTGGGTTGCGGATAGAAAGGCATCCGCTGCGTAAAAAATAAGCTGGATAAGTTGGTGGTTCATTCTGCTGTGGTGATCCCTGATTAATAAAGGGACTAGGGACTAAAAATGAATGAATGAACCAGGAGCTATGACTGTTTTTGTTTTCATATTTGAGGCAGTTCCTAGAAAACAGGAATATTAAATGAGAAAACAGTGGGCGTCGTTTGTTCTTTTCTACTGCGAGCTGATTGGATGGTTGTAAAGTAGGCATTTCATTCAGAAAGATGGGGGGAAAGGGTTTAAGGAGAGTTATTATAACCTAACAGACTCCTCCTCCTCACCATTTCTGTTTGTTGTCATAGCAACAGTTGGAGGGGTGTGGTTAAACATGTTTGCCATGCTCATTACCTCAGACAGACACAATCTGAGAATTTAAGGAAGTGCATTTTCACTATTTTTCATTATACTTCGACTATTTTTTTGTTTTTAATGACATGCACAAATTAATTGTTCACCACAAAACTGGCAATGTGAGCTAACAAAATCATATGGTTAGTTTTAATTTCATGGGGACTTTTAATGATTGATTTACATTGTGAAACAAATGTATATGGGACTAAAATATGAAGTTTCTATGAAGTTACATGATTATTTGTTTTTATTTTCTCTCATTACAGTATTTCTTTATTCATACATTTATTTACACTTATTTGAATTAAAACTTTAAACATTTATTTTGATTAAATTATATACGTTTAATGAAATTTATGTTCGTTTGTTTGGTAACTCTTTAGTTTAAGGTGTCCTTGTTACACGTTCCATGTACTTACTATAGTAATTACAATTACGTATGCATAATTATATGCAACAAAACTAACCTACATTCTAACCATATAATAACAATAATAATAATAATAATAACAATGATAATAATTTATTAAACTATTTCATAACGTGCCTTCTAAAGCAGCTTCTCAAAGAACTGAACACTATAAAAACAATACAATAAAATAAAGCAATACAAATTAAATCTACAAATGAATTTTTAAATAATCTTAGTTCTAAAATTTAGTTCAAGAGTTAGAGAATTCCAAAGGACAGAAGTATAGAATAAAAAAGCCATAGGTTTGAGTTGTGTTTGATGTGCAACCAACAAGCTTGACCAAAACTAATGCAAATTATAACGGGAAGTGTATGGAAAATAACAATTCTGGAAACACTAGAAACAAGTCTGACTTACTGCTGGCAATGCGAACCAGACTCCTACTCTGTTCATACAGGGACGAGATGGCCCTTAACAGAGCGTTTCAGACCCAATACTCCCAGAGCACCCTCTATTGAATGCCACGAGGGACACAGTCGAATGCCTTTTCCAAGTCTACAAAACACATGTGGACTGGTTGGGCATACTCCCATGAACCCTTGTGCACCCTGGTGAGGGTATAGAGCTGGTCCAGTGCACCACGGCCCAAACGAAAACCGCATTGTTCCTCCTGGATCTTAGGTTCAACCATCGACTGGATCCTCCTCTACAGTAATGTGGCATAGACTTTCCCAGGGAGGCTGCGAAGTATGATTCCCCTAAAGTTGGAGCACACAAATAATAATATATGCTTGATTGCCTCAGGCATTTTGAAAATACAAATATTATTTAGGTAGGCCGTTATGGCACTATTTATTTTCACTGTTCACTGTATGCGAAACAATAATAACCAACCAGTTAGAGTGATTTTAACATTAGAAAGCTGATTGGTCAAAAGTGACTACCTTTATTTGTGTGGTGAGGTATTCACCACGCAAATGTAATGCTGGATCAATTAAAATAAATGCCAGAACACAAAACATGAACATCTGACGTTTCCCGCAGCAGGGTGTGGCAAGATCCGGCTCAGATTAAGCACTTGGGTAGGTGTTCTGATAACCAGCGATCTAGCATTTGTAGATAGCTGGAGAGCTACACATCTGCCACTTCACTGAACTACTAATCCTATCATGCCCAGCACTCACACACCAGTTCCAGATCACCCCTTGATTTCACACACTCAGCTGCAGATCACCCTTATTGATTACTTGGACTATTTAAGCACCACAGACACACTCATTCTTAGCTTAGTATGTTAGTTGCATGTCCTTGTTCCCATGTTTTGTTCTGTCTGGTTTTTGATTTTTGGATTGTTTTTTGGATTTTGATAGTTTTCTGCCTGCACTGACCTCTTTGCCTGTGACTAGTGGTAGGCAAAGCTAGGTTTAAAGAAACACTGAAACAGTCAAAGCAAATGTGTCGAAGCTTTGAAAATTTTTTGAAGTATTAAACCCCACATTGTAGAGTTGAGGCTGTGATTTAGTGAAGCGGTGGTAGTTCCAGACTAGCATGCCGAGATAATGGGTTTGAGTCCAGGGTGAAGCAGTTAGAGACGTTAGTTTTTAAGTGCTCTGTTCTTTTAACGTGTTTTGTTTTAACATTGTTATGATATCAGAATGAATAAATTTTGAATAAATAGTATTGTTTTGGCCAGAAAAGAAACATTATTATAATACATCGTCATAAATTCAGAGTATTTGTACTAATCGGGATTCAAACTCATGACATTTGCAGCACAGTAACTCTATGCATGTGCATGGTCCATTACGCTACATGCAATAGAGATTTTTTCCAACCCTGTCAGTCAAACACAGTTTCACCAGGTCTCGAAACGCTTCTGAAATGGCCAATGCTTTGCTTTAGTCATGTGACCTGGTGTTTAAGAACACTGTAGGCACATGACCTGGGTGTTTCAAATCGCCTTAGTCACGTGACCTGGGTGTTTCGGATCATGCTTTGATGCAGTGTTTCGAAACACTTCCGCTTTGGGATCTCGACACTGTGTCGAATCGTCAGTTTCACGTCAGGCACCCCTATCTGTGACCACAACTATACTTTTGGATTACACCATGATACAGTTTGCTCCTGTTTTGACCATAGCCTGTCAGACTAAGTTGTAAATAAGCTGCATTTGGACCGCAACCCTGTTGTCACCCTGATCATTTGTTAAAGTAGAACTGCATAATACAGGTGTATTGTTTTAGCATCGATAACGCAATGTGTGTATCTACAATATTCACATTGCAGAATAAGATCAAAGATAAATTTATTAATATTTTTAAATCATTTATACAATGATGGCCATGTTATTTTGCTTGATTTTTCAGATTGTAGATGAATACTATTAAGACTTTCCGGAAAACCATAAGGCACTGTATTTCACTTTCATCTTTGCACTGTCGTATTTATACATGCTTGTCATTTATTATGATTTATGCAAATGCACTGCATAGAAAAAGATTTGATCATCCAAATCAATCTGAATAAATGAAATCAAAATAGAACCATTCAAATCATCTGCTGAAATTATATTCATATTACAGAAAAACTAAACATTGCAATATCAGATTTTTTCAATATCGTGCAACCCTAGTACAGGGGTGCCCAAACTTGGTCCTGCAGGGCCCGGTGTCCTGCAGAGTTTAGCTCCAACCCTAATTAGACACACCTGAACTAATCAAGCTCCTAGGCATATTAGGAATTTCCTGACAGCTGTGATTTGAAGCAGGGTGGAGTTAAACTCTGCAGGACATCGGCCCTCCAGGACTGAGTTTGGGATCCCCTGCTGTTGTATAATCGTGAGATGAAAAGAATTTATGAATTTTTCTGGTATGTTAAGTACATGAATTTATCTAATGTTAGAAGTAAACTGAAAGTTTAAACAAGGACACCTTATAATAAAGTGTAACCATTTCTTTTAATTAAAATTATCAGTACACTGAAAAAGATGTTTTACTTTTGCCTCAATAAACTCCCAATATGCTGCTTATTAGTTGTCAGTAAGGTAGAAACGTTTAGGTATTGAGTAGGAATATGCATGCAGAAAACTGTATGATCGAATATATAGCTATTAAAGTACTAATCACAGACAATATGTTAATAAGCAAGGGAAAGTTCATGAAAATGTGTATTCATTTATAATTATCTATATTATTAAATTTATATTTGTTGTTCCAAACATTTATAAGTTTCTTTCTTCTGTTGAACACAAAAGATATTTTGAAGAAAACTGAAAACTTGTATTGTATATATACAGTTGAAGTTAGAATTATTAGCCCCCCTGAACTATTAGCCCACTTGTTTATTTTCCCCCACTTTCAGTTTAAAGGAGAGATTTTCTCAACACATATCTGATCATAATAGTTTTAGTGACTCATCTCTAATAACTGATTTATTTTATCTTTGCCAGGATGTCTGAATACTATTTGACTAGATATTTTTCAGAACACTTCTATACAGCTTAAAGTGACATTAAAAGGCGTAACTAGGTTAATTAGGTCAACTAGGCAGGTTAGGGTAATTAGGCAAGTTATTGTATAATGATGGTTTGTCCTGTAGACTATCAGAAAAAAAAAAATATCTTAAAAGGGCTAACAATTTTGACCTTAAAATGGATCATAAAAATTTAAAACAGCTTTTATTCCAGCTGAAATAAAACAAATAAGACTTTCTCTAGAAGAAAAACAATATTATTAGACATACTGTGAAAATTGTCCTTGCTCTGTTAAACAACATATACCTTTGTGTTCAACAAAAGAAAGTCAAAATGGTTTGGAACCACTTGAGGGAGAGTAAATAGTAATAGGTAAATTACTTTTACGTAAAATATTAAGTAAATATTAAAAAATATATATTAATATATTAATAAAATATATTAATATAAAAATATTGATATTAAGTTAATTAATAATATTTTTGGGTGAACTATCTCTTAAATAATAGTGAGGGTTGATTTGTGTTTGTTTACCTAAAAAACAATTTGATTTAAATGTTTAGAAATGGTTTAAAAATGGTTTGATTTTTTAAATTTTATTTAGATATTATTATTAATATTATCCCTCTAATATTTTCCCATTTTTAAAATGCCTTTCCCACAAACATTTTCCCCTATAGCACTCCTTTTAGTCCCCCTGGGGGTCACAGGATACCGGTTTGAAAACCCCTGGGTTCAAGCAGGGCAATGGGTACCAGGCACACTGCAGCTTCTCCTGCGTGACGGATGATAAATCCATCCACTTGTCCAACAGAAAGCACTCCTACTACCCCAAGAGGAGCACATCCATTAAGATATCAGAGCCAAACTAGCCCATAAACATTCATCCATCATAAACGAGCGGAGCCCACGGCTAGACGTGTCTGAGAGCAGTTTGGGAGCTGAAGTGCCCCAGCACTGACTCAATCACTGCCAGCGAACACGCTTGTCATCAGTGACCTCTGGGTGTCTGACTAGATGACCCTCACACTGATGGACAAATCGCTGGCTGCATGGAGGACGACTGCACGGAGATAAAAATACTCCATGAGGAGGCATTCTAAAATTGATTTCTGCTCACTCGGCTTAATTAAAATGAGGTAATGCAGCACAATTCTTGATTTGTGACGCGTGTAGTAAATTTGAAGTAATAAAATACAAATACTTCACAAGTGTGCAGCAAAGGGATTTTCATTTATATCAGGCGAGTAGTAAAATGCTCGCATGACATCACACACTTATTTTTTGCTCACTTGAAGGGCAAAACTCACTTTCTTCCAAGGACTGTCATTTAATTTTTTACCACGTTCAAACTGAATGTGTATTCAGCCTTTGGTTTTAGAAGATCAAATTTAAAATACACCTCATCGATGATGCAAAGTATATAAAGCTGAACAGATCTACCCATGCTGAATTGCACATTTAGCTTTTATTTCTAAATAGGAGTTTCATTATAAAATGCTAAATATAGTTTTCGAACTAAAAATGAAGAATGAAGAAAAAAATGAAGAATACCTCATTTATTCTCCCTTTTGTAATTTCTTTCTTTGGCTGAACACAAAATGCTGGTTTCTGGCTTCTGTCAACTTAAATAATAAAAGGGAAATCACTATGGAGGTTTTGAACAAGTAAAGGGTGATGAATGAGAATAGAACGATCAGTTTTGGGTGAACTCCCTTTAATACATTGGGCGCTATCATACAATGGTGCAATAAGGCGCAAGATGTGTATGGCGTGATTTGTTGCTATTTTCAGACCAGCGCAAACCTATTTTTCACATTTTGTGTTACGTTGTTTAAATAGCAGATCCATTTGCGTCACTTTGTTGACTCATGGGTGTGCTGGTCTATAAAGGAGGTGTGTTAAGGCGCATTGTTGGTGTGTTGCTGTCATGAACTGAAATAGACTTCGCCATTGACCAACTAAAAGCTGGTCTAAAGTCCAGCACAAAGCACGTTAGTTATGCAGGTCCAAAATGCATACACATTGTTTAATACACACATGCTGTACAGCAATAGACAAATTTCTTTAAATATGAAAAAAATTAAGGATTTAAATGTTACAAAAATTATTATTTTCGACATAAATATAAAAACCATTACCTCCTTCATCTTTCATTCATTTGCATTTGTAAAATTATATTTTTTTTAATTAGCAGTAGTTTTTATTATGGAAGTATTATTTATTATTGTATATACATATTTATATTTGCTTTAATTAAAACAAGTTTAGATTTGTCTACTTGTTATTGTTTTTTAGACGTATGCATCACTTTATAGGGCATAAGCATAGGATATGTGCTTGGATATAACTCTGTTTTTCGACCACACTTTGTTATTATTGTTTATTTAATTGCTTGTTAGAAATCAGAACTGAATTTAAAAATAGATTTAAATCAAATCATTGTGCTTAACAGACTAAATTAAATATGTAGTCTAATGGATGTCTTCAGCGGAGTGAGTACAACACTGTTTCCTTATCCACAAAAGTAAAGGAGTAAAGTAAAAAGAAACTAAAAAGGCTAAATGGACAGATGGTCTGTTGAACTGTTTTCTTGTTAGTGAAGCGTTTAGTTTTTCCACTTAAAAAGTCTGCCATGTAAATAGAAAATACGCCATGACGGGATGCAACTGACTCTAAAAGGGAATGTTAGATGAAAGTCGGATTTGTTTACTGCACATTATGCTCAAAACAAACCCATAACTCATTAAGAGAAATAGCACAACCCCGTAAGACCATGTGCCAGGGGGCAGAGCGTATTTTTCAGTCCTTAAAATAGCAAAAATGGATTTGGACACGCTTAATGCTTTTGCGCCATGCGCTTTAGACTTTGCACCTAGATTATAAAGAATAGAGCCCATAGTGTTCATATTGTACTATTCATATCATATCTGCGTTCCTGTATATGCCCCATATATAAAATTCAATCAATTGCATTAAGCTCTTTTCCAAGTCAAATATTTTAGAACGGTCTGCATTTTTTTGCGAGTGAAATGTTTGTTCACATGCATTTGTTTTTCTTTTCTTGAGAGGTGATCCAAATAGTTGTGACTTGAAACAAATGGAAACTTGACAGATCTGCCGTGCAGTTCTGTGGATGTTTTGCCCTAAAGGTTTCAGAGAAAGTCAGTTCACAGCACAAGGAAATGTTTTTTTTATCATTATCAAAACTGGTCACACACAGACAAGCATTGCTAATAATAATAGTGATAGTTCCATATTGTAAATAAAAAAGTACCATATAACCATATGTATTCAACAAATGAGTCAAAAAACAAATGCATTTGATAATTTGCATTCCTACATGCATAAACATACTCTATCCTTAATCCTGTTCCCTTCTAATGTGTGTTGTGAGATGAGTTTGACATCTGAAATGCACTTAATAGTACTAAACACAAGTTGTCAAGTTTGCAGTTGAGTTCAATGTTAAACGCAGCTCAAGGATGACTCTTTTCGAGTGCCTACAAAACAGACTCTATTACCTGGCAACATTGCCGAGAGAAACTTCTGTGCCTGGAAATAAAAATTTACTGGAGCTCTAGTGCGAAGTGTAGGAGGCTATGCTAATTTCGCATGTAGCTGTTTAAAGATATCAAGCGCCACTAAATTTAGCAAAAGCATCCACAATCAAGCCCACCGACAATCACAGTGCAGAAAAACACTCCTCCTCTGCCTATGCTGAGCTTACATGGTCTAATTAACACGAAGCTATTTGCAACCACAAGGTAAAGACAAGCCTCCACAGCCGCAATTGTAATTAGGCATTATTCATGGAAATCACTACCACCTTAATTATGACCTCACGAGCCGTGTGATTTCTGAGACGATGATTGAAGCCTGTTACCTCCATTACAGAGACAGCCAAGCCAGACAGACCACTTTAAAAGTACAGCGTAGTTCAAAATGAAAGAAAAACCTACAATTTCCTCAATTTCAAGGTCACTTTGAAGTCATCCAAACAGGAGTAAAAGAGCCACACTAAATGACATTTGCTGTTTGTTGAAACTATTTAAATTGAGCTGAAACATCACAATTTTTGAGTTTTTTGGGTGACAACTTGATTGTTTTATGTTCAATCCACTTATCTTTGTAAAAAAATTAATAAGTTAACTTAATTCCTTCATGTTGTCCCAACCATGGGCGTGGTAGTGGGGGGAAAAGTGGACCTGACTACCCAGGGCCCCGTCTAGGGAGAGGGCCCTTTGAAATCCCACCAATTTTTTATTATTATTTTTTTTGTAGCTTACTTCGAATTAATTGGCACCTCCAATTGATGTCAATGTCATTATTTATTTCAAAATATATTGATAACACCCCCCCCCCCTCCACGAAATGGTTTAGTCCGCCTATAGACGGCAGCCGGTGGCAAACAAGTAACGCAGTGAGTCTAGAGCCTGATCATGCTGCGCAAAAAGCCCAAATCAGGCTTTCAAAAAAAGAAAGACAGGAAGGAAAAAGAAAGGAGGCAGAATGAGGGGAAGCAGCTGATGACTGCTTTCTTTTCAAAAGGTGAACTGAGTTTGCTTGTTATGAAACTACATCTAATTAAAGTTAACATAGTCGCATATAATGCTGATTTGTGTACAGTCATTAGCCCCTTTCACACATACAGACCTTTCCGGAAAATTGCCGGCAATTTTCCGGAAAGCTTGTATGTGTGAACAGGTCCTTTTTGAAAATACCGGTAAATTCGTTCTGGCTATTTTCCGGAAAGCGAAGTTGTAACATTACCGGCAATTTGCCGGAATGCTGCGCTGTGTGAATGCAGAAGGAAGATTCCCGTAATAAGCGCGTGCACGTCAAGAACGTGCTGACGTGAGACGTCTGCTTTAGCCAATCACAACAGTCAGACACATTTACGTCCGCGCGGTTTGTGAGAATAAAAACCTTTGAATATGTTTCCAGACACATTTAGCTGCTAGAAGTTAGTCAGATCACGTTTATATGTTCTTCTTTATTCTTTATTATTTAACATAAAGTTGTTCATAATATTGATCATCCACAGAGTTTGTAATTTAGTCAAATGTTTACAAATACAAGCGCAGCCGTTTAAAGCTCATTTGTGGTGAATGATGTCAGAATTTACCGGTATTTTGGAGTGGATGTGTGAATGCTCTTTTCCGGAAAATTTCCGTAAACCTCCTCGCCTGTGTGAACAGCACTTTTTTTAATATACCGGTAAAGTCGTTCCGGAAATTTTCCGGATATTTACCGGTATCACTGTGTGAAAGGGGCTATTACTAGGGAAACCGTAATATTTCAGCGCTCCTAAAGCGCCCCCTTGTGACAGAGAATGAATTTTTATTTCCAATAAATTTTTTTAGCTGTTTATGGTCAAATTATTGCAATTATCGATCCATGTGTAAATGTGAAAGAAGTTAATGTGCCTTTTAAAAATCTAAACAATTAAGTAATACTAATATAAGAAATTATATACTTGATTTATTTCTTTTAATGGTATAAAGGTTGAAATGCCATTGTATTAGATATTTTGTGTCTGTATACGTCTGCATGATGTCTGTTAAAGATCTTTTGATCTGGAAAGCACCTGCTGTATACAAACGTCTGGCAGACGTCTGTATGATGTCAGTTTTACACACATTCTGAATCGCAAACATCTTAAAGGTGTCTAATAGAAGTCTATTTCACATCTGATAGGAAACGTCTTGTAGATGTCTTGCAGATGTGAATGCAGACGTCAAATAGACATCTCCGAGATGTACATGTGCTAATCAAAATCGGCCATTAAGAATCAAGATCGGCGCAAAACTAAAAAGAAAATGGGTGCTCCTAAATTTTTTGGGATGCTCCTAACTTTTTGAAGTTGGGAGCACCAGTGCTACCAAGTAAAAAAAGTTAATTTCGAGCCCTGTAATGTATGTATGCTAATGTTAAATCTTTAGCTTAGTTTGTCAACCAGGCTGCTTGTTGCTGTAAGTAAATTATGGGCCAGGCCAGCTAACGTTTCTGAGGGTACAGTTGTCTCGTGTTCTCCTGTTCAAAAATAAATGTTTTTAAATTACTGTTCAAAAAAACTTGCATCAGTATCATGGATCAAAATGTCAGTACACAAACCCGATGTAGCCTACGGTTTAAAGGTATTTAAGCACAAGTAGGCCAAATGCATCAATTTGGTGGTGAATGAAAGAACCAGTCATTATTATAATCTGATTTGATTATAGATTAAAACACTATTTGTGCATGTTTATATTCAAATAATTTTAAAAAATGTGTAGGGGGCCCACTGACATTGAGAGGGTACAGGGCCCAGAATTTGGTGCTACGCCCCTGGTCCCAACACAAATTGATTGTGTGGAGTCCAGCTTTTTTGTAAAATGCCTTTTAAAGGACCTATAATTTTTTTTTTTTTTTTTTTTTTTTTTTGTAGGGTTTAGATGTTTGTTTCAGTATGTTAGTTTTAAGGATTTAGGATATAGGAAGAAGTTAGTCTGGTACAAAACAGTGACAAAATTTGTGTTTAGAGTAGAGCTTACTTCAGTTTTAATGGATGATTATTTTTTTTCCTCATCAACTTATACTTCAGTTTTTCATCAAATTATGACCAATCAGATGCTCTCTAGTATCTGATATGACTCGCCTCCTTCAAGACGCTTCTCATTTGCATTTCATTTGATGATCTTGATCTTAACCACTCTCTCTGGCAGAGCTATGATAAAAACAAAACACTATTGACTGTGTTTTTAAAAAAGGGGAGGAGCTACTATATGTCCTACACTCTCCTTATTTTTTTGGTTGAAATTACACCAAACATTGAATAAAAATGCACCTTTCAAAGCACTTCACAGGACCTTTAAAGTATAAGTTTCATGTATTCCAAAGTAGAGTACAGTATAAAAAAAAATTAAATGAGATATCTGAAAAGGAAAACTGATCAAAATTAGAGAAAACTTTCTGATTACTTTCAGTTATTGGTGTTATTTTGCATGTAGTGGTGATTTTCTCAACTATATTTAATCTGCAATTTCTAGATTGCTAGACTAAGTCATTCAAATCACCCAAAAATCCTGGTCATTCAGGAAAGACAAGAGCATGAGAGGACAGGATAATGATTTATTGCAATTGGTTCAACACTGCAAGTCCTGCCACACTTCTCTATGTCCGACAAGCTTTCAGTATCAGCCAAAGCACTCCCCTATATCATTGACTACATGTACATGGACATCGGTAATCAAATTATTTGCCTCAATCTGAATGAGACAATAATATGATTAAGGTGTTTACATGAGTTGCTTTTTGAATGTTCCTTTCATGACCCTGTCATGTTAACATAATTCAATTAACGTCTTTGCGTCAACGCGCTATTCGCGTTTCTGCACTTCAATAATTCGACTAAAATGGCATACAACATGTCTTAATTTAATTTCTGTTTAGTTCGATTACGACATTAATAGGATTAAATGAATCAAAAATCGTTGCTTATGTTAGACTCATAATCAGAGTATTTTCTCAGTCGTATTAAAATCAGATTATTGGTGTTCATGTAAACATGCTGAATATGAATAATATGCAGAAAAACAAACTCATTTCAGACTAAAGCAGACATGAAGGTCTGTAACATGCATATGAGGGAAGATTGAAGCTGTGCCCTTCATGTGATGGAAGTTTGGATCATTTGAAAATAATTAAACTGTTACACATTGGCTCCTAACATAATTCACAAACACATGCAAAAGGTGGCATCTCAAACATGACTATAATGAAATAATATAGACGGTACACACTTATTGATTATCAGAGTTTCCAGGCTATGCAGTTCAAGTTTGCTCACCTTACCTCCTCAGGTAGCTCACTGGTGATTTTGCCATGTCCCTATAATTCACAAATCTCAGTATAATAAAAGCTATGAGGGCTATGCAGGTCCAGTTACAGAAAAGATAAGTTCATCAGTCTCAAGTTCTCGTGTTTTGAGTCGTTTGTTCAGCAAGCGGCAGCACCATTGATTTACAATTGATGGTGATCCATCCACACAAATGTATCCATTTCATACAGTTCTCTAGGTTTTTTGAAAAGAATGAAATTAAATATTGTCCAGCTATTCTGGATTGCTGTTCTCTGCATTGCACGTCTCATACATCAAATGTTCACCATTTTCATGTTAATTGCCAATGTTACTCTACTACAACACCTGTCTGAGAAAATAGCACGGTGAAAAGGCACAGAAAATCGATGTTAAGATTAGGCAGTTTGATTGCCAGCCCATCAAACTAGCAATTTGTTAGATACACTTGGCCCGACAAGGAGGATTTTTACAGATACTTGCAAGTTAGAGATTACTGTAAAAAAAATATTTAAATTAATTTAAGGATGATTATAATTTGATCAAGGTATTTTTGGAAGCATACACAAACGAAGAAAACAAAATGGTCTCTAAATTATATGAAATCAGTAAAATTCATTCATCAAAGTACATAAGACTAAAATGGGAGAAAAACTCCACAACAAATAACAGAGGAAGACTGGACAGATATGCATGTCACACATGCAAAAACCACAAACTCGAGAGCTTGGAGAGAGTTTGGATGGAAAAATCTGATGAGGATCTTTATGACTCCTAAACTGTCTGCATTGCATACAGGTATTGATAGTTTGGGCTCTTGTTGAAGATATTGTGGAATATCAATGGCTAACCATTTTTACATTTTTTGGGGTTGCCCAAAAATACAGCCCTTCTGATATGAAGTAGCGACTGAAGAAATGGACTACACAGTTATTACATTATACCTTGGGAAAATACCAGAAACAGTTTCAGCTATTAACAAAAACTTAATTCAAATACATGTGGTGAGTAACAGAAAAGCCATAACTTGAAAATGGTTCCAGGTTGATCCTCCAACAGGGGCTGAATGGATAGGAGTTGTGAAGGAAATACACTGAAACTTGATTGAAAAAAATTTAACAAGCAGGGGCCTAACGCGCTGCGCTGCTCTGCTCTGCTCCCGGTGTAATGCCTGTTTCACACCACAAGTGCAAACAGTGCGTGAGCAGCGCATGCGCAACGCATATGGAGAGCAGAAGCAGCGCG
Organism: Danio rerio; assembly: GCF_052040795.2. Lineage (NCBI taxonomy): Eukaryota > Metazoa > Chordata > Actinopteri > Cypriniformes > Danionidae > Danio > Danio rerio. The sequence goes on from NC_141023.1 coordinate 26,107,267, forward strand.
CAGGCATTTGCCTTTCATACCGACAGCGTCTGCAGCACGTAGCTCATCGGCAGCTGCTGCACAGATTAATCTACCTCTGTCTATTCTATCTAGTTATCTAGTTACCTATCTATCTTTAAATAGACTTTTTTTTAAACTTTTCATCTGCATGAAGGCCAGCGGCAACTTTCTTGTATGCTGTTTCCTTAATCTGCAAATAGTTTATTTTACTAATTATATAGATCATAAAGAACTGTATGCTTCTCACACTCTGAGGAGTGTCAGTCATGTCTTTTCCGGTGCACACCTTTTCAGTCAGAAAACAATCACCTGTGATAGCATGTCATTTTGTTTTTGATTGTCAGCATGATGTAGGCCTATAGTATAATACAATTTAGTTCTAATGATATTTATACATGATCAAACTAGCGTGCAACTTAAGCAAAACGGATACTAAAATGGTTTTAAATTTAGTTTTGTAGTTCGGACCCAACTAAATATTTGTTGCTGTTTTTAATCGTTTAAGTTCATTTTATAATATATATAAATCGGTGTATTGTATCAAGCCATTTATTGGGGAAATGCTACAGTCTACTGTTCAATGTGTTTTTAGTCATTATCAATGCACTGTCACTTTAATTGAGCGTGAGCAGCGCGGCGAAAATAGACCCAGCGTTGAAACAATCACGGCACTGCTGCTTCAGAGATGTTTACGCCTCATGCTGACACGCTGCTTCTGCGTGCGGTATGAAAGCTCTAATCTGTTAACATGGATGCAGAAAAAAACATGCACTGCTCATGCTCTGCTCACGCTTGCGGTGTGAAACAGGCCCAAGTCCCAGTTGTTGACATGCATGCCGAAAAAATAGCTGCACTGCTCAAACGAATTTTAGTCAAATTAATTTTTGAATTTTAGTCAAATTAAATTAATATTCATGCAAAAGATTTCTTAAATGATCTTAGCATTACGGCAGTTGTCTAGATTTACATTTAGGATTCATTTATGTTATTTATTTAGAATAAATATTTGTTTAATAACAATAATACTGTTATTTATTTGTAATTATATATAGTTTTTTTTTAAATTATAAATAGTTTTTTAGGTAACAAGCATTAGCAAAAATGGACTGAGTATGTCACTGTAAATAACGTGCTATTGTGCTTCAAATGTATTGTGACTTGTTTTTTTGTAACCCATATGACAACTGATTTGTTCTTTGTTTTTTCTCTTTCTTTTCTGTCTTTTTTTCTAAATAAAATTTTTTAAAAAGTAAAAAACAAAAACTACCAATTGCTCACCAGTTTGGTACTGAAAAGATATCAACATACCATGGATTGAAGAGAATTTTGATTGAAAGCTTTGCAGCGACCAAGCCTCTCATTAGTAGAAATAAATAAAAGACTGTACTAACCTCTGATGAGGAGCATGTTGCATGAACAGAGAACTGGTCCAAAGTTCACACTAATAGCCTGGTTGCTAAGTGCGTCAACATACAGCATCGGGGTGCTTACGGCAACCCAAGTTCGATTCCCCGCTCAATGTCCTTTGCTGATTCTTCCCCTTTTCTCTGCTTTTCACGTCAATTTATTAAAAGGTTAAAACCCCTAAAAATAATCATTAAAAAAAACTTTATTGAAAAAAGTCAATGCCTACATTACCGAGTCTAAAAGTAAAAGCTAAGTTTATAATCTTTCCCTCAAATCCATATCAATCAACCTTACCTTTATTCGCAGCCAGCAGCAAAACTGGCAGCTCTGATATCATTCGCGACGAAAAGGACCGCAATCCTCAGCAATCACCTGAGCCCCAGAGACTTGTCAGAATCCGTCAGCCTCTCGACCTGCTGCGCTGCTGCGAAACAAAGGCCTGTGTGGGAGGCCGTCGCTCTCCAAAGAGTCTGCAATCAGGAAAAACGCCACTCTTTCATAGCCTCCACCACTGGTTGAAGAAGACCGTTCTTACCATTTTGGTAATTGCATACTAGGATAATTTTTAGGTCATGTTATTTCTGTTGTTGCTGGAAACCCACTGGCTTGACGTACCAAAGAGGCACATGGCACTAACATGGGTGTGAATTGGAAGGGGATTAATAGCACAGCATCCAACAATGACTGGCAGGCTGAAAAATGCCATAGCTTGACAGAGCCGGAGAGAATAATAAGAGAACAGGATTTTCAATGGCAGGCTTAAATCAAAAGTAAGTGGCACACACTTCTGTGGCAGTACTATGGCAAAGTGATGGTACCAGGACTACAGAACTTTAATATACTGTACTTTATACTGAGCTGTAAAATTGAAAATTTGAAATTTAAATCTGGGGATAATCTAAAAGAATAAGATTGCAATGTCAAATTTAGAAGAAAGGTTTTATTATTTAAAATAAATGAGACATTTTTCAGATTCTGCACTATTTCTAGTTCAATATTGTCCATTAAAACTTGAAAGTTCAACTACCAAAAGGTGGCAACAAATCCAAGTGTATCTGTCTGCAGACTGCAAGACGGGCGTAAAATGAAGGGGGCGTAACCTGTAGTAGAGGCGTAACGTGCAGTTATTGAGATCCCATTGAACCATGCGAGATGTCACAAAGAGATGTTGGCAAGATGGTGGAAATACTTTACAGAGAACATCAGCAATTGTTTTCATGAGTTTTCTCCAAATTTATCCGCAACCAATTCATTTGATATATTATTATATTCATTCATTTAGCACCTCTACTCGCTGACTTCTTCATCCGTTTTGTCATCAAAGTTAGCCTACTCCGGGTTGCCCCTGGGGAGTACTTCAAGTATAAAAGCCATTCATGGTTGTATGTGCACAGTAAAGTAGGTGTAGATAATGGTTGGGTTTAGGGTTGTGGAAGATCTACATGTTAAAAACTAAGATGGTTGACTTTAGGATTGTGGTTTTATAACTGTGATGGTTATGTTTAAGGTTGGGGAAGATGTATGTTAATAACAATGATGGTTGGGTTTAAGGTTTTGGTAGATGTACATGTTAATAACTATGATGGTTGGGTTTAGGATTGTAGTAGATGCACATTAATAACTGTCATGGTTGGGTTTGGGGTTGGGTAAGGTGTAAATGTAGATGTAATAATGATGGTTGGGTTTAGGTGTGGAGTAAGTGTAGACGCTAATAACTGATAGGTACAGTGCCATCTAACCGACAACATAGTTTTCACATGTGGGTCACGATAATTTCAAGTTAAGCCTCTACAACTCTACAATCTCCCTTCATGTTACGCCCCTTGCAATTGGCAGACATTATTTATTTATTCATTATTTAATGAATCACTGAATAATTTTATGGCAATGTAATTTAAATCTTGGGATATTCCAAAACAAACTAAATGCAACGCCAAATATAGATGCAAATAAAGATTTCATATGCAAAAACCTCTAAATCCCATCTGAAATTTTCTCCTACATTTTTTTTTTCTTAGCTTCCAATATGTTTGTTCCGTTAATTCACAAGGCAATGCAGAGAACCTATTTGCTTGCCATAAAATTAAATTTGCTGAAAATACACACAGGAACTTGTGAATAAATCTCATTTTAGAAGAAAATTTCAGATGGCATTTAGAAGTTTTTGCATCTGAACTCTTCAAATAATTATTACTTAAAATGAGAAAGAAATGTTCCAGATTGTGCACTACATCTTGCTGAATATTACACATTACACATGGCAACAAATCAGCTAATTCATTTACTCAATCGATTCATTCAAAGCAGCTGATTCATTCAGTAAAATGTATATTTAGAAACAGTTTGCAGTTTGCAGTTTGTTTGAAACCCACTTACAGTTTAAGGATACTTGAGATTACACTTGAGATTTTGTTAATTTAATGTAATGTGTATTTATATAGCGCATTTATTGTGTATGGCCATACACCCAAAGCGCTTCACAATCATGAGGGGGGTCTCTCCACACCACCACCAGTGTGCAGCATACACTTGGATGATGCAACGGCTGCCACAGGACAATGGCGCCAGTGCACCCACCACACACCAGCTATTGGTGGAGTGAAGTGACAGTGATAGAGCCAATTCAGTGGATGGGGATGATTGGGAGGCCATGATCGTAAGGGCCGATTGAGGGACTTTGGCCAGGACACTGGGGTTACACCCCTGCTCTTTTCGATAAGTGCCTTGGGATTTTTAATGACCACAGAGAGTCAGGACCTCGGTTTAACGTCTCATCCGAAAGACGTTGCACACTGACAGTGTAGTGTCCCCTTCACTTTTACTGGGGCATTAGGACTCACACAGACCACATGTTGAGCGCCCGCTGCTGGCCTCACGAACACCACTTCCAACAGCAACCTAGTTTTCTCAAGTGGTCTCCCATCCAGGTACTGACCAGGCTCAGCCCTGCTTAGCTTCATTGAGTAACCGGTCTTAGACTGCAGGGTGATATTAAATGTATAAAATAATAAACATTTATAACACTTGTTCGTTCATTTTCCATAGATTTAGTCCCTTTATTTATCAGAGGTTGCCATGTCTCAAAATGAACAGCCAACTTATTCAGCGGATGCCCTTCCAGCTACAACCCAGTACTGGGAAACACTCATACACACTCATTCACACACATTCTTACACTACATACAATTCAGTTTATTCAATTCACCTATAGCTCAAGCGTTTGAATTATGGGGGAAACCGGAGCACGCAGAGGAAATCTACATAAACATGGATAGAACATGCAAACTCCACACAGAAATGTCAACTGACCCAGCTGGCACTCGAACCAGAGACCTTCTTGCTGCGAGGTGACAGTGCTAAACACTGAGTCATCTTATAACACTTATATAAAATTAATATCATATTTGCAATTCTTCTCTTATTAATGAAATCTTGATCTCTTGATAATGTGATGTTGTTATTGTTTAGTTATATTACATAATCATACTTAATTTACGTTGGCATTTCTACTAATTTAGGAGACATTTTTTTGTCATAAATTTAGTTATAGAATAGAATGAAACCTATATACTGTAAGTTACTTGTTGCATTTGAAGCCAAATGTTATTCCTCTATTCATAGTAATGATGTTGACAAATTAATCTTCTAGTCTCGAAACCACCAATCACAATCCATCTAGAGCAGGGGTGGGCAAACTCATTCCTGAAGGCCAGTGTCCTGCATAGATTAACTCCAACTCTAATCAAACACACCTGAACATGCCAATCAGTGTCTTCAAGATCACTAGAAATCTATAAGCAGGTGTGTTTGACTAGAGTTGGAGCTAAACCAGCCCTTCAGGACCGAGTTTGCAAAATAAAATAAAATAAATAAAATAAAATAAAATAAAATAAAATAAAATAAAATAAAATAAAACAAAATAAAATAATAAAATAAAATAAAATAAAAGTAAATAATAAAATTTAAATTTCAACTAAATAAAAAATAGGAAAAATTCAAACTTAAAATTAAATTAAGCAAAATAAATAAATTAAATTTGAAAATAAATAAATAAATAAATAAATAAATTAAAATAAAGTATATAGATAACTAAATAAAACAAAACAAAAAAGACAAGACAAGACAAGACAAGACAAGGCAAGGCAAGGCAAGGCAAGGCAAGGCAAGGCAAGGCAAGACTAAACTAAACTAAACTAAACTCAACTCAACTCAACTCAACTCAACTCAACTCAACTCAACTAAACTAAACTAAATTAAATTAAATTAAATTCTGATAAACAGAGCCCATTGTATGATGCATATTGCTTGTTTCAGTTAACTTCTTTTTAGTTAACTGAATAAAGCGAACATGCTTCAAATGCCTTCTGTCTGCTCATTCTGAAACTCAAAACTGATGCTCCTTTAAATACTCTAAGAGCGAAGAAATATCAAAGTGATACTCAAAACACACACAAGGACATGCATGTCTTAGAAGGACATTTGGCCCCGCAATTAAGATGCTATACGGCAGCAAATAAAATAAATCAAAACTAATTCAAAAAGTGTTTGTTGCAGACTACACGGTGCTCCAGTTTCCATGACAGCTGGCGAAATGTTCTCAGCTTACAGGCTAAATGTAAGAGGATGAGAGGAAGGGAGGGAGAAGGAAACGTGAAAATCGCAGTCCAATCTCGAAAAACAAATTAGCTTTAAAATGTATGAGGTGAGTGAGTGGAGATGCCGAGAACAGATGCGAGCATTCTCTACTTTTGCTCCTCTTCAATTTGCCAATTTCATCCCTGAGCTCAATTATAGTCTCCAAAAGTCACAGGAAAAAAAAGTGAGAATAAAAGCCTACACAGTATAGTCTTTGAAGCACCCTCTCCATGTTCCTCCAGATTCAAGCGTCTGTGTTCTTCTTCGCTGGCAAACCCCGCAGCAAGAGAAATGATGTCTGCAAAAATATAACAGTTTATCACCAGCACAGGATGAAAGGACGGCTGCACGTCTGTCACTGTTCAGAGAAAAACCAAAACAGAAAAGTAATCATTGGCAGTGACAAAGAGGCCTGTGTTTCAGTCAAGGACAAGCTAGATGAAATGAAAGAAGAAGAAAAAACTTTGGTTGAAAATAAAGCGATACTGATTTTGTTATCACAAAACGTTCATAAAGTAGTGTCGGAAGTATGGAGTTAAGCACTACTCTTTGTAAGTGCTTTCTTAATTAAGACACTGCAGGTGAATAGGGTAAAATGAAATAATGGTATGGTGAAATGAACTAATAGCTATCACTGTACTTCTACAGTTCATTAATTACATGAAGAATTAGCAAATATTACTATTAAGTTGCATTTGTATTTTCATATCAAGTATGCATCAATTAATTTGCCTACATGTCTAGCAGAATAATCAGAACACTGTGTAGGAATGCAAATTATCCTTTTTCAGCCAAGAAGCTCAATACAGATTCCAAAGGCAGATACTGATAAGATTAGGGACTGGTGTGTGGACTTTGGGGGGTTTAGAGTGTGGTCGTATGTTGATTGGTCAGTTTGTGTGTCTCAGTACATGCTCAAGAAAGATACAAAATATGTGGTAAACTTAGCTCTGGTCTCTTTTCCTGCTCTGTGCTTTTTCTGCTCTGTCTCTCTCCCTGTTATCTCCACCGGTCTCTCCCTCTCTCTCTGGTCACTTTATTTTACATTTAAGCTGGGCACAATTAATATCACATGTTTTTATCATTTTACCTTTAATCTTTTTATATAGTTATTTCATAATTAATTCAGCTGTTACCATAGAGAATTATTGTCATTAAATCATTTCATTTTCAAGTATTTTATGAATTCCTTTTGATTTAACATCAACACTTAATTGCTCCATATTGCAATCCAATAGAATACAATCACATAATAGCAACGCTCTCCCACATTTAAGCTATTAATACTGCCCTTATTTCCATTTTTGGTATAAGATTGCATAAGGATGGTTTGACTAAAAATTAAATTTTTTTACCTTCATACTGATAACTTTTTAGTCATTCGGCAGAACTACAATTCGAACCGCTGTAGTTAAAAACCCATTCGTACAACTGGATGAAGTCAGGTTCAGGATTTTCTTTTGTTTGAAATTTTTACACCACTTGAAATCTGAATAAACAACATCTATCCATTGACGTGTGGTTTGTTTGGATAAGAAAAAAATTGGTCGAGATATAACTATTTGAAGATCTGGAAGATGAGGGTTAAATATATATATACTGAGAAAATCTTCATTCATTTTCCTTCGACTTAGACCCTTATTTATCAGGGTCACAGCAGTGGAATAAACCGCCTCCTTATCCAACATTTGTTTTATGCAGCGGATTCCCTTCTAGCCGCAACCCAATACTGGGAAACACTCATACACTCTCATTCACTTACTCACACACACACGCACACACGCACAAAGCCACATACATACGCACGCACGCACGCACTCACGCACACGTTTATTCTATTCACCTCATAGACTGTGGGGGAAACCGGAACACCCGGAGGAAACCCACGCAAACACAGGGAGAACATGCAAATTCCAAACAGAAATGCCAACTGGCCCAGCTAAGACTCGAACCAGCAACCTTCTTGCTGTGAGGTGACAGTTCTAACCACTGAGCCACCATGCCACCAAGAAAATCTTCAAATTTGTCTAAATGAAGTGCTTAGCAATGCACTTCATTACTAATCAAAAATCAAATATATATATATATATATATATATATATATATATATATATATATATATATATATATATATATATATATATTAAAATCATGCAGTCTGAACTCGGCATAACAGGTTTAAATGGTTTGTAAGGCATATCTCTACTAACATAAATTGATAAATTGCTATAGAAGAAGTCATGTATAATGCAATTGGAGTGTTTGCTTTTCATTAGGCTAAAAAAAGGATAAAAATCTCCAAATTGAAAGATGTGAGAAATAATAGTAATGTCTGTGGTGCCCACACCACAACAACTAAATGAAATCATGATGTATGTTAAGCATGGTATGTCCTGAGGGTGTTGGAAATAAACAAAAAAAGTGGGCAGGTGCATAACACAAATCTGTTTGAGTTATGAATATTTATTAGGTGACATAACTTTTGCGCGTCTGATTTGCTGAAAGGCAGGTAAGTGGGCGTTAGCTTTATTTGGATTATTTCTTGCTGCTTGCACAGTTTGGCTGATATACCAGGTTGGCAGCAGCTTGTGTTTGGTCTTAAAGTTGCTGTTTTTCTTTTTTGCAACACAGCAAAACAAAGTTGTTTTAGCACAATAATTACTCCCCATAAAACGAGGAGGACCAAATTTCTGAAAGTGGTTGGCAGTTATAATGATTGCTCCGTCTCTACATAATAGTGAGTAATCAGAATCACAATTTAGCCCTGATTCAAACTAAATGCGTTCGAAGACCTGGAACAGTTGCTGATGGGGGCTGAGTGCTTAAAGCTAGCATGGGAACGATGAGTGAAAGAGATAAACAACTGCAAGTTTGTTAAGATGATAAACGTTTAAATTAAGTGACTTTTTTGGATATGCATGTATGGATGTCTCAAGTGTAATAAACTTTAGAATAACAAATGAGCCTGCAATGAATATTGTAGATATTGTAAAAAGCGATTTAAAAAAAAGAATATACTTAAAAAATTAAAAAAAAAAGTGAGTAAACCAATTGTAGTTTGGATATTTTAGGTTGACAGAATTTATATAATTATGTACGTAATTCATTTACTTAACAGTTTCAAGTTAAGGGTTTATTCACTATTTTAAGTGAAGTCAACTGATCGCTTTTTACAGTGTAGACTGTTGTTAAACTTTAATCTAGAAATTAACTTTAATGTACAGTACATAAACAATAATCAATGATTTTGACAGCATTAGCACTTACATTGGAGCTCTTTTTTCACTGTTGTTTTTTTTTTATCGTGTAAGAAATCTCTGTAACACTTTAGTTTGTCACAATTGTTATTACCTACTGTCTTTTTACCTCCCTATTATTAAAACATTATTTGTTTATTAGAAGTTATAAAGTATAATCTTATTCTGCATTACTAATTCTGCCCAAAATCTAATCCCAACTACCATGCTATTAATAAGCAGCTAATTAGTAGTTTATTAACCTAATAGTGTTAGTTAATGGTTTGTTACAATTGTGAGTTGTGACTTAAATTAAGGTGCGGCCAAAACCTCTTATTATCACTAAAGTTGCAGTTATTGCAGTTATTGGATTAAAAACAAACAACTATTTGACTATATAGTCAAATGTGTTTATGGGACAGTCTGTGACGGTCTGCCACTTACTTTGTCTTTGTTGTTTGTTTATTTTATGATTAAAATATTAATTCATTGTTCACCCATTCTTGCACGTTCTTTCAACTATGATCAATGCATTTAAAAAACCATTTTATTTACTTACATTGTAAAATGTACTTTGTTATGTGTGATGACAAAGCTGAATTTTTTCCTGATCCTTTGGAAATCATTGTAGATTTGGCATTAAAGAGGCATTGCAGTTTATTTGTTATTTAAGTCTTTAAACATTTTTTATTGATTTATTGATTACTTTCTGAACCAAAACTTGTGTACAGTAGCACAAAGTATAGCATACTATTTCCAAGCCAAAAAATTTAAGTTGATAAGCATAAACCAATCTAAACCTGTTTTTTTGCCAGATATAATTTTTAAAGACTTTAAACGGAAGCAATTGACCAGTCCAGGGCTACCAAGATTTTAAGTGGCAATGTTTCACAGTTATAACCTTATTTTGCAGTAACTGCAGACTTATATATACATATACAGTCATTATACCACAACATGTGCCTTCCAACAGTAAATTTTTGACCTTATAAGTTAGATTAGATTTTTTTACTATGTGGTGGAAACAGACTTCCATACAAGCATGAACCCTAAACTAATAATCTAATCTAATCTAATCTAACAAAACATAACATAACATAACATAACATAACATAACATAACATAACATAACATAACATAACATAACATAACATAACATAACATAACATAATATAATATAATTAATCTGGGGGTCACCACAGCAGAATGAACCACCAACTTGTTTTACGCAGCGGATGCCCTTCCAGCTGCAACCAATCACTGGGAAACATCTATACACATTCACACTCATACACTACAGAAAATTTAGCTTACCCAATTCACCTGTACCGCATGTCTTTGGACTGTGGAGGAAAACGAAGCACCCGGAGGAAACCCATGCGAACATGTGGAGAACATGCAAACTCCACACAGAAACGCCAGCTGACCCAACCGAGGCTTGAACCAGCAACCTTCTTGCTGTGAACATGTTACCCACTGCGCCATTGTGCAGCCAATATAATATAATATAATATAATATAATATAATATAATATAATATAATATAATATAATATAATATAATATAATATAATATAATATAATATAATATAATATAATATAATATAATACAAAACCCAAAAAGTTAAGGTAACACAAAGCATTTGAAAAAACGATTGAAACAAACAATTTAAGTTAAAAAAACTAATCCTAATGAATCCTAATCATTTGAGTAAAAAAAGCAATTTGAGCACAGTAAAACCCAATAAAAGAAGGGAACTCAAACCGACTGAGTATTGTAAAACCCAGTAAGTTATGGCAACTCAAACCATTTGAGGAAACCGAGTGCAAAATACCATTTGAGTAAAAAAAAAAAACTAATCTATAGGAGTACTGTGAACTTACTCCATTTAAGTTGAAGTAATGAGGTATTTAATTAACTCATTACCTTCAACACTGAGTTCAAAAATCTTTTCAAATGAGTAGAATTAACTTTCAGTAAATGTTGATTTAACTACTCATTTCATAAAGTTGACTGTTGGGTTTTACAGTGAATAATATAATGCAAACATTGTTGCACATTTAAATTAAAATGTTTGCCATTCCTGTTTTAAAAGCAGTCAGTAATTTCACAAATTCCTTGAAAATATCTGTCAGAAACATTTCAGCATCTTGAAAACATCCATGCACCCCCGAATCTAAATTCATATTTCACACCCTCAGTCTTTAACTCTCGCGCCTTTGTTCTCAATAGTCTGTCTGCTTTGGTTTTCCACCACTATTTAATCACATCCGAACCATGAAGAATCTTTCAAAGAAAGTTCAAGTAAATCCACCCAGAGAAGACCTCTCGGTTCTAGAAATAACACAGCCCGCTATCGAACACCGATTCGGCACACAAGGGATGTCTTTTCCCTTTTAAAGATTTTATAGATTTGCTGTGGGCCAATCATAACACAAGTTTCCATGACCTCTGAAATTACAGTATCCCACAGCGCACACCGTACATCACTCTCAGGAGATTCAGAGGAAACGTGCACAGCGCTCACAAACTCACAAGTGCCGCCACTGAAAGATTAGGCAGTGAATCGCAAGCAGCAATCATATTATAACGAGATGAATGGCTGCAATTTCTTTTCAATCAATTTCAGAGCGGTCCCAGTTTGATCCAGTTGAAGAAGTGTGTTTTTATGCTGCGCTACTGAATATATCCATATATATGTGTATATTACTGTTGATTCAATCTGAGGCAGGTTATCTGATTGCCTTAAGTAAAAAAGCATATATTCAAAGATTTCGACAAAACAAATAAGCATGTTCGACCATGGTATTATATGGAAAAAATCAGCACAAAGTCCTCAGTTTACCCTTCTAATCCAACATGCAGCTCGCTTTTACGAAGGGTGTCACAGATTTGTTTTATCTAATTATATCTTTGCCTCAGCATATGCTTTGTCAGTGACAACTAGGCTGCTTGTCTGACAAAGCTAACAAGATTGGATTGAGGTGCTGACCGCGAGGTTGCTGTTAAAGCACTGATCTGGACACCGTTAATTAACTGGATGAAGCTAATGTGCTGTTTGAACTGAGTAGTTAAGTCCTTATGTATACATTAAGGCAAAATTACACAGACAAAATTATATTCATGCACAGGTCGAGTTTTGGGCTGATTTACTTCTATAACATGACAACTGGAAAGAAATACATTTTAACTACTTTTTTTTTTTTTTTTGCAATATTTGTGCCAATTTAAATTGTAATACACACTGTAAAACCCAACTGTCAACTTTATCAAATGAAATAGGTGGTTAACTAAACCGATTTGTTGCAATCGGTTACCTCAAACGGTTTGAGTTCCCTTAACTTATTGGGTTTTACAGTACTCTGTTGGTTTGAGTTCTCTTCATTAATTGGGTTTTACTTTGCTCAAATTGCTTCGTTTCCTCAAATGATTAGGTTCACAGTACTCATTAGGATTTGTTTATGGACTTAAATGGTTTGAGTTACCTTAACTTTTTGGGGGTTTACAGTGTTCTTCACTTTAGTAGCCATTGTTACATTTTTATTTCTCTAAATTATTATTAGGATTCTCAGAATGGTTTGATCATATAATTTGCATTTGATGCACTATTTAATTTCAAAATCTTTTTTTTTCATTTTTGTTATTAGCGAAGTTTATTTATTCTAATAGTCCCCTTTAGACATTTTGTTGACACCAAGTAATGTTGCAAGTACATGTAAACTCATTTTATTAATCCAATCTACAATTAGATCTCCAATCTCTAATTAGACAACTAGACAATTAGTTGATATGCAAGTAATCTTGCGTAGCCCCATATCAGACTGACAGCTGAAGGTCTGAGAACTTTGGCCTTTTTTGATTCATAATGGTCTATCATCAATATAAGCATCACAGTTTTTTTTTAATCTGCTCAGACTTGTTTTTAGGTGGGCTGATTAGGATTGCTGCACACTCGACTGCTGGAAATCCTGTATACAAAATCAATTAGAGGACTACCGAGGATCTGCTAGTGTGTTTTTAGAAAAGTGGGCCACATGCATCAAACATTTAGCCGTTGGTGTTTGTTGTGATGTCTGAGGCTGAGACAAATATATAAGGTACTTTTAGATAGTAATGTAAAAAAAAAAAAAAAAAAAAGTTGACAAAACGTCTTTTGTCCAGAATGAGTAAAAACTGAATTCTATGCAAGCCAGGCCAGTAGATGCAAACCACTAGTTCAACATTTCAGTTCAACTATTATAAATAAATCATAACATATCTTTCAAAAATGTGCACTTTGAAACTTGATCTTGAACTTTAAATGCTGTAGTTGTGTAAATAAATGGCCAAAAGGCATTATACGTTTCGTAAACTAAAAACATGTAGGCAAAAGTTACTATATTGACTTAGGCCTGTCTCGCTCTAAAGGAAACTCTGGGACTTATACATCGTAATATAACGTCAATGATATCTTGTAATTAAATATGTAGAAGAAATTAAAACATGAAAGCTTCACATTGTTTGATACTTATTTTGGTCTGGGAGGCACTATTATTTTTTATGACATCCCACAGTTTTACCCCCTACTTGCCTTGTACAATTAACAGAACACAAGTGTAAATATAAAATACAGACTGAATGCAAGATTGTGTGGCTTTTGGACAGAATTTTCAGACAAGCAACACCCAAAACAAGAAGTGATGTACAATGTCGCCGCTGCTTTCCTAGTGATTCAATTAGTTCAAACTGAGGTTTGCATAAGAGAAAATAACCATGTCAAAATGTGCGAAAAGCTCTTCAGAAGAGCAATAAAGGAGACTCAATCTGTCGTTGTAAATTGTATAATTCAAGTCGACGTTTTTGAGAATAAAAATAATCACATACAAACAGTCCAAATCAATCCCCGTGGCTCCTGATGATGCACTGAAGTCTTACAACATTCAGTGTCTGCAAGAAATCGAACATTATTTACAATATTATTAGCTTTAATCAACAGCCTGCACAAACAGTTCTCAGTGTATTTAATAGCGTAGTGAGTGCAAGCTTTTAATCGCTTGAAGACATACAGCATGTCACACTCAGACATTACTGTATGAAGAGAATGGGGATGTACATTTTTGCTGAAATGGTTCCAATCTGTGATTGTCCAAAATACAACAACTGCTATGAATTTCGCTCGGCAGGCATGACAATATTCTGATATGAACTGATGCGCATATGTCATCCAGCGACCGATTGATTGCTCTTACAAAACTTGTTTATACATTCTATGAATTAAAGCTAATAATATTGTAAATAGGCGATGCGGTGGCGCAGTAGGTCGCTGGTTCAAGCCTCAGCTGTATCAGGAGGCATTTCTATAGTTTGCATGTTCTCCCCACGGTCGTGTGGGTTTCCTCCGGGTGCTCCGATTTAGCCCCACAAGCTAAAATTGTCCATAGTGTATGTGTGTGAATGAGAGTGTATGGGTGTTTCCCAGTGATGGGTTGCAGCTGGAATGGCATCCGTTGTGTAAAACATATGCTGGATAAGGTAGTGGTTCATTCCGCTGTAGCGACCCCTGCTAAGCTGAAAAGAAATTGATGAATGAATATTGTAAATAATGTTCAGCTTCCTACAACTCCCAATATATCAGTGTACTGCCAGGAGGCACGGTTATTGATTCAGACTCGCTTGTGTTTATTTTTAATCTAAAAAAAAAAAAAATAGTAACAATTGGCTAACATTATAGGATTCACCTTTAGCTCAATACCTTCTGTAATGTTCTGCTGAAGAATAAAAGTCAACACAGGAAATCTTCACTTTTGTTCAGTTTTGGCTGAACTATCCCTTTAAAGCTTTTAGTAAACCACAGCTACTGAAAGAGCACTCAGGTGGAGAAAGATATAAGTGTACATTTAAACCAAATGCTGTACCATCATCTCTTCTCCACACAGACTCTAAACATGCTCAAATATCGAGTGAAACTCGCGCTGGGAAAAAACAGAATGTGAACATGCCAACGCTTGTCAGTCACTGAAGAAGAAACTTCAAGCTTATTTACAGAGACCTGGCAATTGGTCAATTGCAGTCTGTAAGTGAGCAGTTTTCAGTTATGATTGATGCAGCAACCAAGATGGATACTGACAAGTTTCTGCATGTTTATTTTCAATAGCTTTCTTCTCTCTGGCTCGAATCAAATGTGGATTTAATTTGAAATCCAGAAGCATTTATACTCATGGTGAAGGAAAGTAGTGAAGAAAAGACTAACATCCCTTTGACTGAAAATTACAACTAAAATTTACAACAAAAAATCTATTGTAAAAATAGAAACAGGCAGAACATATGTAAAGTAACGCCCCATAGTCCAAAATAAATGTGGATTTTTAAAATAATGTAAACATTCCATTGGTTTTCCACTGCATATTTAAGTTTTATACATCTTGAATACTGGATTCAGTCAGATCTCACAAGAAAATATATCTATTTAATGTATTGTCAAAAAAAAAAAGATTTTTATAGGTTGTTTTCAATCACGTGGTTCTGATGGCATGCAAAATTCAGATTTAGGACAGAAAATAAAAAAAATGAATGGGAGACATAGAGGAAAGTCCATATTTTTGTGATTTTTCCATATTTCAAAGGAGATATAAATAGAAAATAACCACATATGTTGGGCATGATCCTTATATCATGAAGAGGGCAGAGTTTTCTACTGAACTAAAATATATTTGCCTGTCATTGAGGCGGTAGATACTATATAAACTATTACGTTACATGAAAAATACTATAAGTTAATACTAGTGTTTGGAAGCATACTATAGATAATTACTTGAATTAAACAGACGCAGTAATTATATTGTTGCTGTGGTACAACACAACTGTAGTAAAAAACAAATTATTCAAGAGGCTTCAGTTCTCTTCGCAATGCGTCACAGTTTACACTAACATTACAGTATTTATTACAGTTTATCAGTTTACTATACTAGAGTATTCTGTAGCATTCATTAACAAAGAGTTGTGCACATTATACACGCTACTATGTGCTTAAAAAACATGTTCATTATAAATTACTGTAGTTTTTCCCATGCGGAAATCTTTCAGACGTCACGAAATAACAGATGAAAGCATACAAAAGTGTGGACGCATAATCTACATTATATTATTTATTTTGGTAAGGGGGAAAAGTGCTCTACAATAATAATCTTCTAGTCTTGTCGCAGGTTTTTTTTTTTTTTTCTGTCGATGAACTTACCATCAACAAACATTTACCGCTGATATGCATCTTGATGTTCAGATTATGGTTGTTTATTCTTTATACGCCAGTAAAGAATTGGATTATTGTCAAACAAAGACTGAGATTTCATAGCAGCGATGAATAGGCAGGGTACGTTATTTGTTCTTCTGGATTTTGCACATGTGTGGCAGTGTTTGTATTTGATTTTTATATACTGTAACACATTAACATATTTTTACACATAGCAAGGCCTGTATATAATCTTTATTGGTGCTGTCAAACGAATTATCACAGTTAAAAAAGTTTGTACACATGGATGTATGGAATAAATGTTTTTTACATGCCACCTTTTCTTCTGTTTTTCAGCCAGTTTCTTGAACTTCCCCCCTTTATGAGCAAAAACGTTTGGAAGTCTATAAAAGTTGTTTGACATTTCTTAATTTGGACGATTTGAACAACTATAAAGAACATAAAACAGAATAATTTTTATGTTCTGATAGCGACTCCTATGTAGAAGAATCTCTTCCTGCCCTCCATCTGAATTTCGCGCATCAATGACGTCATGTGAAAAACAACTTATACATTTTTATGATTTTATTGCTATGTAAACTTACAAATTTGACAAAAACCATGTCCCCAAACGCCCACTTTTTAACCTACCCTTTATTAGGGGATGAGCAAATTGTACTAAAATGTACTAATTATATTGTACAACACATTTTCGGCTTTATTAATTTAGCATTAATAGCTCCCACACAATCGCAGACCTAGAGTTCAGAAAATATCCCATGCATTGCAGCACACTGATAAACACTGTGTTGGGTAGCATGTATCTAAAGGACGGTCAGACAAGCAGACAGCATGCGTGCGTGCGGATGAGCCAGATGAAGATAAAGAGGCTTTAGAAACAAACAGCTCAGGGAGAGAAGCACACAAAGCAGGCATCAATATCAATGACGGGATCCTGAGGTGAGCTCAGCTCTAGGAGAAATACAAGCGTGAATAGTAATGTGCTCTCGCTGTCAAATTTATAGCTGCATATGGGAACTGCGTTTGAGGAAAACTGCACTTCTAGAGAACAGCCGTGCACTTTTTAGCCAATCACAACGCTCTATTGTACAAATGCAATCACAGTGCTGTGATAAAAAGATTATCTTGAGGGACGGCCGTGCAGTGATCTGCAGTGTCACATCGACTCGGGTCACGTCAGATTGTTTTCTATCACAAATTACATGACCAAAACTGTGGATGTCATGACATTTCATTGGAGCTGATCAAAAAGTTTTTCTTGATCCACATCTGTGACATGGTGAACTTGAAAAAAGAAAAGCCATTTTTGGTATTAACAGACCAGTCCAAAATGGTAACTTTGGTCAGTTTTTATTTTGGTTAGCTACTGAGTAACATTACTTAATTATATTTATTTACTACAGTATATGGTTTGGATACGGGTTAGGTTTAGGGTTGTAGCTACATGTAATTATGCATAATTAATTGTAATTGTATAAAATAAACAGAACATAACAAGGACACCCTAAAATGAAGTGTTACCCATTTTTTAAAAGACTATCATTCGATCAAGAAGGAAAAGACAAGCGCTGTGCAGCAAAATCATAGTTAGTTGCATGAGAGAACAGTGTAAGCATGTAAGATTAATAGGGGAGACTTTTTCAATTTTGAGGTTGTTTACTTTCCATAGATAATCATAAACACATGTAAATTAGATAATGCTTTGATAGTTAGACATTGCTTTCATAGTGTTAACATTCAGGTTGTCAAATTAACTCAAACTCACACAAAAGAGTCGCTATTCTCTACCTACTAACCTAACATGCACCCGATATGGTATATGCTGTGAGAAAATGCACCATAATAAAGTAATCAGACTTCACTGCACTATACCAAGATTTGGATTTTAACAGAAATTGTAAATCTTGCTTTCCTGCTCATTCTTGCAGGCAATTTACACAAGACTTCAGCGTCAACGCTTGAGGGAGGGCATGTCTGAAGTTGGGGCTGATGCAATTGTCATAGCAGCCAATAAAATAAGTACACAATTGACTACTGTTTGAGCAAGGGTATTTGCATAAAGTGATCTGATTGGCTGACGCCTTCGTTGGCGCTTAAAGTTGGAAAATTATCAACTTCTGCAGCAAGCAACGTCGATGAAACGGCACAGACGGATCCACAATTCAGTTGGGAAAAGCTTGACGTCACCAATTCAAAGTGAATGAGAAGCGTTGATGCTGACGCCCTGTGTGAATGTGTAAAATAGGTTAATTGATTCATTTGTTATATTAGTAGTCATGCATTGCATCATGCACTCCTGCAAAAGTAAGGTAAAGTATGACAAAATAAGAGAGAGGCTCTCAACGAAGTGAATATAAATGAGATTTTATGCATTTATGACAAATGTCATTAAGAGTCATTCGTTCAGTTAAGTAATTTTTTTCAATGCAAAGGTGACATTAATTGAGATGTTTGTTATGACAACTTGACAAAACCAAGACCTGTCTTTGTCATAACAACAAAACTTTTAATCCACTATTATAATTGCGTTATGAATGTTATAACAGTGTCATAAATATACTTCTTGACCTACAGTGTTGCAAATTAAAAACTGTCATTAAATATTAATGATGCTGCTTTAAAGTTGTAAGATAGAGTACTAACACTTTATTGAACTATTTTAATGATCAATTCAGATTAAATAAATTTAAATTCCATTGATAAAGTCATCAGAAAAATACTATAAGAAATTAAACTAAAAATACAAGTAATTTTATCTGTGGACTGTACGCTACATACTATTTATTCATTGATTCATTTTCTTTTCGGCTTAGTCTCTTTATTCATCAGGGATCGGAATGAGCCGCCAACTTATCCAGCATATATTTTACGCAGTGGATGCCCTTCCAGCTGCAACCCAACACTGGAAAACACCCATACACACTCAATCTCACACACAAACACACACTATGACCAATTTAGCTTACCCAATTCACCTATACCACATTTCTGGAGGACACCCAGAGGAAACCCACACAAACACCGGGAGAACATACAAACTCCACACAGACTGGCAAACTGACCCAGCCAGGGCTCAAACCAGCAACTTTATTGCTGTGAAGCGATCGTGCTACCCACGGCCCCACTATACTATTTAATGCTATATAAATTATAACAGGAAAATAATTTTGTTTATGACTTGTTGATGGCAAGTTAACCTTGTAAAGTCAAATTGTTATGACAAAGAAGATTGTGACGCATTTGCTTATATTCATGTATTTTAAGATGCTATATGTGAACGGCCCCTATATGAACTCTGAGCATAACTAAGCACTTTTTTTTAAAAGTAAAGTCTTGTGACTTTTAACAAAACAGTTTAACTCACCAATTTATTCATGGGTTTAATAAATTTTTTTCCAAGTAAAATTAATCACTTTTTAGGGCTGCGCGGTGATGCACCTCTCAGCAAGTGATCTGATCAGTTTATCTATTTGTTTAGGTTCAACTGCAAATCTGAAATCTATGAAGTCTTTGGGTTATAAATGTCATTATTTCATTTTCCTTCGGCTTAGTCCCTTTTATTTTTCTGGGCTCACCACTGCAGAATGAACCGCCATTATCCAGCATATGCTTTAGGCAGCGGATGTCCTTCCAGCTGAAACCCAGTACTGAGAAACACCTATACACTTACATTCACATAAATACACTACGGCCAATTTAGCTTATTCAGTTCACCTATAGCGCATGTCTTTGGAATGTGAGGGAAATCAAAGCACTTAGAGGAAACTCAACCCATGATTTACTTTTTTTTAAAGTAAAATTAATCCTTTTTACAGTGATGCTAATACCTGGTTGAAATGGTATTGCATATTTTAGCCTTTGTATGATTTGATAACTAAATTCATGAACATGAAGTAATAATAAAGTAAGAATTCACCTTCATAAAGTAATCAGAGGAAAACCTTATTCAACTCTGCCTTTTCTGTGCATAAAGACATTATGCACAGCAGAACCTCCTATAGAAATGTAATTTAATCAGTTTCTTCTTTTTTTTTTTGCCATCGGCTTCACCTCACATCCCACAAATTACCTCCATCTCCAATTCTCTCCATCCACAGGCCAAAGTGTGCAATTGTATCTCTCTCACTCTCCTCTATTGTCTCCCAGAGTCAGCGCTATATACGGCTCAGGTTTTCCCTTCATTATTCCGCTGTCTCTAATTTACCAGAGGAGCTACAGACAGTCTGATTTACAGCAAGCGGGAGCTACATTGAATTGTGCGCAGCGTAGTCTAGACTGAGCATTACACATAGCTGTATTGATTTCCATCTTTATGCAAATGCCTTCAGGCCCGTATAAATGTTCCTGCGCTGTTTGTCAAACAGGCGCCAAGCTCCTCCAGTGTAGTTTACTTCTACGGATGAGTCTCTCTACATTCACACACACACACACACAAAGGCATTTAACTTTGACAATCAAGGGTAATGTAGAGAAGTAGAACAGGCCTGATGTACACGAGAGATGCCGCTTCTGTGAAATACCCCCATCAAGGTGCAGCGCTGAGCTCTTTATTGAAGACAATTAAGGCAGGGCACTGGCCAATTGTATGTGTCCCCTGCCATTAGATTAGCCCGCTTTCCGCAGATTCGAACAGATGGGCCGCATTAACCCTGCATGGCTGGCAGTCACTGTCCATAACATCATTTTAAAAAGGTCATGAGATCAAGGGCAATTTTGAGACTAAAACATTACCGGGCCAATGCAGTTTAATTGTTGGGGACAGTTGCCCACCTGGCACTGCGGTCTGCTGCACAGCTTTGTTGCAGCTTGATGATTCCCGTTGCTGAATCTTCACTCAGTCACTCACTGTCACTCTGTGGGCACAAGACATTAATTAGTCAGCATTTGTCAGAATATTGGCCCTAATAATGAATTGTAATAATGAAACAAAGGTCTCAGATAAGACTCAAGCTTTAATTAAACAGATTTTAAAGTATTTACAAATAATCAAAATTTTTTTTTTCATTTTATTATATGTGAAAAGGGGCGAAGCAGTGGCGCAGTAGGTAGTGCTGTCGCCTCACAGCAAGAAGGTTGCTGGGTCGCTGGTTTATGCCTTGGCTCAGTTGGCTTTTCTGTGTGGAGTTTGCATGTTCTCCTTGGGTTTGCGTGGGTTTCCTCTGGGTGCTCTGGTTTCCCCCACAGTCCAAAGACATGCAGTACAAGTGAAAGTGGTGCGAGTTGTGCATTTTGTGCGATTGAGACGCTTAATGCACATAGTGCACGTTTTGCGGGAATCGCAAGAGATGGAAAATCTAAACTTCAGCTGAGAGTCGCGCCACGTTAACTAATCATGAGCATTGCCTTGTAGGGGCGCGATTATGATATAGCACTTGTTGTTGGTGTCCGGGGGAAAATCCTCCTGCGACACCAGATAACAATTCACCAAACTGGGCTTGGCTCAGTCTGAAGCACCACTAATGCCCAGTTCACACGGGGCTTCAGCGTCAACGCATGACAGAGGGCGTGTCTGAAGTTGGGGCTGATGTGATGGTCGTAGCAGAGTCCACCAATCAAATAAGTCAGCAACCGGCTACCGTCTGAGCTGGTGTATTTGCATACAGGGATCTAATTGGTTGACGCTTCCATCTGTGCTTGAAAAATTGAGAATGTGCAGCGAACAACGCCACTGAAGTGGCACCGGATCACTATGCAGTTCAGCAACGCTTGATGTCACCCATTCAAAATGGGAATGGGAAGCGTTGACGCTGACGCCCCATGTGAGTGGGTTGTGAAAGCTTCCATCATCCAGGTATAGTCTCTGGAGAAGTTTATAAACTCACAGAGCTGGGTGCATAAAAGAACTTATTATGCAGTCTCTGACACCATCTTGTGGCAGAACGTCAACCTTTACTTTCTTTGGTCTGCTCAGACAGGCTGATGGCGCCGATGGAGTGAATTATAAAATTATAAGTATTTTTAAATAAATAAACTGCCTAAAAATAAATAAATAAACTGCCTAAAAAAGCCTTAAAAAGTACATTATGTTGTCCAAAAGCAACAATATTTGCAAGCTGTAGAGTGTCCTTTGCTTGTCGCTGTATGTGGGCGGAGTAATACACAAGTGTGAAGGGTTAAGAGGCTGGACGAGTGCTGTTTTTTACAGAATCAGCCAATCAGATTCAAGAGCCAGACAGAACTATTGTGTATATATATATATATATATATATATATATATATATATATATATATATATATATAATAAACACATTTATATATTATGTCAAAACAAACTTTTATTTTGTATGTGATTTGAATTAACACATATTTTTATGTTATATTTTTGAGACACTGGTTTTACTTAGTTATATTAAAATCAGCTCTTTTCTTTTAAAATTTAAATGACATGAAACTTCACAATTCTATTTATTTTCACTTAAAAAAATTATGCATGATATATGAATAACTATTTAACCAAAGGTTAAGATAAGTAGCATTAGATCTGGAGAAAAGGTCTATGAGCTAGTTTTATCCTATGCAAATCATGAAAGTTAAGTGTGAATTTGTGCATCTGGGCAACCATATTCATCTCATGATTACATCTCAAATCAACCAGTTCACCACACACACAGTCTCCTCCATTTGTGTTTTCCAGATTAGTGTGTTTTAACCTCAGGAGAAGGAGCGTATAAAATGATCATGTTGAAAATGGCGCCTGGGCACTGGCTCTGTGTGATGGCATTTGGGATATATCTGCTCCGTCCATAAGCATTATAGGGAAGAGAAGCGACAAGCTTAATCAAAGATTTCATTCTGTCTCTTTCCACACCACACGGCTCATGTCTGACAAATCCAATTACGCGATTCACCCACCCGCTCTCACAGTGCTGGGCATCTGCTCACAGCCCCCCAAATCACCCCTTTTGCCTCCTGGGATTGAGTCAAAACACATCAGACTCTGCTCCTCCTTGCTCCAGCCTTCTGCATGCAGAAACAGAGGTGACGTGAAGGAGCACCGCAGGTCTGATGAGGTGCTGAAAGCCGCGAAAAGTGTGTGAACAAGAAGTGAATGCATCACAGATGGTGACGGCGGCTCTAGTGCCAGTTGTGTGATTCAGAAATCACATTTTCCTCATTTGAGATCATACTGGCATGAACACGTGGGGGGTCATTTTATTTGACAAATTGTTCAGGTGCACAGACTTGATGGTTGGGATGTGCTTAAATCATTCACCCTATTACTTTACCGGTGATCTGGTCTGAAGATGAATATTTGCTCATGTTCACCTGCAAATCTGAAATCTAAGAAATAATTGAATTAGAAATATCATTAATTCATTTTCTTTCGGCTTAGTCCTTTTTATTTATCAGGGGTCGCCACAGCGGAATGAACCACCAACTTTTCCAGCATATGTTTTACATATTGGATACCCTTCAAGTTGCAACACAGTACTGGGAAACATCCATACACTTTCATTCACACGCATATGCTACTGCCAGTTTAGCTTATTCAATTCACCTATAGCGCATGTCTTTGGGCTGTGGGGGAAACCACAGCACCCAGAGGAAACTCACGCGAACATGGGGAGAACGAGCACACTCCACACAGAAATGCCAACTGACCCAGCTAGGGCTTGAACTATCGTTCTTCTTGCTGTAAGATGACAGTGCAAGCACTGAGCCACCGTGCCACCCCTTTAAAAAGTGTCAATATTAGTTACTATTTTTAAAAATATTTGTACAGTATATGTTTAAAATATTGGGCTATTTTGAAGGTTATAAACCTAAATGTTATCACACAATAGGGTCACATGATTTCAAAGTAAAAAAAAAAAAAGAAAAACATTTTTAATTTCTCTTTCCTTTAAGAAAATGTAGCTTGTTGCATCATGATATGTCTGAAATGGTTCATTTAGGGATCTATAAACCATCTAGAATAAATATTAATTCATTTTGGGCAATTCTTAATAGTTTCTTCCTCATGATTAACGGTAATATTGCAGTAAACAATGTCCAGTTTCTTGTGCAGACAGATCATTTCACTTCATAAGACCTTAATCAATGTATAGTAAGGAGCCACATATTCATTTTGTTTTCCATTTTCACTCTGACTTGCATTGCATGAATCACCAAGGACCACAGTTTCCGGGAAAAAACAAACAAACAAACAAAAACTTATTTTAAAGAGATACTGACTGCATAATCCAAATTACAGTACTACTCAGACACTATATAAAGCCATGGCAAATGAACAGATCAGGATTTACAATTTATAGAGTTATTTGAAACATTTATGTTTTAAAACATTATTTTTGTTTTATCCTGTAAACAACTAATAGCATTTACTCCTTTTTAATATAAAAACATTATAATTTAAAACCTTTCACTATGGATAAAATATTAGATAAAATTGTCCTTAAAATGGTGTTTAAAAAATTAATAACTGCTTTTATTCTGGCCCAAAAAACAAACAAACAAACAAAAAAAAAGACTTTCTCCACAATAAAAAAAAAACAATATCAGACATACTGTGAAAATTTACTTGCCTTGTTAAACATCATTTAGGAAATATAAAAAAAGAAGAAGAAAAAAGAATCAAAGGGGGCTAATAATTCTGACTTAAAAAATTTGTCATGCCAGTAAAGCAATTGTTGAATTGAATTGAGAGAGAGAGAGAGAATGAATTAAAATAAATCATTGTAAATATACTGATTATTATTGCTTTTATTACTGTTTTGTCCTAAAATGTTGATTGTTAAATGTACAGTGTAACCTGATCTATTATTTTTTATTGATATGTATGAATATGATAATTCAAAAAAGCAATTATTAAATTGAAATGAATTAAATCGAGAGAAAGTGAGAAAGAGAATTTAACTCGTCCTCTTAAGTCACCATACAGACAATCAAACCACTGTCAGTCTACTGTCCTCGAAATCTTTGCTGTTTCCATGCTAACCCATCACAAATGAGGAGAGTCGCTTATGTGCCCAAAAGCAGGTTGCTGAAGAGCAAAAAACAAAAAGGTTTTAACTCAAATGAAGTGCTTTCTGCTGAATTAGTTGTCATGACAACAGCCATGTATAATGTTTACAGCTCCTCACGCCACGAAGCGGCTGTTAATGAAAGAACTTCACCCTCTGTGTTTTCATATTCCTGGTTTGCCACAGAATGCATTAGCCTCAGCAAGTAAACTACTCAATAATTTTACTGCTCCTGAATAACTAATTCACTCTTCTTCACAAAGGAATTATGAACGTCAGATCTTTTGTGTTTTTCAATATCACATGATCAGGAGTACTTGATTTTGTACTCGATATTATACAGAGTCAAATCTACAGGGATGCTCATCCTGTGGTGAGTGTGAGTCTTAATGCCCCAGTAAAGTGTAGAGAACACTATGAGGTCAGTGAGCGCTGTCTTTCAGATGAGACGATAAAGTGAGGTCCTGACTCTCTGGTCAATTAAAAATCCCATTTCTCGTGAAGAGTAGGGGTGTAACCCCAGTGTCCTGGCTAAATTTCCTCTCGGCCCTTAACCATCATGGCCTCCTATTCATTTAACCCAAGCTCATTCTGAAAACGTAGCCCCGCAGACGTTTCTGGAGACCTCGATTTACGTGGCCGGAAGCCGCGTTTGTTTTTTTTCAAGCGAACACTACAGGGCAGTGTGACGCTGCTCCTCTTCTTCGCGCTCGCTCGCCGGCTGCGACAGCTCACTCACCTCCGTGTGGAGGGCTTTCCCAACGCAACCAGTTTGTCCGCTTAGCTCGCAGCGGTACATCTGCGGAGGCCCGGAGGAGAAGGAGCCGGCCGCGGCGACGACCGGGTTCAAGTCTGGGAAAGAGCGGTTCCAGAAATCAGGTAAGATGAAAAACAGAATCCAAAAGATAAAAGCGAACGAGTTCGTGACGGGGTAAGAATGCGGCGAGATCCGAAACGCGGTCAAAATCGGACGAGGGCTTTTGCTTTTTGTTTCTGGACAGCTTTTATAAATCGTCGTTTGGGTTTAGGGAAGGAGGAGGAGGAGGAAGAGGGCGGACAGATGCTCGCGCTCCCTAGAGGCCTTCGAGATGCGATATAGCACGGCGCAGCGGCCTCTCGCGGAGTCGCGACCTCCCGGGACGTATTCGCGGCCTCCAGAAACGTCCGCGGGGCTACGTTTCCACAATTAGCCTGGGTAGCACTCATTCCAATCCACTGAATTGGCTCTATCACTGCTTCTCCAGTCCACTAATAGCTGTTGTGTGGGGAGCGCACTGGCGCCGTTGTCCTGTGGCTGTCGTCACATCATCCAAGTCGATGCTGCACACTGGTGGTGGTACGGAGAGTTTTGAGAAAGCATAAACATATTAAAATTAAAACATTTTGAATTTTTTTATTTATAAGTCAATTAAAGCCTAAAAATGAATAAACTCACTTAAGCACCTAAAACTAAATTAAAACGAAGCTCAATATATAAACATATATTTAAAATATTGATAAATACAATAATCATATACCAACCATATAAAATAAACTTGCTAAGATTGCCAACTTTTAGTTTTGATTTTCTTATTGCAGAAACCTGATTCCAGTAACATTCCACAAATTAGCATAACTTTCATTAGAACAGCTAATGTGAGCATAGTGTTAACACATGCTAAATTTCTGCTGACGTGAAACTGAATGGGCTTTTTTGTGTCTGCTAGTGATGAAGTGATAACACAATTAACAAAAGAGAAAAGAAAAAGAATCACAGCCATATTCTCTTAAAAACTGACATGTTTTATCCATTTCTAAACATTAGTTTTAACAGAAGTTAGTTAAATTTATAGCACAAGTTACAGTATATTCAAGTGATCCAGCATAACCATATTGACCTTTTGAATCTTTTTGGATCAAGACTTCCGGTCTCATTCACTTCCATTCATTTTTAGACATTAAGAACCTCTCATTTTGCTGCTTGATGTTGCAAACTAGGGACGCATGATATATTGGCCGCCATATCGTTATCAGTTGATAAATGCTATTTTTAAAGTTATTGTTATCGGTCCGATGTCAATATTAGGCCGATATCTTTAAGCCGATATATTATGTAATTGTACAGCCTGACTGCCTTGTGCATGTGTGGGTCAAACTTGTTCAGACTTGTGGGACAAATTAATGCCGCATTTTCTTAAGTAATATTAACTGGATTTAGCGTTTCCTTGTATGGTGGCTCTGAACTGTTAAAACACCTCCCAAAAATGCTTATTTTTCAGACATTACATATTTCTACATATGTACATTACTGCAACACATTTTATTCAAGAACATTTGAGCTGGTTTCAGTTCTTAATTCTTTAATTTTCATTTTATTAAAAAAAACATTTATTTTACTTGTTTGTTAATTAAATCCCATTTGTCATTTATCCTATTAAATATTTTTTATGCAACAGTCAAGTTGCATGTTAATTTACTATGCGAAGGAAATGAAATAATTTATTTTTAGCATGTTGATTTATGTGAAATCGTAAATATATGCCAATTTAATCACCTTGCAATTTTAAAATCATTGCTTTTTTGCTCAGTTCATAAGATTAGATCAAAATTTAAAGTTTTTAAAACAAAATCAGTTGTTTACTGTAAAAAATACAACATTTTTTAATATTTATATTTATCGGTATATTTATAGTATATCGGTTATCGGCCTCCAAATCTTAAGAGTTATTCGTTATCAATATTGGCCAAAAAATCCATATCGGTGCATCCATATTGCAAACTAACTGATATTTTGTTATTCTGCTTTTTCTGTATAGTCATGGATACACTTGTTTGTAGATCAAGTTTGACCGTTTTCTGCTGTTTATAACTTCTAGTCATTTCTCCCATAGGCAACTAATCCAGAAGTTCTAAAACAATCATAAAAATGAGCGCACTTTTGCCTTACGGAATAAGGTCAATATCAACTCTTTACTCTATTTTGCAGATCATGACCTATTTTTGGAATTAACTGCAAATTATTTACCATAAGAGTGCTATCAGCCGGCTCAATTTTCATTCTGAGTGAATTCCTCCCTAATGTTCCGGCTGCGCTCTTCTGCTGATGACACATATGTCATTTCTGACAGATCTCATCTTTCCATTTCCTGTACTTTGCCACATAACCAGTTAATTAAATTCATTAATCGTTATCAAAGTCTTGTCATTGTCTACTGATCCTTCACGCATCAGCTGTCACTGCCGTGTTTTTCATTTTTTACAAGACGCCTGGTCTATGATCTTAAAAAACGAGGTTCATGCAGAGATAGTTTAAAGCCTTTTCCTTTTTTTCCCTCTCTGTAGAAGCTCATCCATCGTGCTTCTTAATTGCCAAAATATCTCTGCTCATCCTCTCCTGCGTCTCCAGCTCCCGTGTGCTCGTCAGAGCTGGCAGTGGTCCTAATTAAGAAAACTTTGCTGGAGTTTGGCACCACAGAGCTGCAGGCAATTAAACAACGACAAGTGTCATAACCCCCACTGATACAGCAACGGGCCTGAAAGCACCCGACGCACCGGCACTCCAACACCTCTTCTGTCATGCTGAGAGACATGAGAAACTTTGAGGAAGCACCACACCCTTCATCACACCTGACTGAGACAAAAACTCACACATGTGTTCCAGCACACGAGAAAGGCTGCTTAAGTCATGCAAGAAAAAATACATAAAAAATTTTGCAAAGTAAAGTTTTGCATGATCTCTGGTCAATTTACATGATATTAAGGGGGTGAAGTTTAAAGAAAAAAATTCTGATATTAGGAACAAAAATCTTAAGAAAGAGACTTGAGAAAGAGAAAGAATACTCAGTTTTTTTAAATCATAGCAGTTTCTCATGTTGAGTTCACACCACTATTTTAGTCCTGATTTTCACTTGCTGACAAATGCTCGTTCACATGAGTGATAATAGCTACAGTATGTTTCCATCTACAGATTTGATTTAAACTGAGTGAAACTGCAATGTCACACAAAATACTTAAGAATAAATCAGTTTCCTTCGAAATGAGTGAAAAAGAACAAAACTTCCTGGTAAACTTTCACCAAATATATTTAAAAGAAAAATGGATTTTAGATAGAAGAAGCCACTCTTTAAGAGCACAGAAGCTCAAGACAATTCTAGGAGATAATAATACCAGTAACACTTTACAATAACAGTACATGAATAATGATGTGCTAATATGTGAACTAAACATTACTTAATAATGAATTAATAATGAGTTATGTGCTAATCATAAACTAACGTTAATTACAGCATGATACAGTTCATGAGTAAATAACGGCTACCTCAATTACTTGTTAGTACATGTTGTTAATAATATTAATTAATGTTTAAAATCAATGTAATAAACATAATAATGTATGATTATGTTGTGACTACTTGGAAGGACACGCCATTAGTAACTCATCATTGACAGAGCACTTTTGTTACTATTGTTATTCAGTGTAAACATACTAGATTGACGAGCATAAGAAGTTCATGAGTAGTTATTAGTTAAGAATGAGTTAATTATGATGTGTCCCTCCAAGTAAAGTCATGACATAGTTATATTTACATTTACATTTAGTCATTTAGCAGACGCTTTTATCCAAAGCGACTTACAAATGAGGACAAGGAAGCAGTTTACACAACTGTAAGAGCAACAATGAATAAGTGCTGTTGGCAAGTTTCAGGTGTGTAAAGACAGTGTAAGAAGCAAAACATTAGTAATTTATATATATATATATATATATATATATATATATATATATATATATATATATATATATATATATATATATATATATATATATATATATATATATATATATTAACAGCTCATTGTCACATGTCTGATGTGTCTGTTTTGTCATGTGATATGTTGTGCCGTGATCCATGTGCTTGTGTTTGTCATGTGACCCCTTTGTTCTGTTTCCATCTGTTTTCTAATGATCATGAGTTCCACATGCTGTCAATGTCAATTTTATTTAGCACTATTTAACACAACCAGAGGCTGACCAATGTGCTGCACAGTATAAATCAAAACGGAGGAAAAACAATTATATAAATCATAAAATTATAGCTAAAACAGACAATTTTCTCTGATGAAATGCTAAATCAAAGAGGTACGTTTTCAACCTAGATTTAAAAACAGACAGGGATGAAACAGATCTGATACAAAGGGACAGAGCATTTCACAACCTAGGACCAGCTACTGCAAAGGTACAGTCACCTCTGCATTTCAGCCTCGACTTAGGGATGCATAACAGTCTGTGGTTAGATGACTGAAGAGACCAACCAGGCTGATGCTCAATTAACATGTCTGACAGATAAGAAGGTGCCAGGCCATTTAGAGATTTAAAACCCAAGAGAAGCATTTTAAAAGTGACTCGATAGTGCACAGGCAGCCAGTGCAAAGAGCATACGAATGGTGTAATTTGATCATGTTTCTTGGTACCTGTTAAAAGCCTTGCAGCAGCATTTTGAACTAATTGTAACTGGGATAAGGTTTTCTGACTAATCCCAAAATATGAGTAACAATAGTCAAATCTAGTGATAATAAAAGCATGTATTATTTTTTCGAAACTTTTTCTAGATAAAATAGGTTTGACTGTTTTTAAAAGTCGAAGCTGAAAGAAGCAGGATTTGACCACTGCATTCATCTGTTTGTCAAAGCTCAAGTCATAATCCAGAATTACACCCAGGGCTTCATAGAAAAACTTTATTTTTCTAGATTAACTATTGGGGCTCTCGAAGAGTTTGACGGGCCAAACAAAATCAGTTCACACTTGCTCTCAATAAAATCTAGAAAGTTCAAGGACAACCAGTCTTTCACATCCAACATGCATAGCATAAGGGTCTCTAGCCCACTTGAACTTGATTTTAAAGGCAGGTAGATTTGGCTGTGTCACCCCTGTTTGTAAACTGTGTTGTAAACTTATTTATTCCCCTGCTTTAGTTTAGTTTATTGTCTGGTATTAAAGCGTCAACCTCTTGATGTTATTGCTGTGTGACTTGTTCCTGTTTCTGTAGTAAGTGCGATTTGTAAGTAAAATAAGTGTTCTTGATAATCTGAGTCTCAATTGTCTGTAATGAAACACCGACTATGACAATCTTAAGTTTATAATGTTTAAATTAAGCATAAACTAACATTGTAATTAATTAACAAGCAATCGTGTACTAACAAGGAATTAAAGTAGCCGATACTCCACATGAACCCATGTGACTCATGTTGTTGTTAAAGTTAGTTCATGATTAGTGCATGCATTAACTCATCATTAGTTCATAAAGAAGTGTTTGGTTTAGATATTATGTTATGTCCCTTTATGTATTAATTCTTCTCTTTATTTTTGAAAAAGTGTTCTGTGTATTTGTTCTCTCTGCAGGAAGCAGCTACTTGCTCCTTTGTTTGGTCCTGACCTTACTTCAATTGATGCCACACCCTGCCTAGTCAGCTGACTCCTGGCTGCCTATATAAATTTTTCCTTTGTCACTTCCTGTTTAGCTGTTTGAGCTCACTTGTGGTTGGTAGTGGTGTGTTGATGATCATAGAAAGAAATTGTGTGTCTGTTAGTTAGATTAGTTGAATTGGAGTTTGTGTATGTGTCTGAGAAAAATCTGTGATATAGTGCGTTGGTTCTTGCTTTGTTGACATTTAAAATCTGACCTCTGCCTTTTCACTGTCTACTCTGCTGTTTTGTCCTTTTTGGATTTGTTTGTTTATTGATTGTTTTTGTGGAAAAGGGAGTTTGGTAAGAACGTGTATTTTATTCTATTTCCTTTTGCTGAAAATAGGGAATTAGAGGGGATTTTAATTTAGATTGTTTTGTTTATTGTTTTGGCCTGGTCAGCTCCTGAAGTTGAAAAAAATCATTCAACTTTAACAAAATTATTGTAAAAATAAAATCTTTAAGTGTTTTCTTGAGCAGCATTGTGTGTGCAGTCTTCCCTTTCATGTTGTGTCCTTACCCCTAGATGGGGTGTAACATATTACAACAACATTATTTATGTTCATTGTACTTTTATTGTAAAGTGTTACCATAATACCTAAACACTTTGATGACGGACATTGGCTGAGAGATTTTAGAGTGACCAAATCAACATTTTAGGTGATTTACAATGTGGTCAGTCTGTTGTTTTTTTCAAATAATGATTTTCCCCTCATCGCACCCATTTTTATCATCACATGATCTGTTAAAACAAAATCACATGACTTTTTGATGCACAAGCTTAAAGTCAATCAGTAAATATGTATGTGAATTTTTTGGATAAAATTTATCTTACCCAGTTAACTGAATACATTTTTTAACGTGCGTTTTCAAATATTATGCTTATCTTGGCATTTGCATTAAAGCATTTTTTATGAAAAAACTACCTTGGCTTTTTTATATTGGTATAACATTAAATTATTTGTGTTTTCTTTCA
Organism: Danio rerio; assembly: GCF_052040795.2. Lineage (NCBI taxonomy): Eukaryota > Metazoa > Chordata > Actinopteri > Cypriniformes > Danionidae > Danio > Danio rerio. Next base: position 26,140,147 of record NC_141023.1, read on the forward strand.
CATTCTGACAGCAGGCACTTCAGCAACCAAGATTTCATTAAATTTAATGATTGCACTGACATTCAAAAGTACAAGGTTTCCTAGAAGAAAAACAAAACAACAAAGCTGTGGATTTTTTAAAGTAACTCCATGATTAACATTATTATACAATGGAGCAAATAGCAGAGGAACACAAATGTTACAATTGGTACAATTAAACATGTTGGGTAAGGCAAGAATAAAAACAAGCAAGTAAACTCTATGTCTGTCCTTAATTCAAGTTCGTCAAGATTAAACCCTGAACTTATAAGTCTATTTTAATTGGAATGGCTTGTTATGTTTACAGTAATGCTTTGCATAAATATCAGAGTAATAACTTTCCGATACTCATGTTTGCATTTCCACCAATAATTCAGAATTTCTAATCAAAACCGAAAGAGCATGTTTGTCTTGATGCACAGTGAGGAGGATAGTTTGAGTGGCAAAACACTCTCTAAGGATTACAGCTGGAAAATTGCTAAAATTAGTTGAGTCTCGGAGTCAGAAAACCTCAATAAATAAATGAATCAAACAGCGCCTTAGTCACCACACGTATTTTTTAGGGGCGGCCTCACAAAAGGCATTCCTCTGTACTCATTCAAAAACAAAATCCAGAATAGTCAGTTGTCAGACATTACTGAGCCTTCAAACAACACAGTTCTATGGTAATATGAACTAACAAAGAGCTTTTCAACAGCAAACACACAATATTGGTTTTGTCACACAGGGATAAAAAGGTATACTGTCTCCACAGAAAAAAAAAAAACACTGCAAGATCTTTAATGTTGCAGGTCTTTTTTCGCCTGGACATGTTGTTTACAGTAGATACACAACATCATGGATTCTATTAAATACCAACAGATAAAAATGAAAACCGACAGCCTATCTTAGAAGTCTTATAACAGGCTGTGGTTGGATCTTCCACAAGGACAATAATACAAAACAAACATAAAAATCAATGCATTAACGGATCACTGAGCACAATAGTAAGGTTGTGCAGTCCCTTGACATGAACCCTATAGAATATGAGCAAGTGAACTGAAGAGGAAAGACAACCAACATGGACCAGAGAATCTGAAGATATTAGAAGAGAAAGAAAAATAAACTCTCCGAACTTATCAGGCAAAAAAAGCCAACCCAGGCTCATTCTGAATACGTACCCCTATATATTGCTAGAGTACGCCAAATATGTCCCAGCAGGTACGTTGTTTGAAGGTTTTGCATTTGCGAATCCACCAGAGGCCGCTGTGTACGCTTTTTGAAATCTCACATTTCTTTTGTGAGTGCTATTCGCGCCTGCTGTTATGGCGTAAATCCACCAGAGCCTGCTGTAGACTGACTGACTGACTGACCCACCCTCCTCTTTCCCTAAAACCAACTAATAGTGGTTTTAAAACCACCGATTGACCCGCCCAACCCCTTCCCTAAACCTAACTGCAGTGTTTTCAAAAGCACAGTTTGGCTTGCCCACCCTCTTCCCTAAACCCAAACGACAATGTTTTCAAAAGCACAGACTGACCTGCCTACCCACTTTCCTAAACCCAACCAATAGTGTTTTCGAAAGCACCGATTGATCTGCCCGGCCACTTCCTTAAACCCAACCAATAGTGTTTTCAAAAGCACTGACTGACCTGCCCACTCACTTCCCTAAACCCAACCAATAGTGTTTTCAAAAGCACCGATTGATCCGCCCGGCCACTTCCTTAAACCCAACCAATAGTGTTTTCAAAAGCACCGATTGACCTAATCACCCACTTCCCTTAACCCAATCCAGAATAAAGAAAAGCCCTCGAGGTGGAAAAGCCGTTAAAACAGAGGAAAGTGGTCAGCTGGTAAGTGCAAAAAGAAACAACGTCATTTTGCCCCGTAGCATTGGTTTTAAAGACAAAATGCAGCTGTTATACCGCTACCTACATAATTCACTCTCCCCAGAAATGTATATAGGGGTACATTTTCAGAATGAGCCTATGTTGAAAAAAGCAAATGGAGTCTGCAGAAAGTACTAAATAAACGGACGACAATAATTTTGACCATCATGTAAGGAAAAAAACAAACATTATTTGCATAATGAGACTGCCCCTCCATAGCTTTATTTGAAATGATTTAGATTAGTTCATTATGTTAACAGTTGTTTTTTTACATTTAATTCAATGCATCCTTGCAAAATAAATGTATATATATATATATTTTTTTTTTTTTAACAGAATCAAAATTATTTCATCTCTAAAGTTGAAGAGTAGTGTACATTCTGTAAAAAAAAAAAAAAATTATTATATCAGTGATGTTTGAATGAGCGTGTAATTAAAATAAACATCATCTGGCCATATTTCAACTGAGGGAGGTTTTGTGCTGCATAAAGCTTTGCCTGTTTGCTAAATGCACAGTATGGGAATTCATTGTGTTATTTAAATAAATAAATAAACACATACACACATGCAGAACTGAGCTCCGTGTTACAGCAATTCATTTAAACTACAAAGGATCTGACTGGTAATGGAGACGTCCCTTCAATTTTAAAAGATAATTTCCCCCCGAGTTGGCTATTTGTGCATTTTTCTCTCTTTGCCTCAGCAAATGTGCTTCAATCAGACACAGTTAATATAGCCAATTAACAGAGTGACGTGAATTCTAACCAGAGGGGAACAAAAAGGTTTGGTTTTGTAGCTGCGATCACAAGCTGAATGGCTGGGGAGACTACAGACAAATTGAAGGCAGAGAAAGAGAGAGAGAGAGAGAGAGAAAGAAAAAGAGAGAGAGATAAACAGTTTGGCTAACAGGCAGAGCTGTTTAGATTCAGAGCCCATCAGAACAGAACATGGCGAGTCCAGCCAGGGGCCACAGGAAATGACCTCACTCCCGATTGTCGGAGACGGGAGGCTCTCGCTAGCCAAGGGCAACGTTCCTAAACAAGGAAATGAACATACCATGCCTCATCCAGACAGGACAATATGTGTTACAGAAATGCACAGTTCTTAGCATCAGCCCAAATATGACCCAAACGCAGTGCCTCGCCTCATTGACTGAGAACAGCCTAAACACTTCCTGTACTTGCTGCCTGCTTTCACATTCAATATAATCAGCGCTTGGATATTAATTAGGCAAAAGAAAAAAATTCTAAATTAGAAAACTACCTAAACCTTAATAGATTTTTTAAGGTCACTGCTTTTTCATATTTAAAAATCAGCCTAACATATGTTAAAAAGCATTTGGCCAGACTTGGTGTCAATTCCAGTTCCTGGAGGGCTGCAGCTCTGCACAGTTTAGTTCCAACCCTGCTCCAACACACTAACCTGTAGGTCTCAAACAAGCCTGAAGAACTTAATTAGTTTGATCAGGTGTGTTTAATGAGGGTTGAAACTAAACTGTGCAGGGCTGCGGCCCTCCAGGAACTGGAATTGAAACCTATGCTTTGCAATAAGGTTTTATTAGTTAATGTATTTACTAACATGAACGATTTATGAACAATATGTGTAAAGCATGTATTAATCATATTTAAGAATGCATTGTTAACATCTAAATTCATGTTTGTTTACATTAGTTAATGCACTTTGAGTTAACATTACCTTACAATGAACAACTGTATTTTCACGTTTGTAACATGAACAAATACTGTACTAAATGTATTGTTCATTGCTTGTTCATGTTAGTAAATGCATTAACTAACATAAACTAATACAACAATATTGTAAAGTGTTGCCAAGCATTCTTAAAGCATACTTCATGAGTTACATTTATTCTGAAGCACAGAAAAAGCACTTCTGGAGCATTAGTGATCAAGATTAGAGAATAATTTCAGAAACCTCAGTTTTTTGTGTTAATATGGTAACTGACAGCTTAATCTTCCAAGTATTCACTGACTTGGTGAGCCATTTTGAAGCGACTGAAACCATCAGACAGAAGGTTGTCCAGATGAAGACTCCCCTTTAGGCCACAGTATAACATTTACATTTGAATTCAGTCATTTAGAGGATGAAAACCAACTTAAAGGTGAGGAGGCATTCAGCGATTCAACGAAAAGATGCAATACACAAACATACTAACTAAAATACTAACTATACAAAGGAACTTTTTGTGCTCAGAGGATCAAGTTCTAGAGTTAGGAGGGGTGTGTGTTTTTTTCTGTGAGAGTGTTTCTACAGGTTGTTTGTCAAGCCCACTCACCTGTGTAAGGCACACTTTAGAAATGTGCAATGTTTTTTTATATGGTGTGATTGTAAGTACCTGTCTGGTGCAAAGGTGCAAAACAAGAGCAAATGTCGTTTTTCTCAGAGAAAGTCTCAGAGAGATGAAAGAGTGTGTTTTCTACAGCTGGTTTGTCAAGTCCACTCGCCTGTTAGAGGCTTGGTTTTGTTCACAGGGGTTTAGATGATTTTGGGAGAGAGATTTTAGTTGTCCTTTGAATGACTCTAGTGAATCCCTAGTCCATGTGGGTATAAGAACTTGTTTGTTCCAAATATGTGACTATTGATGTCTTCATAAGACTAGCAAAGTCCTGTGAGATACTAGTTTGTATGAGACTAGTGATGTGTGTGAGATTGGTGAGGTCCATTGAGAGACTATTGATGTCTGTGAGAGACTATTGATGTCTTTATTAGACTAATAAGACCTGTGAGATACTAGTGATGTATTTATAAGACTAATAAGATCTTTGAGAGACTAGTGATGTTTGTGAGAGATTAGTGATGTATTTATAAGACTAGTAAAATCTGCGAGAGACTAGTGATGTATTAATAAGACTAATAGGACCTGTGAGAAACTAGTAATGTTTATGAGAGACTATTAATGTCTTTATAAGACAAGTAAGACCCGTGAGAAACTAGTGTAGTTTGTGGGAGACTAGTGAAGTCCAGTGAGAGACCAGCAAAGCCCCGTGAGAGACCAGTGTTGTCTTTAGGCGACAAGTGAATTACTGCAAGAGACTAGTGATGTGAGAGACTATAGATGTCTTTACAAGACTACTGAAGACCTGAGAGAGACTAGTGATGTCTATAAGTGACTGAAGACCTGAGAGAGACTAGTGATGTCTTTAAGAGACTGAATACCTGTGAGAGACTATTGATGTCTGTGAGAGACTACTAATGTTTTTATAAGACTAGCAAAGACCCGTGAGAGACTAGTGATGTCTGTAGAGACTACTAATGTTTTTAAAAAACTAGTGAAGACCTGTGAGAGACTAGTGATGTCTGTGAGAGACTATTGATGTCTTTATAAGATTAGTGAAGACCAGTTGGAGACTAGTGATGCCTTTAAGAGACTATGAAGACCTGTGAGAGACTAGTGATGTCTTTAAGAGACTATAAAGACCTGTTAAAGACCATTGAAAACCTGTGAGAGACCAGTGATGTCTATAAAAAACTAGTGATGTCTATTAGACACTATGAAGACCTGTGAGAGATAAGTGATAACCTGTGAGAAATCAGTGAGGTCCTGTGAGAGACTATTGATGTTTTTGAGAGACTAGTAAGGTTTTTTATTAAACGCTGTTCTAACACTGTACAACCAAAGTGTAACATTTAGAATGATGAAGTTAAGCATTTATAAATTGTCCTCAAACACTGAACTCCAATGTAAGTGTTAATTGATTGTGACACTTGTCCACCTTGATACAAAAGTCAGTAGCATGGCTTTAAACGACCACCACAAGGACAAGCGCAAAGGAGAAAATCATTTGCACAGAGTTCATTAAAAACACTGGCAATCTGAATCATACAGTAACTCATTTTGAAGTCAGCGAGTTGAGACGGGCCCACCCTAAACTCAAGCACTGGCCAGCTTTTTTTGCGAGGTGAGCATTGCCGTTTTAAACTCTGGGGACCACGTTCCACAGAGCTTGTCTAATTCCACAGCGTTAATTACAGAACCTCATCAATTGTGACACAATGACAAGCCTGCCAATGAAGAGACGTGCTGTTTCCAATCATTAAGCCAACACGAACAACAATGTCAGACAAATAAGAGGATAATGGGCCTGCTGCTCTTTAACAGAACTGGAGAGAGAGAGAGAAGCACGGCACCAGATGGAAAGCACTCCCGACACACTTTCTCACATCGAAAGGTGAGAAGATTGTCAGGCGTCAGTAAGAAGCGAAGTGTTTATGCCTTTTTACTGTGTTATTGATCTAAGCGAAGAGGTGACAAAATCGCTCCTGCTCATACCACTTCATAAGCAATTAAAGCACATTCAAATAAGGGAATTTAGACAAAATTACATCTCTTTTAAAGTCAGAGGTTGCTGCAGTTACTTTATCTAAATTGTAGTGGGTGTTACTTTACTAATTATTCTCTTTGAACAGTAATTATATTACTTTTATTTTTGAAAGCCATATCAGCTTTTAGCAGATGGGAAAAATGCAGTTATGGACACCCTATCATCATTTGCCTGGTTCATTCAGCAATTAGTACATTAAAATATTCCAAACAAAAACATAACTCATAAGAGGTGCTTGTGTCAAAGCATTACTTGTATCTCAGGTCAAGACTTTGCTTAATGTAGAAAAAGGTCATGCCTCCACTTACATTTTTGTAGAATTCCAAAATTGTTTATTGTATTTTCCAGCTGTAATGGCCACTTGTGGCGATAAAACGGTTTCACATAATAATTTAAGCAATAAATTGAAGAAAACATATAGGGATCAACATTCCAAAGTTTGAAAATTTAAAGTTTCACACCAATTCCTCTTACTTTTTAATTCATTAATTTTTCTTCAGCTCAGTCTATATTTCAGAGGTTGCCACAGCGGATTGAACCACCAACTATTCCAGCGTTTTACACAGCAGATGCCCTTCATAACACAGTACTGAGAAACACTTTGCTTTACTTTCTTTATTCTCCACATGTGGAAATTTATCTCTTGCTTCACCACACAAACAAATCAGAGTTCACATTACACACATCACAGAAAAAAAACAGGCAACACAAATACATTTAATGTCATAATATATATTAAATTTTAAAAACTATTTAAAAACCAATGCATATTTAAGACCCATTATTTAGAATTCTATTGGCAGTCGGCACAAAGGACATTTGATACACATTTTTCTTTACTTGAGGTTGCCTAAAACGTCTTTTTGATGGCAAGAGCTGAAATTTTAGAATTAAAGAACTGGAACAATCTTCAATAATGATGTGTGCTTTCTGTTTAATTCTCATTGAATAAATTTCATTTGGTTGTCTTTGTGCTTTACCTACAAGTGCACTGGCAAATTTTACTACTCGACACAGTTTTTGCTTTTCCTTAAAAAGCAACAGTACATACCATGCAATCATGTTAAAACTCACAACACTTTTAACCAAGTTCTTGTAAACCATCTCCAGAATATCTTGACCCACTCCAAATTGATGTAACCTCCTAATGAGATAAAATCTCTGCATTGCTTTTTCTGAAAATGCACTCTGCATTTGCAGCAAGTGTCAATCCACAATCAATAAAGGTTCCTAAATATTTAAAACATCCAACTGTGTCTATTTCATGTCCCTCCAAGACCAGAGGTATCAACCCTTGACTAAGAACTAGTTTTTTTTCTGCTAATTATTATCTCCATCCATACATACTCATACACACACACACACACACACACACACACACAAACACACACACACACACACACACACACACTACAGCCAATTTAGCTTATTCAATGCACCTGTACCGCATGTCTTTGGACTGTGGTGGAAACCAAAGTATCCGGAGGAAACCTATGCCAACACGGGGCAAATATGCTACCTCGACACAGAATTCCCAACTGGCCCAGCCAGGACTCGAACCAGTGACCTTCCTGCTTTGAGGCACAGCGGTAACCACTGAGCCACTGTGCTACCCTACTTTTTAATTCAGTACATATAAAAATACTTTAAGATTTGCATAACTATAAACACTAAAATACAGAAATCTTCATCTTCCTCAATATTTTGTCGTCTTGTTTTCAAGTGAAAATGTTAAAAACAAATCCTACATCAATATATATTTATTTAGGAAGATAAAAATGCAATCAAAACATCTTAAAAAAACAAGTACTGTATCTGCCAGTGGGCTGAGAAAACTTTCATTCTCAAAATATTCCACAATGACAGACGTTTGTTGTTTCCTTATTTTATATATACATAAACTCAAATAAATGTATTCAACTAAATCAAGCACAGGACTAATTTTGCATTTTAGGAATCTTGCATCTTGATTTAAGGATGTTTAGATATTTACACTGGTTAAATACAGGGCTTAAAACATTTAATATCATTCCTTTTTAGACTTTCTGCTGTGCTCAAGACTTTTAAAGGTGCAATATGTAAGTTTGACACCCAGTGGTTGAACTAGGTATTGCACTCCAAGATCAAAATACAAGCAAGTGCAGGTTGACAGATTGAGGGCCAATAGGAGCGAGCCAGACAATCTAGCCTAAAGGCTGATTTAAGTTGTGTTTAAAATGAAAACAACGACACGTAATAGGATTATTTTGCATATTAAAAGAAGTTTTTGTTCTAACCAACACCTTCAATGGATATGTTAGAAACAGCTTCTATTTTTTGCAGTTGAACAACAGAAAACTGACAACGATCACGCAGCAGATATTCACCTCAGATCTTGAAAATAAAATAAACTGTTTGAAATTAAACTTTAGAACTGTGAAATAATGCAAACAAACACATATAAGTTATTCAGCATGTACATATAATAATGTTTAAGAGGTTTAATATATATTAGTTATATTATAAACCTTATTTCATGAATAAGTGCATATTTTGTGCTTCTGCCGTATTTTGTTGGGTGCAAAAATTGCTCATCACTGCAAATCTCGTCAAGTAACATGTTGTTAGAACATGGGGTTACAATGTAACCTGCTCTCCTAATGTTTAATTTCATAATTTTATATTATTTGCAATATAATAACCTCATGTTGAACTCTGAATCTGCTTCTCATTCAGGTGTGCACTACTGTCCACCGGATGTCGCATTTCGGTCACGGGTGCATGCTTTGAGAAACTTTCTAAACCCGGGGATGGCTAAAGGGGCATTGGGCGAGTTTAAAGAACCAAAATGAAGACAGCATTCTGGCGCTAACAGACATCTTCAAAGCAGAATATCTGACCTCAGAATTGTTTTTCAGATAAACATGTCTGTTCACTTGGCATGTTTCTTGAATTTCTGCAAACATATTATGGTATTTTTATGTTTAGAAGAGTCAAAAACTGCACCTTTAAGGGCCTTGAATTGTGAAAGGTCAAATTAAGACCTTTTTAGAACCTGCAGAAACTCTATTTATATTTTTCCACACATATTATTGATTAGAAAGACCATTACGTTCTGACTTCGTAGCTGATCTGCTACAACACTGCCTTTACAATGCAAACCACTAGGGGATGAGTCCTATGAAACACAGAATGAGCTTGGGGTTGATATTTTTAGAATTTGATTACACACACCAAAGTAATATTACTCTTAGCCCTTTTCAAAACACCCACTCTTATTCTGCCCTCCTTACATTTCATTAGCAATCTGAATGAGTCACTTCCGCATTTTGAGCACTTATGCGCGTCAGCCCAATGAAACGGAACAAATGCACTCGCTGTGTTCATAACGGTATTATTCGGCTGATAAATTTCTATTTATCTCATCATAATGTGTTAATGTTCTATATGTAATGCAAGTGACAACACACTTTTATAGAACACTAACTACTGCCATTGCTTATACTCTGTATTAGAATTCAGTGCGTAACTTACAGCATTTACGTAACAGACATGCATGAGATCTTATAGCGTGGAGCTTACTTTCAATCTGAGCAATCAGAATAATGATTCTGGTCAAGACACATGAAAAAAATGTATACCCACTCACACTGATGAAAGGACTCTGGCTATATGTAGGGAAAAGAAAATCATAAGGGTTCAAGATCCACTCATAAAACTCTATCCGCATAAAGGCAATCAAAAATATGTGCAAAGAACCAGAATCCCCTACGATGATTCAGTGGTTGGCTGATAAATAATTTCTACATTTAAAGGAATTGTTCACACAAAAACCTTTTTCATTATTTACTCATCCTAAAGTAGTTATAAATCTGTGTTTCCTTCTTCTCTTGAATACTATTATGTGTTTGAGTTGTTATATGGGATGTTACATAACATTAAGTGAGTTCTACTGGTGCTGGATGAAAATAAGGGAAATCACAACGAACGGATAAGTGAAACAAAAAATAATAATTAATTAAACAATGATATTAAACAATTATAGGAATTTAGAATGTGATTCAAATATCCAAATCAAACGAAAAAACAGGAGAGTGGCCAAAACAAAGAAATAATCGTAACAAAACAATCTAACTAAACCCCAACTCCAAAAACCAGGGGTCACCAACACAGAGCCCACAGGGTCCAGGTAGCCCGCAAGGATCACATGAGTTGCCCGCAGGCCTGTTCTAAAAATAGCTCACTATATTGCCACTTACCAGCTGCATCTAATATTTTTTGTAGCTACTCTTTCTAAATCACATTTGCTTTGATGTAAATTTAAGTTTTATATAAAAAAAAACTTTTAAAAATATTTTATGTTAGATTAGAGCTAGCTGGTCTCCACAGCAAAGGTTGTAAGTGCAGTAAAGAGGAGGAGATGATTTGATAACATGGCAAAAAAAAAAAAAAACATCGTTTTCACAGTGAATAGGAAGAAGAGTTCTTTTTTTACTTCATTTGGTGACAGTAAAGCGGCACAATATTGAGAGACATTTCAGAATGTGCCACACAAGCTAATGTCACCATGCTAACCCGAACTGCGCACCACACTACAAGTGGGAAAAAGTCTGCAAGGTTTGTGAAAACAGCAGTCCTTTTTCACGAAAAAGGTGAAAACCTCACAAACAGCAACCGAAACCTTATTTAGAGCTACACATTTTCTATAAAAATAAAAATAAAAACATTTTCAGACAGGAAAGCAACCTGTGCTTAAAGATGACAATGGATGTAATTCTCCACTCTCTCCGATGTCCAACTCAGGGCAACTACAATGGTTAGAAGAGTGTTTAAAATGCAGGAGATTTGGTGATAACTTCAGTAAAATCTGAAAATTGATTTATGTTACACAATTGATAATCTGTACAAACATAGAACAACGTAGTGCATGATTTGTTAAAAATTGTTAGTGACTTGTGAAAATGTTGTAGAAGTGATCATTTGAAAATGTAAATACTTTCAGAGATATATAAAATAAAGTGTTGCACATTGATTTTTATCTGTTTCCTACCCTGTTAAATCATTGTTGATAACTATTGTGAGTATCATGAACATGATCAGTGTCTTCACATAGATGAATATTATTAATTATTACCAATAACATAAAGTATCATTAAAAGTAAATTGAGCAAATTTGTTATTTGAGAAGTGTTTATCAAACTAGTAGCCCTCCACATTAATCGATACACAATAAGTTTCATAAAGGTTGGTGACCCCTGCCCTAAACTAACAACAACAACAAAAATTTAGAAACAAAACCATAATTGTTGGCTTATCGATGCTGAATTAAACTTTTACAAACTATTCAAAACACAGAGTTCAAACACTTTAATGAACAGCAGATTCAATGACTTTTTAAAGCACCACTAGTTTAAAATCAAGCACCTTTTTAAGCATACACAAGCATATGTAGCGCCATGAAATTCTTCACTGTACTTAACATTTCACTTGTACCTAATATTTACATAAAAAATGACAATTCAAAGTCAAATTCAATACTGGTAATAGTCAAATGCAGGTTCTGAAATATTGATAAAATGCATTATTTTTCAGTGTTCTTGTATGAGATTTGATTTTAAGATTTTTAATTTAAGGTTTTGTCATTTTTATTTATCTATTTTTTTTTGACAATCAAGTACATTTGTTGAAATAAAACCATATACAAATTTCATTTCAAATTAAGCACTTTTAAGGACCTGTGTTTGTTTTAAGTACTTTCCAAGCCTTGAATCCTTATGCCTGAAATTCATGTACTTTTATGTACTTTCAAGGAGCGTGGAACCCTGAGAATTACAGGTATGGCAACTCCTGCACAAACTAATTAACACTAAAAGACTATTCTACTCAGAACTAATAGCTTCTCATAAAGTACACACTGACTACATTTACATGCACATTAGTAATTTAATTATTTGCCTTAATCTGAATAAGGCAATAACATGATTAAGGTGTTTACATGAGTTGCTTTTTGAATGTTCCTTTTATGATCCAGTTTTACATGTTATAGAACATAATTTGATTAATGTCATTGCGTCAGCACAATCCACATTTCCTCTGACGTTTCATATAATTTCAGGTGTTTTGTTCCTAATGTGTTACCTTTAACTGCAGTTTGGTACTTTCACTTTCATTCAGAAACATTTCATGCATGCCCCCCATGACAAACGAGATATTAGATGCGAGTATAAACTGCTGGAAAACTGTAGTTTTAATGGAATTTGATACCATACACACTGTAAAAAGTTCTCCAAGGGTGTTGTCTATTCACCTTATTCTCCGCCGACGAGCGGGCGCTGCCATTTGAATCTTTTTGGCTCGAGACTTCCGGTCTCATTCACTTCCATTCATTTTTTGACATTAAAAACTGCTTGTTACGCTGCTTGATGTTGCGATTTGATATTTTTTTATTAAATTATTCTACTTGGTCTGTATAGTGATGCAAACATTTGTTTGTAGAGCAAGCAGTTTGACTATTTTCTGCCGTTTATTATTCCTAGTCATTTCTCCCGCAGGCGACTGAATCGGAAGTTCTAAGACAATCGCGGTAACAGGCACACTTTCGCATTTTAGAATAAGGTCAATAGGAATTTATTTTAAGAAGTATATTTCTTACAATAAATTGATTACCTTTTCTTTTTGAATTAATTTAAGTTTTACATAAGTAAAAAGTGTGATTGTTTTTGTAACTTACCATTACCCATCAAAAAATTGTGTTTAACTGACTTTCAAAATAAATTGCTTATACAAAACTTTAAGTGTTTATATCCAAAGTAAAACACAACACTGCTGGTCATTGTAACCTGTAAATTATGACAGAACTTTTAATTTTGGGTGAACTATTCCTTTCAATTACAACAATGATACAGAATCGTATTTTCTCTCAACAATTCTTCATATTATCTACACTAACATGTTTTTGCATGCAAACAGGTGATCTAAGCAAAAATAAATAAATAAATAAATAAATAAATAAATAAATAAATAAATAAATAAATAAATACCTTCTCTCTAAAGGGAAAACTGACTGAAACAAAAACAGAATAGCAGCTGTGTTTCCATATACCAATTATTTTTGCTGTCGCGCTAAGCTCAAGATAAATGTTACATGGGTGAAAATTGAGACAAGGCAGCACAAAGTGTAGAAACAGCGTTTTAAAAGCAGGCATAGGTGAGCGACTCAATTTATAAAGATGGAACAGCGTGCTGCTTTAAAGTCGTTGAGGATTAACACTGTTTCTCTCTTCTCTGAAATGCTTCAGTTGCCTAGCACTTCAAATTAATTCACAAACATGAAAGAGGCAGAAATATCCAGCCGGGGCAAATCAAAGATTATGAAAGCAAAGACATACTCCGAATGAGCTGCCAATGTAATCCCAACTGTATATTTGTCCTAAATCACACAGTGTGCTTTGTCGCAAGGCACAAACCTATTCTTTAAGTCAACTTTAGCTGGCATTCAAAAATAGCTCCCATTTGCTTCCAGTTCAGCTGCGTATACAATGTTTTACATGCTACCTGTGGCATCTTCCTAAGACGGCTGCTCTGTGTAAGCACACGACGAAGCGTTAGCAAACCAGTCCCTGCAGGGTGGCTTTTCCTCCCTGGATCTTGGCCTGTTTAACTGCAGGGAAGGTTTTATGTTTTCTAGCATTTGGCAGGAAATAGTGTGATCCAAGTCAATACTGAGCTAATTTATTCTGCAGTGCCCATTTTCGCACGCTGAAGAAAAAAACAAATCCTCCGGCTTCTGTTCGGTCCCTGTTTGTGATAATGTGACACGGTCATTAATTGTTTAGAAGAGGCCGAATGAGTCTTAAATCAAGCGGGTGGCCACAACCTCTGGTCCTCTCTCTACCTGCGCTACAAAAGGCGAAGGAAACAAGAGGAGAGGATTTTAATAATAGTCCCTGGACTGATGAACAGGACAGCGGCTACAGTAATTGCTCCAGAATAAAATGAAGGAATAAATGAATGATGAGGAGAAAGGAAGGAAGTGCGATGAATTATTCAAGCAAATATTTTTCATAGCCGGGTGGGCGACATTAATCTGAACTGCACTGGAGGCCTTCCATCCTGTTTAAAACATTTCGAGCTTTCAATCACTGTCACCATACGCAGCAGCCCAGATAAAAATGGAGCAATAAAAGTCTAAAACTGTATCTGTGATTAAAATCAAGAGAGGGGCAAAATTAAAAGATCAACCCAACAATAACTGAAGGAAGGCGAATTTGGTGCTGTTCGCGAAGGGAATTGCATGGAGCTGTAAGAATGTATGTTCATACACAACTAAAAAGGAAAAGTTGTAAAGTTTTCTAAAAATGTTTTGAGCACAGATGTGAACATTGTCTAAACTATCGTTCACAGAGATTTGGGAAAACTACCAAAAATGCTGCATTATCTAGCCAGCAATGTCACAGAAATTGACACTTACTGGAGACTACTTTTGTTGATTTGGTTATCAAGTACTTGCAGATATGGCCGCTGAGAATGCACATTTCTTCATATGCAGTACTTCAATTTGTCACACGCAGTCAAGCACAGTGCTGTAGCAGTAAAGGCTGCCTTTTCTTTTAAAAAAAAAACTTTTTTGTGCTTTAAGCAATATCCACCGGGTGGCACAAGGAACAACCACTTTTCCATTGTCTAGCAAGTGCGAGCAAACGCTCTGCCCTGCAAATCAAACAACCTGCCCAGGGGTTTCCGAAAACTATCGTTAGCCAACTAAGGTCCCAAGTTCTATCTTTGTAATAAATTAATACAGTTGAAGATTTTTTTTTTCATTTTTTCAAGAGTTCACACTTAGATATTGCTTGACAGCTGTAAGCAGGTTTGGCATGCTGTCCCGGGAGAGAACCCTGAGCTCGGAGATAGTTGAGCCCAGGGCTCCCGCCAGGTCCATAGAGCATGTGAGGGGAGTACGAGATCAGGTGGTTCTCGAGAGCTCCCCTTTTTGTAAAGGAGAAAAGGAGGAGAAAGGGGTGGATGGGGGGTTTCTTCGGAAAACGAAGATAAGGGAGTAATGTCTAGCTAGGCTACTTATAGTGGGTTAGGATAGATCTGATTGGCTAACTAATGAGTGTAGATAGGTGGCCAGCTGCTGTCAATTATATCACGTGCTCCTCTCGAAATTAGTTTAAAAACTTCACTAAATATTTCCTAAATGATGTTTAATAAGAAATAAAAATTTTACAGTATGTCTGATATTGTATAATAATAGTCTTATTTGTTTTATTTTGGCTAGAATAAAAGCAGTTTTTATATATTTTCTTTAAGCTATATTTTTGGATAGTCTACAAAACAAACCATCATTACACAATAACTTGCCTAATTACCCTAACCTGCCTAGTTAACCTAATTAACCTAGTTAAGCCTTTAAATGTCACTTTAAAGGGCCATAAAACCCCCTCGTTTCAGCTGGGTGTTTTCATACCTCTACTTTGGAAAAAGTAAGAAAAGTGGGCGTGTCCAGCTCTGTTTAGGGGGGAGTGTCGGAGGAAGAAAAGTGGAATGGTGTGGGAGTGTCTATTTGGGCATGCGCAAGTTTCAGAGTCAAAATACACACACACACACAGGAGAAAGTGATGGTGTTTAACCTGCATGGACATCTGTAGTCGAATTATTTGCCAAATTATTAAATGGTGGACTTTAACTGCAGTTTTGCTCTTTCATTCAGGGAATTCATTCATGTCCCTCGCGACAAACGAGATATTTGATTCGAGGAACTGCTCTAAGCGTGTATTTTTCATGCAATGTTTGATACCGCATGGCGAATTAGAGAAAAAAACCCTCCGCATTTCCCGGAAACTTAGATGCACACGGCAGGTAGTGTCAGAAAGCCGCGTGTGTTATTCCGGTCACTAAATGCGGTGAAAAGCCTACACGAGGTTAAAGTTTGGTTGTGGTGCTAACATGTTTACACTCGGTGCAATAGTTAACTTAGTTCGATACGAACAAACTGAATAAACAAAGAGCACTGGTCGCTCACTTACCAAATCTGTAGAGACAGGACAATCCACAGCAACTAGAGCCGCGTCTTTATGAAGAGAAGACTACAAGCAAATCTGGATCTCAGCATTTGCAGATGAGAACAGCACTCAGGTAAACAATAATCCTCCTTAGACACGTAAGTTATTGTTGTCGAGCGTCGCGTACACTGTTAATCCACACGTGACGCCAGCTGCGCTCTCACAGAGAGAAAATGAAAACAAAACTTAACTGCAGCAAACTATAAAAGTATAAAACTATAAAAGAAGTTGCACAATAGAGCGCGCTGATTGGTTTGAACCAAGCTTTACTCATGCATTAATGCATCACACTGTAAGACGTAATAAGACTCACTCTGGCACAGACGTCCAGTCTGCACGCTGGAATACAACGCTATTATGTCATGACCGTGACGCAGCTTCAAAAATTTGTTTCAAACCGGAAGTACGAATTTGCTTGAAATAACGCAAAAACAACCAATTTACACTTTTTAGTGAAATATAGGTGTCCTAATAGTGTTTTTAGCAGTGTGGGACACTTATACGACTAAAAACAGCTCAAAAAATGTGTTTTGGTGTTTCGTGACCCTTTAAGCTGTATAGAAGTGTCTCGAAAAATATATAGTCAAATATTATTTACTGTCATCATGGCAAAGATAAAATAAATCAGTTATTAGAGTTATTAAAACTATTGTATTTAGAAATGTGTTGAAAAAAAATCTCTCCGATACACAGAAATTGGGGGAGAAAATAAACACTTCAGCAGCGTTTATTTGAGGGCGTGCAAGAAGTTTTGTGCACGAGCAGAGAAAATCAGTGCGAAAGCAAAGATATTTACATGCTCGTATTACATAAATGACATCTGGACTTGTAATACTGCGCTCATGACATTTGTTATTGAAATAATAGGTAGTTGGTAGATTTGTGTAAAAGGCCTGCCGCCACAGCTGAAAAACATCCTATAGGAAATACTGCAATACTGTTCAAAAGTCAGCAAGGACATATTAAATTGACTAAAAAATTATAGCAGGGATGTTTACATTTTACAAAATTTCATATTTTTTAATTAACTAAACTGTAATTTTCTTTTCTAATAATACTACAATATTACAATAAATAATAAAATCACAATGTTAAAGTTTTAACTGTAATTTTGATCAAGTGAATGTTGCCTTGGTGAGTATAAGAGCCTTTAACTAAGTTCTCAACACCTTTTCCAACTGTAAACTTTAGTATACATCATAATGAGGTTGAATAGAATGTCTAATCAAGAACGGATTACATATTAACAGTTCTTTTAGCCAGTGGGATCACTTTGGA
Organism: Danio rerio; assembly: GCF_052040795.2. Classification (NCBI taxonomy): domain Eukaryota; kingdom Metazoa; phylum Chordata; class Actinopteri; order Cypriniformes; family Danionidae; genus Danio; species Danio rerio. Next base: position 26,157,694 of record NC_141023.1, read on the forward strand.
GCCTTGATTCAGCGGGTGGGCCATCAATAATAACTGGGAAGGGGCAGTAGAGGTCAGACTTCAAAGCTCAATGCCATTAACAAGCATCTTCTTAACCTGCCTCACTGACATTAGTTGGCCTGCAAGACACATGTGACTATAAATATAAAGCTGTACACTAACAATCACTGTGATGCCCCTTCAGGCAACAAGGAGAATGCGATCTGTCCTCGCAATGCATCACGGTCTGACACATTTCAGAAATCACTGATGCACAAAATTGAGCTTGCATAGTTGGAGTATAATATGAAAACTTTGAGGCCTTTGAGCTACATCTGAACTTTGTAAGACATTTGACAGACCTAAAACACACATTCTTAACATTTCAAACTTCTATACAGGGAAAAACTGTAAGGATTATTTTCCTATTTGAGTACAAGCACAATATCATACACTGTAAATATTATAGGTTCCACACAATTCCTATACATGCCATCCTAAGACAAAACGATTAAGTTAACTAGTTGGATTGAACATAAAACAATTAAGTTTGTTTGTTTGCTCATTCATTCATCTTCATTCACTTTTCCAAGGCTGGGTCGCGGGGGCCGCAGTCTTAGGAGAGAACCCCAGATTTCCTTCTCCTCAGACACTTCCTCCAGCTCCTCCGGGGGGATCCCGGGGCATTCCCAAGCCAGCCAAGAGACATAGGGCATACTCAAACTATGTATAGTTGCCTTGAACTGGGCCAAAGCCCGCTTGTCCCCCCCTCCGTCTCCCCCGACGGCCCACACTCACATTGCATTTGAGCCTGAGAATGCTTACATCATCGATTTTGACGCTCATAAAAAATCAAAAGTCCTTGTGCTGCAGGAATTATGATATTTGCTAAAGGTGCAGCCGTCGTGCAGTGAGGGTTTGCATCTTTAATAATCTATGACAGTTTGCGTTTATCGAACATTAAGAATAATTAATAAATCCATATGAAACAGTCCCTTAAAAGTCACGTCTTGTCTTCAGTTTCAGGCTTAGATGTGCTTTGCACTCACACTACTGAGCCCGAGTGAACCGCAACAACTGAACTGTGCTTGAGCCCGATTTAGAGCACTCACACTTCTCAAACGATCCGGGAAACGGGCCTGAGCAAGGTTCGGATAACATAGTGTGAATGTGCCCATAGTCCCTTCAGCATGTGCCGGGCCTTTCTTAAGGCCGCCTCTTGGTGGAACAAGCCTGGAACACCTCCCTAGGTGGTAGGTTTCCAGGACGCATCCGAAACAGATGCTTAAGACATCTCAGCTGACTTCTCTCGATGTGGTGAAGCAGCAGCTCTACTCCAAGCTTATCCCGAGTGACAGAGCTCCTCACCCTATTATCAAGGTTGCGCCCTGACACCATGCGAAGAAAACTCATCTTGTCCTTTCAGTCATGACTTAAAGCTCATGACCATATAGGAACGTAGACTGACCGGTAAATCCAGAACGGTAAATAGAGAGTTTTGCCTCATTCACCACAACGGAACAATACATCGACCGCATTACTGCTGCACTGATCCACCTGTCAATGTCCAACGCTCCATTCTCTCCTCACTTATGAACAAAACCCCAAAATACTTCAACTCCACCAACTGGGTTAAGGACAATTAAGTTGTCCCCCAAAAAAGCTCAAAATAGTAGTAGTAGTAGTAGTAGTGGTAGTGGTAGTAGTAGTTTATTTATAGCACTTTTTTTTACAACACAATGTTGCTCAAAGTGCTAAAAACAAAATAAATCAAAACTAATTAAATTGACAAATCACACACCACATATGTAACAACTAAAACATAAGTCAAACCCCTAAACATTAAAAAGTGCTAAGGAAAAAAGATGCAATTTCAGAAGGTTTTTAAAAATAAGTAAAGTTGGAGTGTGTCTAATGTGAGGTGGAAGCTTGTTCCAGCGTTTTGGGGTGAAAACCCAATCCCCCTTCACTTACACCAGATCCTTGGTAAAGAAAGAAAAGACTGATCTGATGACCTTAATGACCAAACAGGATTATATAAAAAATACATGGGGATAGATTTCAGAAAGGTTTCTCCTACCCCCAGCATAATAACTATTAAAGGTTTGGACATTGAAATTGCTGACACAAATAAATAACTAGGAGTCTCTATGGACAATATGTTGACATTCCAACCAAATACTCAGGCTGTGCAATAAATAGTTCAACAAAGACTGAGGAATTTCTGAGGAATCTTGGATCGTTTCAAGTTTGTCCCTCTATGATGACACTGTTTTCTAAACAATTTATTGAATCTGTTTTATCTTTCTGCTTTGTAGCTCAGTACGATAATTGGAGTCTGTCAAAGGTTGAGTTGCCTGGTGAAGGTGGCAGGCAAGATCATCGGTTTTAACCAAACTGGTAATTATGCTTTAAAGAGACCTCAGGGTATCTTATGCACCCCAGATCAGCCATTGTGTTCTGTGTTTTAGCTGCTGCCATCAGGACATCGTTTTAGAGTTCCTATTTGCAGGACAAACAGAATTAGAAATTCTTTTATGATGGTGGCCATTAGGTCATTAAATGAGTCCTTCAGGGAGGGAGATGCTTATAAAAAAATTATGTATTGCACGTTATCTGGTAAGGATTTAGTAATGTGTACATGGCACCTTGCTGCAATTTTAGTTTCCCTAAATGGATAATAAAGTTGAGTCCTAGTCTATATACATGTAAGAAATCTGATAAATAAGGCGGTGCCAGACCATTTAAGGATTTATAAAAATTAATAACTTAAAATCAATCCAATCCTTAAAATCAATCCCTTTAAACAAGTAGTTTGAGCAAGCAGCATAAATATTTTTGAGTGTACATTCATGTATTATTAAAACCTTTTTTTAAAGTAAATGTATATATGCAATAATAAAACTAGGGCAGCATCAGACTGCATGACCAATTAAAAGCGATGCTTTATTTATGACTCCAAGACTGCAATATTTCATCGCCCTCCAAAATTGTGAAGCCTTTTTGATTGACAGACTGAACCGCACTGCAGCTTCAAACCCACTGGCTGGATTAGACTAAACCTTGACAAGAAGCGAATGAAAACTCCCACCTCTTTGCAGACTGCTAGGCACAGGCTGAACACAAGGCCAGGTGAGCACTGTTTGTGTGTGTGTGTGTGTGTGTTTGGAGGGGGGTGCAGAGGGCAGCATTAACTACTGATGAAACTGATTAATGGCTGACACTTTCTCAGTGCTGAGACACTGCAGATAAGATGCGGGCAGAAGATAAATGTGGCACTGGCAGCCCAGCACATCAGGCCTTATTGAACAGCTGTCACAGAGTCCTGACAGGAAGTCCTGCAGTGCCACCTGCGCAACTCCCTGCTCACAGCGAACACATACATACATACAGTAAATACATGCCAACTAGTGATGCATCTAATTGACTGGTAAACCATCATCCAACAGTAAGATTTTAGCTGACTAGCACTAATAATTAAACAGTTAATTGTAGTAATTTAATTTGCAATTTGTAAGGAAGCACCAATGTATCAGCTGCTATTGGATTAATTTAAAGTTATCTGGATTAATATGAAAAAAGCAGGCATCGATAGTTAATGATTACATGGATACAATGAGCTGCACATATTTTCAATAATCCAACATTTTTCTAAGAGCAAAATCATTAAATACTTACAAAAGACAAAAACTAACCTCTACAAAACATCAGACCTGCATCTAAAATGTGTATAAAATGTCAGACTTTACAGCATAGCAACTGTTGTGCACCACGCTCAAGTGCAGAGACCAAGCCAATAGTTGGTTGGTTGTTCAACCAAAAAAAAAGCAAAACTTTTAATTTTCATACAGCAAAAGAACTGTCTTTGTTTGATTAGTTAATTCAATAAACATGCTCCATAGGTCAAATTAAAGTTAATGTTGTTAAATTAATGTTGTTTAAAATCATATTTGTTGGTTGTCATGTCATAATTTTTGTGCCTTTATTAAAATATTGGACAGTTGAATGTTAAATGGATCCAATCTGTATTCAGTAAGTATATTTAATGGAGGAAAAAAGTAGCTAGTACTATATGCAATTGACCAATATTGGTATTAGAATTGGACAAAAGCTTGTTGAAATCAATCAATAGAGTATTGGTCAATGTAAAACCCTATCAGTGCATCCATCCATTCATCTATCCACCTATACATCCAGCCATCTATCAATTAATCACTCCATCTATCCATCCATCTACCCATTAACATGTATTCATTATTTCAACTGTTTTTCACTCAGTATAACTATTGTGCCAACCTATACATCCTTTGTCCATCCTTCTATTCATCCAATGAATGTCTAACTGCATTTGTTTATTTAAAGGATCAGTACCGAGTATACTACTGAGTAGCTAATGATATTTTCTTTCCCCTTATCCTATATTTCCAATAGCTTTTTTTGTTAACAACTTTTTATCAAGGTTTTTTTCCAGGGAACAATTATATTAAAAAATTAAAATAAATAAAAACAAGTGCAAATTAGAACCCACTCCCACTTATCCCACCCCTGGCAGACTTCAAAAGATAATTAAATAAAATAAACAAATTAATAAAATAAATTTTCTCAAAGAAAATTTACAAAGATTTTAAAAGGGATGACCCAACATTAAAATCTGAATGCCACAAACTGACAGTTTTCGCAGCAGTTTTCGCAGCAGTTTTCCACGCATACGAGAAGTTGAGAGTTCCATCGAGAGAATGTCCAACAAATACAAAGGCCAGGGACCTCATGAACAAAAACGTGCGTTGAATCATTACTAAAACATTGCGTAAAGACAAAGCTGTAAATGTGCGCATGCAGTGAAAAAATCAGATGTATGAAACACTGTGTACGCGAAATCCCATGCATTTTCTCTTCGTACATCCGAATTAATGTGAAATTGAGCGCAACATACACAAGCGCAAAACACTTCTCTGCCTCCTCCTCTGTGTGAATATGGTAATGACTCCACTTTGGCAAAACCAAACAAAAAAGCAATGGCCAAAGCAAGCAAAAAGAGAAACTTCACAAAAAATTAACTTGAGGTGCTCCTATCGGAGATAGACCAGAAAAAAAAACTGTGTTATTTGCAGGTTTTTCCTTCGGAATTTATAACAAAAGGAAAAAAATAGAGTGAGAGAGTTTAGCTGATGAGGTTAATGAAGTGAGGTCTGAACATCGCACTGTGAACAAATTAAAAAATAAATGGTCTAATGTAAAGGTGTAGGTTTAGAGGAGAACAGCGGCACACCGTCAAAGTGTGGACCGAACAGGGGGGGAACAGGGGATGCTGAACTAACTTCCTTTGAGGAGAGAGTTGCTTTAATTGTGGGCGACACTTTACTGTCTGGAGTAGTATCCGTGTCTGTGGGAGACACAGATGTATTAGTGGAACATTTTGTTAGGGCGGTATAGCAGCACCTCTAAACTCTTTTTAAGGCAGCGTCACCGGCATTTCAGCTGCCCAATCGCCTGCTTTACAACTGACCGAGTGCAAGAATGGGCATCATTGCATCTGCACTCTTGGTTAGTTTGTGGGTTGTTGAGGGGGGTTAACAGCCACGTCTTTAACTGTGGTCTCCTGATATGCAGTTAAATAATTATGCTCAATAAAATAACAAAAAAAAAAATAGTTGGAATAATATCTTTAAATACATAACTCACCAAGAAGCCACACATTGCACACCCTGCCACTTTGGAGCCTCCTCGCTGTCTCTCTTTCCAAATTTGTACCCAACTCAGCACAAAGCTCCAAGAGAATAGCTCTTGAAAATCTGAAATGGCTAATAAGCCAGTCACCATCGTGGGTCAGAAAATCACTGTGATCCCTAAAAAATGCGTTCCCTTCAGATTTGACCATTGACAATGTCCTCTAATAAGGCCAATACTGCCATAGCCATAGACTAAGGGTTGTATGCATTTGCAAATGCTTTCATATGTTCTAAATCACATAATTGGTTAAAAAAAAAATAATAATATTATATATATATATATATATATATATATATATATATATATATATATATATATGTGTGTGTGTGTGTGTGTGTGTGTGTGTGTGTGTGTGTGTAAATTAACACATTTTATCAATTATAAATTAATAGCATTGTTTTTCACATGTGTTAGTGCAATACTTTGTAGTGTGCAATTTAACATGATTGCCTCTAGGAGTTGCCAATGGAAATCAAACAAACACACACAAGAAATACATGTACGCCAGACAGGAAGTTGGCGTGGACCAACGCACATGCTCACATAAGTCTCATCGTTAGTTAATCCAAAACGTGAGGGTGAAACCTGGCGTTTTTGTGCGTACACAGCGTTGATACACAAGGCCCCAGGTTCTTCTGTCCATCGTGCAAGGAGGATTCCAACGGTTGACTAGCAATTATTTTGCTGCTGTGAGAGCAGTTAACAGAGGGCATTTTGTTAAATGGACAAAGTGAGGTCTCAAAAGTAATTCATGAAAAAAATGGCATAGTTTCAATCATATCTCAGTGGCCAAAAAATATGATTCAGAAAGGTGAGATAGAGGGATATTCCCGCCAAAAATGTAAAAAAAAAAGTGCTTAAAGGTCCTTGTGAACAGAGTTAGAAAGTGATAGATTCAAATAAAAACATTTCTTTGGAGTCAAGTAAAACATATGCAGCAAACTCCAATGAATCAATCAGTAATTATGATTTTAGAAGACAATTTAAACATCTCCCATACCTGATCTGAAAATAAAACATGCACATTCTCATTAAGCCCAAACACTTGTAATAAATACAGGTTTTTATAAATGCTCAAGAAGAAAGAGATGGATAACTAAAGCAGAGGAGGGAGATTTCTCAAAAGGAAGGATTAATTTATGTAACCTGTAAATAGATAGTTGAGAGCTCCAAGGAACCCTATATGCCTGAAGAGCTGATCTAATACGCAATAATATAAAAAAGGAGGTGTCTGGCAAATTATATTGAGTTTTAAAGCTCTGGAAGGATTTTGAACAATTGTTATCATAGATATCTTCCAAAGTATTTACTTTATTACGTGATAACTGCGGACAATGCAATGGAGTACTGCCTAACAAAACAATATCATTGTGGAAAATAGGTGAATGCCTATGCCATTTTGTGATTAGTTGCGAACGTCGCAACTATGGATATACAAATATGGATATGGATAAACAAATGGATATGGATATGGATAAACAAAAGATTCCACAATTGATCTCAAAGGCACAAAAGTGTCAGAATCAAACCAAACCGATAAAGGGCACAGGGAAAAAGCTTGAGAGTACTGTCTAAAATTGCGGAAAGAAAGACCTCCTATATTTCCAGTATCAAAACACTCATGTATTTTAAAGCTATTTTCCTCTTAAAGCATACAAAAATATATGTTTTACTGTCCTAGTAATGACATTTAGTCAACAAAATAAAGGCAAAATCTCATCTATACACATGTACACACAAAAGATGGGATTTTAATGCACTTGTAAATAACTAACAGCTATTAATAACAAAAAAAAAATCTATTTGAGTTTCTTACAATTTGTCTGTGTGTATTTATATAAACTCAAATGGATGATGTTTACATTCGCATTAGCTAAAAGGAAAACCTTCCATTACCCGTCTGATGTGGATAAATCAGCAGCCATTACGTTCATTGAGGCAAACATTTCCCACAAATGGGAAATGGAGACAGATTGAGCATGTGAGTATTGACAAATTTGCCCATTTTTGCTGCTCATATTAACTGAGTTCAGAGCTGCTGGGGATCAGGTTGGCTTAATTTGATGCATGCACGATGTAGCGTGTTGCGAAGCTCTGAACAAACTCCTACACTGATATTCACATAATGGTGAACAATGGGAGCTGCGCCCACATTAGCAGCAGCTAGTATAAAGTTTATCATCCATTACAGCCTGCATGCTCACTCACAAACACAAGAGCACAGCAGGAGCTTCAGCTTTAAAGCAGAAGTTGATTCCTGTAAGAGGAAAGAAACGAGATATCAAATGTTCCCGGACGAAACCAAAACACATGATTTTAAAGGAAATTTAAGGAAAGATAAGCCCAAAGGTCAGGTCAATGCGGGCTTCCATTGGCAATCGTTACACCTTATCTGATTGACTGTGAGGAACGTAGAATTTGATGCTTTTAGAGGACATGAAATGAAAATACATTCAACATAAAAATAACTAGGAACTATTAAAGCTGCAAGCAGCGATGAGAGGGATCTTGCACCCGGGCTCAACGCCACCCGGTGACCTTAGGATGACAGAGAACTGTGGACAATAATAATTTAAGCTGGTAAATATTTTTAAAATCTGAGAAAATCACTGATTTACGCCAAACTTCCTTCTGTCAGCAGGTGGTGCTATGAATGTGACTCAATATTGGCATGTAGATGTCTTTAGGAGAGAAATCTCTTTGAAACTATGAATTTTCAGGCAGATCGGACATTGTGAGTTAGAAGTACTTCCTCCATGGCGATACACTGAAATTTGTCAGTCCACCACGCACACGTCCTTCGGTGAAAACTCTAGATCTTCACAATTTAGCATCACAAAGACCTTTGGACTAAACTAATGGAACATGGATTTTGCGAATCGTCAAAGTTTGAAAGGCCGCCACAAACACGCCCTTTCATAAAAACTCTAGACCTTCGCAATTTAACATTGAAAAGGCCTTTAGATTACAATAAATGCAGTTGATCTTATAAAATCCCTAGGCGGAGTTTGTTAAAATACAATGCCTGGAAATGGCAAAAAGGCTTTTTTTCGGCAGAGGAAGTTTTAGCTTGTTTGATGTGTGTGCCAATTGTCGTATGTGTGCATGAAATGTAGATCGAAGCCCAGTCCGTCAAATGTGCATAGGTGGTGCTGTCGAGTCATTCTGCAACACCCACTTTCGAAACCTGTGTATGCTAAATTTTTGAGCGTGTTTTCGAGCTTGAGCATATTTCAAAAGGTAATTCATTCAAGAAGAAGAAAAAACAGAGCAATTTCGATAGGGCCTTTGCACTATAGGTGCTCGGTCTCTAAAAATATCATCTGTCTGTCTATTTTCAAGTTTCTTCCAAATAATGTATTAACTACTAATTATATGATTAAAATTGTATTTAAATTTCTTATTCTAAAAACTTTCTTTAGTTTAGTTAATTAACACTTTAATCTATAAAATGTATATCAAAACACTAAACGTTTCGAATTAATGACAAATTCAAATGAAATAAATTTTATTTATATTTAAATAGAAGTCTAATCTTGAGAATTATATAAAAAAAATACACTCGTATGTCACGTGCTCAAGATTGGGATTTATATCCTATTTTAACCTCAGCAATATTCGAAAAAAAGAGACTTGCTGTGTTTATATCACCCCAAAATGAATGTGGACACACAATACCTGCACACATTTCTGTCCAAACAGCTTCCAGAAGTTGATTTGCATCATAGCTGCCCTTTAATAAAGAAATATTCTGAACGTATCACTGACTGACACTTCTTGCAGGTGATATTCACGTAAAGAAAAGCTGTCAACACGAGCAGCCTGTTATCTGTCAAAAGGCTTGATAATAGAAAAGGCTAGAGGATCTTTAAATATTACAGCCTGCATACATCGCAAAAGGACTGTCTAGGTGCCACGAGACATAAAACAGAGAGAATCAGATATGCATATCTCTATAATTAGATGAATGAATAATTCATGGAGTCAGCCAATATCACACACATAGACACACAGCTGACCAAGAGCTTAAACACGCAAAAGCGCAGTGTGTATATCTGCGCGTCGAGAGAGTGACTTTTGCTTTATTTAATCTTCAGATTTTGCAAATGATGTGCAAATCTGATTCAGCTGCGTGCCAAGAAGGTTATCGTTAATAGGGATCTGGATTGGAAAAGAAATTAGATTAATGGCTTGGAAGAATCTGTATATCCCTCCCAAACAAATACCCTACTTTTTTTTCCCAGCAATGCTCAGAGGTGCCTTTATTGTACGAAAAGGGCAAAGGAGGCAGCCAAGTTTAAGCTTCAATTAAGTGAAACGTCTCTGGATCCTCTTCAACACTTCCCAAGAGAAGCCCCTACCACGTCCCCGCCGCTGAGAAGATCAATTCTGCTTGCTAAATGAGCTAGCATTCCCGTGGAACATCTACACCACCTCCATTTGTTTCGGGAGAAGAATATAAATACGAATTAGCCATAAAATTGCCAGCGCAGTTGAGGTTATGCCATCACGGGGCGCCATCTGCATGGCTTAAATTAGTGGAATTCAATTAAGGCAAATTTGGCGTGCTGAAGTCGATGGATATCAGGAACAAGACTAGGTTTGTTTGAGATCACAACCTCTGTGTCACCAATCCAATTCTCAATAGGCTCTGACTTTAACAACCTAAAGGCACTCAGGATCATGAAATGATCTTAGACACTGATCTAATCAAGCGGCCCTAACTATCCCTCCATCTGCTACTTTGTACTCAAGCCTCTTGCTGCGAGCATTACACGCCCTGCGCAGATGATAATGAGCTGCCTGCTTGGAAAAAAAAAAACATGCATCCTTCCATGAGCAATTCTCACCAATGGCATGAAACTGCAGGGCAAGGCTTTGCTTCTGCAGGCAGCAGTGCTTGTTATGAGAATTAATCACAGTAATGATGGCATAATGGATGAACATGAATTAACTTGCATATGCATAATGCTGGTATTTGTGTTAGCGGAGGGGAAATATTTCTTGACGTGCGTGACAAATGGGGCATCGGCGACATAAAACTGCAACCTACTGTACCAGAGGAGACATTTTTAAAGTAATGAATAAAAAAAGAAGATAAATATGATGAAGCTGGAATGCATTTGGCCTGTGGATTTAGAAGAGCAGCCCAGGCTTCACATGTGATCATGTGCGCGCCAGTAACCACTAGTGCAACCAACCTGCTCTGAACAGGATCGAACTGGCAACTTTCCGCATGGAGGTTGGTTGCTCTAGCAAGAAGGCTAAAGACCATGGCCTCTAGCGGCAGTCACTAGAACACCTTTAGAGGTCAGAAGAGTGAGGTTTACCTGCACAGCACTTTACTAGCTATCTTCTGCTAAACTCACCCCTCCTAAACCTCACTCCTATCCGGGTCATGGCACCAATGCGACCCTGCCGTTCCTACAGTACCCAACCTGCTCCAAACTGGGATTGAACCAGTAACTTGCCGCATTCAGTTGCTCTACCAAGCAGTTTAAAGCTCATGGCCTCTAGAGCACCTATAGATATCAGAGGAAGTGAGGTTTACCTGCACAACACTTCATCGGCTGGCCTCTGCTACATTCACCCCTCCTAAAACCTCACTCCTATCTAGGTCACGGCACAAATGCAACCCTGCCAGTCCTACTACACTCATTCGCTCCAAGCTGGGATTGAATCGGTGACTTTCCTCATGGGAGTCGGTTGCTCTACCAAGGAGGCTATAGATCATGGCCTCTAGAGGACCTTTAGACGTCAGATGAGCTCGGTTTACCTGCACAACACTTCACAAGCTGCCCTCTGCTACACTCACCACCCTAAACCTCACTCCTATCTGGGTTACTGTACCAATCCAACCCCGCCGGTCCTACTGCACACAAGCAGCTCCAAGCTGGGATCAAACCGGTGACTTTTTGTATGGGAGTCGGTTGTTCTACCAAGAAGGCTAAAGATCATGGCCTCCTTTAGCACCTTGGGACGTCAGAGAAGAGAGGTTTACCCGCTTAGCACTTCACTAGCTGGCCTCTGCTGCACGTGCAGTGGTTGAACGCTCTCACTCACATGATGAATGTTTGTTTTGAAGCCCTGTAGAGTCAGGTACCACCTGGTCAGAATTAAATGAACCGTATCTAGGTTGAACTCCCAATGGTACAATAATACAGGAGGCTGTTTACAATCTATTTGACATTTATGCACTTATTCACAGTCGTGCATGAATCCGAACAGTTGGTGTTTTAGCCGTGCTGGAAAGAGAGGCTGAATTTTAATACTGCTGAGAAGCCTCCACATTTATTTTGTAAGATTTCACTCAGAGTTCTGAGAAGGGGAACAAACTCTCGGAGAGCTCATGTGACAGGCGGGTCTGAAAGTCAAACCGACTGTTGTAGAACTGGCAGAAATATTATCATAATGACCCTTCCTGCCACATTAGACTTTCAAGAGTGGAGGATTTGGCTGCCGTAAACTGCGTGACTTTCCGGCCTTCGCATTTGCAGCCATTAGTTCCCCTTTTAGAGTGAAAAAGCAGGCAAATATAAATGTGCAAAGATGAGATGAGGGAATTCAGGGTACATTGAACACTGATGCATTTTAAATACCGAGGCACATTCCTTATACTGTTACCTTATTAATTCACCTCATTACGAGCTTTGATATTATTTTGGAGCTCATTCATGACTAATGCCCCATGGCGGCGGTTAGCTGATGGACTGTGTGGATGCTCGTATCAGTGGAGCTTTACCGAGCGCAGAGGACACCGTCCGAACGGTCCCTTCAAATACGGACTTATTACTCATCTCCCAAATCCAAAGTGACAGATGCTCCAATGTTCCATTTATTATTGAAGGCACCCAATAAATATTTGCCTGACCTGACATGGTGAGTAATGACAGAGCACCCAGCCTGACAAATTATGCTGCTGGAGAATTTCAAATTCCGCATTTTAGATGCCATTTCTAGGACAGACGCTGGCCTAGCGTGAGAGACCCCCCCCTTCTGTAAACCATGTCATTAGTCTGCAAAACCGTGAACGCTTCGATTATGCAATGCGAAGGTTTAGGGCAGTCGAGGAGGTTCCTCGACTCTGAGAAAAAACAGACCTGCAGCTAACAAAAACAGCACATACTGCTGATGCATCCTATGCTTTCCCGGAAAACACATCTTTTTGATGACAACATACTGCTAGAGGGTGGTCTGAAAACTCATTTATTTAATGATTTTTCTTTTGTAATCACAAAAGCTGGCGCTGGTCTACATAACACTATTAAATAGCAACCATCTTTAAGCATTTTTTTAAAAAGATGCAAAATAATGGTTTTATACAATATAGTTTTACTAATATATTCGATATAGTACAACAGTACACTCTTTTGATAAATCAAGAGTAATAGAAAATGAAACATGATGACTAGAAATTTCCCAATTATCCGTGTAGTATCTTTACTTTGAAACTCTGGTTATTAGATGACTCTCAAAATGATAGTAAAATGATATGAACCCTTTTCCCAAGCCTGTTATGACGCGTTTAACAGTCATCATAATTTTGAATCCTTGAAAGTTTTTATTATTTTGATTTAAAAAACATATGAACATTTATATGTATTTATGTATGCATTATATATCATCTTTGCGCCAAATTTGCCAATGCAAGGTGTTTCTAACCAGTGGCAGAGCCAGAGGGGTGTCCGGGGAGCCAGAGTGGTGACCACCCTGGGTGCCACCTCAAAATTTTATTTGCTGCTTGCAATTCCTGATGCTAATTAACATCTCTTTTGTCTAAAGAAATTTTTTTATTTTGCTGGCAACGCTCAAGCTATTTTCAAATCAATGACAAGCCAAAGACAAGAGTACGGTTTTAAGTAAGATGAATAATAATACATCATAAAATAATATTTGAAATACGTTTTATATTTTATTATAAGACTTGTTCGCTGAGGAACGTTTATTATCCACTGTGTAAGTTAATGAGGCACCGACAACATCAGTTAACTTAATAAGATCACAGAGATCAATTCACTCTTTAGACAGTTAACGCTATACTTCATCTTTGCTATTATTACATGCACATTACATGTATGCAGGGGCAGATTGGCAATCCGGCAGACCGGATACTTTTCTGCTGGGCCAACGTACTTTTTGGGCCGAGCTGATCATGTTCTTATGATCTGATCAGCCTTTAAAACGCTTAGCAGCCTGTCGTTTTTTGTTCTGCGCAATAAAATTGACGATGTTGTGATCTGTGACGCTCTGACAATAAGATTTTTTAAATTCGGACAGACAGGCCCATGTGATGCACGCATATGGAGAGCAGAAGCAGCACACAGGCATTTGGACAGACTCTATCCCTGTCTATTCATCTAGTTGCCTATCTGTCTATATAAATACATTTTTTATTTACTTTTCATCTGCACCAAGGCCCGCAGCAACTTCTCCCATGCTGTTTTCTTAACCTACAACTCTTTATTTTAAAAATTATATAGATCCTTAAGAACTGTATGCTTCTCAAGCTCTATGAAAAGCGCCACTTATGTCTTTTAAGGTGCACTCAGTGATATCATATTTTGTTTATGATCATCAGCATGATGTAGGCCTATAGTTACAATAATATCTAGTTATTATGATATTTATAGATAAAACTAGTGTGCAACAAGCAAAATTAATACTTTTTTCTTTTTTTTACATTTAGTTTTGCATTTCGGGCCCAAATAAATATTTGTTGCATTTTTTTAATCGTTTAAGTTAATTTAATTGAGTATATATAGTTTTTAAGCTATGCTTGCTGTTTCATTATTGAGATAAACATTTTATGAGGGTCTCTGATACATTGCTTTAATTATTTAATTAATTAACTGTGTGCATCAACAGGCAGTTTGTTATGTTCATTATTTAATATAGGCACCCTCAAAACACACAGGCACAGACAAGATGGACTTCTAGTGTGGATTATAATTTTATTTCAATACTAAATTAAGTTTTTTAAGTTTTTAATTAGTCAACTCTCATTATTTCCTATATATGGCTTCTGGGTTTTTATAGAATAGGAGTTGGTAAACATATTCAAGGACGTGCACAGATGGGCAGCATTTTTATTGTATGTAGTGGGACCAGAGACGTTTTTTTTGTTTGTCCCAGTCCAACCCTGCATGTATTTCATTTACGATGTTCAAATGTTTTGCTAATATGGGGAAGGAATGTTAGGCTTGCTGTTTGTGAGTTAAATTTATTTTAAATGCAATAGCCACCACATATATTTTTTTTAGAAAAAGGTTGCTGATTTTAATGTGCAGGTGTGTACTGTTAGAATCACTGCTTTCTAAGTTTACATAGCTATGATGACTTTCACTACTGATAAATGGCAAAAGGGTCTATTGTGACAAACACAACAAATATATTTAGCTAAAAGAAGAAAACAAATAGATTGTAATTGTACCTTATTTCTATTTAACTTGATTTGTCACAACCTGTGTGCTTTTTCTTGGCAAGTTTTTGTGAAATACTATGCTATCATTCTTGTAAACATGCAGTCATGAGTTTAGTTATTTAGGCAAAAAATTGGTTCAGTTTATTTATTTTTTCTTCGCCAGACCGTATTTCCCAATTGATGTTTAACAGAGCATGGAATTTTTTGACAGCATTTACAAAGTTTGTGTGAAATACTATGCTAGCAGTCTTATAACCATGCAGTCATGAGATTTGTTATTTAGTAAAAAAAATTGATTCGATTTATTTATATTTCCTAGCCAGACCGTAAAGCTCCAAAATACTTAAAATATATACTGCTTAAGACAAAATGAATATCCCTCCTGTGTATATTTCTCAATTGATGCTTAACAGAGCATGGTTTTTTTCCACAGTATTTCCTATTATATATCTCTTCTGGAGAAAGTCATGAAACACAATAGCTAGAAATCTCCCAATTGTCTGTGTAGTTTCTTTACTCCGAAACTCTGGTTATCAGAAAACTCCGGAAATCAAAATGATAATTAACCTGATAAACTTGCTATTGTGACAAACACAACAAATATATTTAGCTGAGGGAAGAAAACAAATGGATTGTAATTGTGTCTTATTTCCATTTAACTTTATTAATCACAACCTGTGTGCTTATTCTTTCAGTTTCTTTTAGCAAATATTTCCCAATTGATGTTTAACAGATCATGGAATTTGGAAAAACTGTGTGTGTGTGTGTGTATAAATAAATATATATATATATATATATATATATATATATATATATATATATATATATATATATATATATATATATATATATATATATATATATATATATATATAAAGATAAATAAAAAAAGATTCACCACCCCCAATTGGCTACAGAACAAACCACTTATATCAAATTATGCTACTAATTAAGCTAGTCAACCTTCTGTAATTAACCGAGTTAATCCTTTAAATGTAATTTTAAGATGAATACTAATATTTTGCAAAATAACTACAACATTGTGTACTGTCGTCATAGCAAAGACAAAAGAAATTGGTTATTTCAAATGATTTATTAAAACTATTATGTTTAAAAATGCATTGAAAAAAATTCTCTTCATTAAACATCATTAGGGAAGTATTTGAAGAAGAACTTCAATTTAACAGGGGAGGTAATAATGATGTCTAACTCAAAATGAGGCAATTTTCTTGATAATTTAGCATCTTTTTTTAAGCTTAATGCTGGTAGTTCTTCACTACAATTACTGTAAACACATGAGATGAAGCAGGACATTTTTTGTTTTGTGGTACAAAATAAAAAGAAGAGTATGCCGTATTAGAACACCACCAATGTAAGCAAAAGGCGACTAGATTTTCAATTTTGAGTGAACTGTCCCTTCTATGTTTTGCAATGCAGAACAGATGCAAATGAACATGAATGCAGATATAAGTACCTCACCTCACCACATGTTCAGACAGAAGGTTTATAACTCGAAACACCGAGCATTTAAAATTCAGACGGAGGAGCAAATAAATTATGTCACTGAAATCTTGTCGGCCCTGATAAATGTAAAATATTCATCCTTTAAAGGCCAAGACAGGAAAGCATTTTTCTTTAAAGCACAGCTGGTGGTTTGTAGCAGGCAGAAGCTATAGGACATTTTGGCAGGTTTGCTATCTACTTTTCCTTCATGGTGATAGGCTGAAAGGAAATGCAAAGCTACTGAACCCATGCTGCATTTCCCTTTCGCCCTGAGTTCTTAACAGATGCTGGCTTCAGTCACTGATGCAGCAGAAGAAACACTAAGCTGGGAGTTAATAAAGGAAAAGTTTGGCTGGCCAGAATCATTGTCCTTTAACACCATGACATAATGCTGCTATCGTAACACCAGGTAACCATTATCAAATGATACAGGTCCAGTATTACAGTGCAATATGCTAAATATATTTTTAACTGCGAGGTTCGATAATATAAAATATGAAAATTGAAATTATATCTAATTTAAATTTTAATCATGTCAAATACATTTTTCAACCGTATAATACACTGTGGATGGAGATTTAAAGAATCATTATTTAAAATAAAAATTACTTGGAAAAATATCGTTCTCCAATGGTTTAGATTAACACAAATATACTGTAATATAACTGCACAAATTATGCACAGTGATACAATATTTTTTTGTTGTTTATGTCTTTTTACAGTAACAGTCAGGTTTTTAAAAGCATGTTCCTTGTTTTAGACATCAAATTATAATTTTCTTCCACTGTTATATGTAAATGTATTTTCTTAGAAAAATTTAAAAATATCGTAAAACATAGAAAAGAAAAAAAGTGTGCCTTAGTGCCCTCACCAGTGCCGATTTACAGCCATATTGCACTGCTACGAGTGTGATGTTGCATTTATACAACAGTTCGACAGCATAATAGTGTATATAAACAAAATAAAAATAAGAAGAGTCTCAAAACTCCTTTTGTAAGAGAAACTACATTGTTCCGCCACTCATTCACATCTGCAGCTGCCATCAGAACAGCAAACCATTACTACTTTACAAACGTCACATTAGAGCTATTGTTTGAATGAATCTCTAGCATAATGTCGAAAGTGATGACAAAACAGCTGATTTTGCTCACATTTTAAGATTATAGGCTGAACGGCATGAAATGCTATCATTCTACAGAGATTTCCCAGAGTATTTCTCTGTTGCAATCGGGATATTACAATAATTAACCCTGAAACAACCAAAGCAGCACAATCACTACCAGATTACTGTTGTGTTTGCGATAAGAAAAACCCTAAACACATGTGGACATTTCTTCTATCTTTCTGTTTACTGAACTAGACTTCAGTAGAAAAGCAGGAGATACATTGGAAACATACAGATGGCCATCCAAAAAGTAACTCAGCATTATACAAAGAGTGACCAACACAAAATACTGACATTCCTGATATGGGAGTCCCATCTCATCACACTACAATTACTATGGTATAAATACAGCAGTGCAACATACAAAAAAGAGAGATTGGTTTGGAATGTCACTTAGCAGTTTTATAATGATTCGATCAGATGTAGTTAGAAATCAATTTATTTTATCTTTACCATGATGTCTGTAAATAATATTTTACTAGATATTTTTCAAGACACTTCTATACAGCTTAAAGTGACATTTAAAGGCTTAACTAGGTTAATTAAGTTAAGTAGGCAGGTTAAAAATATCCTAGCCGAAATAAAACAAATAAGACTTTCTCCAGAAGAAAAAATATTATCAGACATACTGTGAAAATGTCCTTGCTCTGCCAAACATAATTTGTTTATATATATATATATATATATATATATATATATATATATATATATATATATATATATATATATATATATATATATATATATATATATATATATATTAAGAACACAAATTTCATAGGAGGACTCATAATTTTGACAATATTTATATTGCTAATTTTTAAAATATATTTTAAAATTAAAAAATGTAACCAAAGTTTTTCTAAGACAACAATGGGGGTGGTTGGTGGTTTTAGTACAACACTTATGAAAGATTTTGATCCAATTGAAATAAATATATTCTTCATGTATGGGTGAAACCAAATGCCTGAGGTAACTTTGGTACTTAATATAAAAGAGATAAGGCATGTATTACCTGTAAAGAATGATCTGCCATCCTTCCAATTCCAATGGAAATGTTTCAGCTGGACCCCCTGCTGTACGTGTCGTATGAATAATCACTCTGGATAAAAATGATGTATGAAAAAAAGCTGATGGCACCAGAGGAACACATACCTCACAAGCAACCTGAGCTCTAAAGTATGCAGAAGACAGAGAAAAAAATATGTTAATTTCACACTTTCAAAAATAATCTTTCAGTGGTTAAAATATACTACATAATAATAACATGCTTGCAATTGCTGCAGTACATCACTGGCAAAAAGACATTTAGAAAGAATTCATTAGCTTTTAACACCCATCAGTTGTTAAAAATGTTTTTGCCTTAAATATGCAGATTTAGCTAACACTCCTAGATCTGTGATATGTTGGGCAAACAATGTTGTTACAGTGTGGCTGTATTGACTTAGTTTCAGATTAAATTACTACGCAACTGAACATATGGCTTTTTGTATTAGTGCTGATTCTGCATCTAAATTTCTCTAACTGCAAAGATCTAATCATATTGTTTCAGACATGCATGTTTGTGAGACATAAACCTGTAGACCTACAGGAATGCATATTCATGTTTGGCTACTGTATGAATTCCTTTCACCACAATAGAAAAAAAAGATAAAATAAGCTTGAAATCAAAGATTATCTACTATTATTCTACAGTACAGGGGGGAAAACAGGTATTTCTACAATGTACTGAAACTGTGAAATGTGATAAAAATGTAACAGTACTAATTCCTACAAAAAATAATGCTTGTAATAGATTAGAACATATAATATTAAGGCGACATTAAAGTTATTCTAGGTTCTCTGTATTTGCTATTGAAAGGTCTGTGTTTTGAGCAACTTTTGTTTACTTGCGCTTTATTTTACGATAAGGTGTCTTCAAATAATCAACTACAAAGATTTTGGATTCATATTTGCAGAAAATGATCCTAGGTCAGTTAAAAAAAAAAATCAGACCTTAAATACATATTTTACAGATAGTACACACAAATAAATTGTTTGTCTAGACGTATTTTATGCAAATAAATTAAAATTTTAGTCAATTAATTTAAACAAAAGTCATTATATAATATTAAATAATTTATATAATATAATATAATATAATATAATATAATATAATATAATATAATATAATATAATATAATAATATAATATAATATAATATAATATAATATAATATAATATAATATAATATAATATAATATAATATATGATATATGATATATAATTATACGCGATGTGATATATGATATGATATGGTATGATAAATGATATAATATAATATAAAATAGTATAATATAATATATATTCAACTACTGGATATACTCAAGTACCGACATATATTTTACAGTCATTACATTAATATTACATTATTATTTCTGTACTGTTAAATATTAATATTGTTACTGTTTTTGTTATTATTATTAATTTAGTTACTGTTACTTAAAAATATAGTATTATAGTAAAGTTTAAGAAATTTAGCAATCTGCTTGTCTTTTTTTTAAGCCTATATTTATTTATAAATATATTTATTAATCATTTTCTCAGTCCTAAAACACATTTCATTTAGTTTAACCAAGGTCATATTTCCCTTTAGCATTTTAACTTTATATTATTTTATTTTATATCAGTTACCTTTGCTTTTCAACAACAAAACTGTTATTTATCAGCAGAGTGCTCTTGCCCAGGGTCATATGAGATTCCCTGAGCCAAATAACCAGGATCTAACCACCAAGCAAAGAAACAGACCCAAGCGTCATTTAACGATGCCAAGATCTCCATCCCAATGTGCTGACAGAGTGTGTTCCCTCACCCTCATTCTGACTGACACCGAGTACTATTTGCTTGTGATTTAGAGGCACGTCTCTCCTCCTCTCGCGCCGCACCCCTCCACCATCCGGCACAGAGGCACTGGATACAATTACCCATTCTGATCG
Organism: Danio rerio; assembly: GCF_052040795.2. Lineage (NCBI taxonomy): Eukaryota > Metazoa > Chordata > Actinopteri > Cypriniformes > Danionidae > Danio > Danio rerio. Next base: position 26,178,467 of record NC_141023.1, read on the forward strand.
GGTTTCACTGCACTAGAATAATCCTCCCCATTATTGCCATAAATATTTCATGAATCATTTTGACAGAATAAAAGAGTCACTGAGGCCTCATATTAATCCGATGATGTTTTTTTCTGGTTTTCATCCTCCAATCCTGTCACTGTGACGACCCCACCTTATTCTTATCAACCTCTTCTGCTGTCTAACATTGTTTACGTCTTTATCATCTAAATGTGACTGGTTGCTAAATGGCACATGGCCCGTGGCCTGGCCTGCCCTCAGTGTCACCCCTGCCCCGAATGGTCACTGCGCTGGCACATTTCCGCCATCTCCCAGAAGCAAATGACATTTGTCACGGCCACGACCCCTTTGCCGCAGCCATCGACTGAAAAAGTGTTGAAGGACCTCTGTGGTATTGGCTCAAACAAATGTGCCTGTGTGCAGAAGGGTCAGCATGATTCAGTCTTAGTGATACTAAACTAACTCACATGACATTTAGCTGAGGGGAATCTCTGGGTCAGCTGGATTTGTTGCTTTGCCCTGGCCTTGGATATGGATCTGCTGTTCTGGATGTACTGCACACCTTACACATGAAGCTGAGAGCTTACTGGAGGCATGTCGAGCGGCGCATCCCCCTGATCAGTGTGAAAAGCCGTTGTGTGTTGGTGTGAATGGCTTGCCCTTGGACAGGCATGTTACTCAGGTCAGATCACACCAACTGCGGACTGGATTTGCCGGTGAAAGGTTCACACCAGTTAATTGGCCTTTGCTCAAGACTGAGAATCACATGCTGGACGCTATCAGATGCAGCAACAACCCTGAAGGAAAGACAGACAGAGAGAGAGAGAGAGAGAGAGAGAGAGAGAGAGAGAGAGAGAGAGAGAGAGAGAGAGAGAGAGTGTGAGAGTGAGGGTCAGATCTTGAATGAGTGGAGTTTTCTGGGTAAAAGTAATGATGCAATTACAATAACACGATTCTCAGAATCATATTCCAGATCTGATATTGCATTATAGGATTTCAGCGTATGTTTAATTTGAGCAAAATGCATTAAAAATAATGAACGCTATCAAATATGTCTGTCTAGATTCCTCCCTGCAAAATCAATGAATGCATGTTGTACTTCTAAGACAATTCAGGGTGAGACTGTTATAATATCTTATTATAAAACACATAATAAATCCAAGGCATATTTTAATTGATGTCTTTAGCTTCATATCTTCATGAATTATGCAAGTCTTACCTTTAATCACATTTATCAGTCCTTCTTTTTTCATTTTTTTACTCAGGCTAAAATAAAAAGAAAGAAAATGCATTGATTATTCTGACTTAGCTTAGACTAAACATTTAAATTTGAACCCCATTATCATTTTCAATGGTGTAATTGATGTGCCAGTGTCAAAAACTGCTTGAGAGTGACCTAAACTAAAAGCATTCGCACTCTATTGGGTTTTCATATTCAGCTCTTTTATTTCCAACCTTTATAAATATAAAGTATTTTAAGTCAAGTTTAAATATATTTCTTCATAATAATAAAAAAACTGACAGATTTTTAATAGGGAAAAAAGGTGAATGTTCCAATACTGCCATCTACTGTATGACTTGTGCACTATTCAGTATTCTTCAAGAAGTAAACCCTTCAAAGCATAACCCTGCTGAAAAATCCAGCTTAAACCAGCCTAGGCTGGTTGGCTGGTTTTAGCTGGTCGACCAGGCAGGTTTTAGAGGGGTTTTGGCCATTTCTAGGCTGGTTTCCAGCCATTTCCAGCCTGGTCTTAGCTGGTCAGGCTGGGAGATGACCAGCTAAAACCAGCTATGTCCAGCTTAAACCAGGCTGGTCAAGCTGGTTTTAGCTGGATTTAGCAGGTCATTTTCCAGCCTGACCAGCTAAGACCAGGCTGGAAATGGCTGGAAACCAGCCTGGAAATGGCCAAACCCCCTCTAAAACCAGCCTGGTTGACCAGCTAAAACCAGCCAACCAGCCTAGGCTGGTTTAAGATGGATTTTTCAGCAGGGAAATTAGCTCATAAAATGGATTACGTTATCATTGAACTCATACTACGACTGTTTTTACAACTTTAAACAGCCTAATTTAACGTTTGTCATTTCAAATTGCTGTCAAAGTAGGCTATTTCAAAGATTTCACAACGCTGGCGAGGCTGAGGTTAAAACTGGTAATTTTCTTGAAGCGTAGTTTAATTGTTATTTTGTTTATAACGACGATGTGTAGCAGTTTGAAAACCTCTGTACGGTTTTCTCACATCGTTTAAAAGCAGCAGCAGAGGTAATAAAACAATAATGGCACAATAGAAATAAAATGTGAAATAGTGATTAGCCATACCCGTAAATCGATATCTGCCATACACTCTACTCAAATCAAATCAGATTTAACGACAATGAAAGCCACAAGTTGGTATCTCATTCCTTCGCGTCAAAAATGTTTGTTCTCCAAAAGTACTAAACTGTTTGTGTACATTAAACTAATCTAATTGTTGATGTAATAAAATGTATAAACAACTTAGACCAAAACGTCCTATAACAAGGATATACACCATAATTTACTGTTGTAAAAACCAAAGTATATAGCCTACCACAGAATTTATTACAGTTTATCAGTTTATCACGAAAGTTACTGTAGGCCTATGCTTTAGAAATCACCAAGTTGTAAATGCAGTAACACTGTTATTTAATAAGAAATACAGTTGTACATTGTTCTTGTTAACAGTGCATGAATTTGTATTTTAATAATGCATTAGTAAATGTTGAACTGTGATCAGAGCCGGATTTAGTGATTTGGGGGCCCTAAGCAATTCCGGCCATGGGACCAAGTTTTACAATGCACTTTTTGTATTTTAATTTATCTTTAATTGATTTATTTTGCTGTTTTTTTTTCTTCTTTTTTTTCATATCACTCAATCTCCTTTTCTACATTTTGTCTTAACACAAAACAAAAAAATAATGTAAAGCATTCTAAAAAACTTTTTAAATGATTTGTTTTCTTAAAATTAATTCACAATTAAAAACGATATATAAACTATATTGTTTTTACAACTAAAGCTTTACCTATAATATGACTGCTCCATGATTGAGAGTGGGAGACACATTTGCGCAGATGTAATAAACAATAACCTTTTGTTTTTTTAGTCCCTCATCATACAAAATATGATAGAAAATGATGTTATAAGTTATTTATAGGTATAATTTATACTTCTAAGTATTTATTTGAGGGCTCTCAGATTTCCTGGGGCCCTAAGCAGCCGCTTATCTTGCTTATTGGCTAAATCCGCTTGAGACTATGATAAATAAAAGCTTTACAAATACTGTTTATTATTAGGTAATGTAAGTGAATACATTATAATATATCATATACTTATAAACAATATTTATAAAGTATAATATACTTTATATATGGTTAAAATACACTATAATATAGACTATACATTACTTTAATGCTTTTTTTGTGTGGGGTGATGATGCTTTCTACATACCACATTGGTAATATAGAAAATGATGACAACTTTTTGTGACCCATTTAATAATTATAAAAATCTAGGTAGACACAAGATGATGTACAAATATCATTAATAACAGTGGAATGAACTTTAACCATGTCACGTATGCCCAGTGGCGTAGCGCAAAATGCGTGGGCCCTCCTGCAGGGGTTACTAAAGGGGATTGGACATTTAGGTCCTCAAAACTTGTGATTAAAGATCTTCAAACTAACAGATTTTAACCATCCAGAGAACAAAATCTAAACAAAGATTTGCGATGCCACCTCCAAAAATAATAATAATAAAACAGAATAATCTTCCTTAAAGCTTCTCTCTCTCATAACACTGTTGAAAGACACCTGAAAGCCTATTTCACATCCCTTGCTATAAAGTCTGTAACTACAGAATATCGAGCCATTGATTCTCTACTCATATTTTATTGTATGTGCTAATATTGTTGTGTTTACACTTTATAGGTTTAGTTAAGTACAGCACTTTGGTCTATGCTCTGTTGTTTAGTGCTATAAAAATGAATAAATGAAATTACATTTCCCCCTAGTTCCCCCTCACAGAAAAAGATTAAGCCTGTAATCTCAGACTAAAATGTTAGTCTGAACTGTTTCAAATGCAAGAAACCTGCCATTACTGATCTGAAAATATGTCAGTGTGTTTGTTTTGTCTCAAGATAGACACCAGAAATGTGTTTTATAAGGCACATTTAAAAATAAATACATAAATAACCTATGGACTAATTTAACTGTGGCTTAAGCCTGGCTTTGTCTCTGTCTTTAAAACCAGGTCATTATGACTGAACATATTCACTACAATTTGTGTTCAAAATCCCAAAATCAGATGTTAAAACTTTCGAAAAAAAAAGCAAAATGATGATAAACCAACCCCACAGAGGAGAAATGGAAATAAGAGCAGGTCAAAGCACAGATCCGTGGTTAAGCTGCCGAAACATTTACGCTTTTATTATGTGCTTACTGCAACAATCTTATCTTTCTGCCAAGAATGATAATTCATTCCAGCCGTCCATCAAATAAACAGAAGATGATTATGTCGTCATTATATTGCTGCTGACGAGCTGGAAGACAGTTAATGAATAACTAATGAATACCTTTTTAAATGTAATACAACACCAAACCACAGAGTTCCTCCTGCGCGGCATTGGCCAGTGAAACCTGTCACCGGGACAACAGGACACAAAGATAAAATGAGATACAGCCCACTTGTACCTTGTATCCTACAATTAAACCACAACTTCCTTGTTCCTTCAGTCTAGTGAGCCCAGCAAACACCGCAGTCTGTTATTCCTGGAGCGCCTATGCACACAATGTAATGTTTAAAGTCTATTTATTTATTCTCTGCCAGGACAACTCTATGATCTGAAAAGCAGGATGAGGAGGATGAGTGTCTACCCACAACATGGCACAGCTCTGGAAAACCTGGGACTTACGGCACATGAAATCCAGCAGGAAGTTGAAAACAGTAGGTCATGTTTGTTAGAATCAGATCGTCTTTGCTAAATCAGTAATATATACTGTAATATAAAGCATTTGAAAATGATCCAGTATAGCCTGGCTCTACTAGGTATGAGTTTTATTTTGGGTATTTAATTTGATATTTGTTTTATTCTTTATAAGGTCTGATAAGATTTCCTCACATTTCAATAGAAAATATTGACATATAGTGTACTTTAAACTATTATTATTATTATTATTATTATTATTATTATTATTATTATTATTATTATAATAATTGTTGTTGCTTTTTAGAAAACGACAGTTGGTCAAAAAATTATGAAAATCAGGGTAATAGTAACCCTAAATAAAGTTATTTCATATTGCTTTCTTAACTTCTGAATTTTTTATATTAATAATGTGATATCTAAAAGCAATGTAATCACATCTGAAAAAAGACCATTTGTCATTCTATGCTCTACAATAAGAAAAAATGTCACCAAAATAATGTGTGTGTGTGTGTGTGTGTGTGTGTGTGTGTGTGTGTGTGTGTGTGTGTGTGTGTGTGTGTGTGTGTGTGCGTGTGTCATATCAGGACACAAATCTGTATAATGACATGGGTATGACACAGATATTACAAAAAGGAGGTGAAATATGGAAATATGAGGACATTGGTGACGTCCTCATTTCTCAAAATGCTTATAAATCCAACAGAATGAGTTTAATCAGAGAGTAAAGCTGCACACAGTTTCTTGTGATGGTTGGGTTTAGTGGTGGGGTGGGGTGAGGGCAATATAATATACGGTTTGGACAGTATAAAATGAATGGAAACCTATGTAATGTCCCCACTTTTAACAAAAACAAACATGTGTGTGTGTGTGTTTTCCTCAACCATAGAACTATGAATTATAGATATTTTACACATTTTAGACCCGTAGCTAGCTTGGTAAAAGGGTGATTCTTTTTTCTCAAAATTGTGGACTTTTTTAGTTATTTGCCTCATTTTCTATTTAATTATGAGATTTTAATACTGAATTTACATCACATTTTAAGCACTGTTTTTGCTAAATAGTAAAATATTTAATAAATATTTAGAATAAAGAAATATGACAAATATATATATATATATATATATATATTTTTTTTAAATATATATCACATATATCATTAGAAAAAAAAACTTTTAAATTACAAACTGTAGCCTAATGTATTTTGTTAGGCAAACAATAAACTGGTCACCACGTTCAACTTTCCTCGGTCAGAATTTGACCATTTGAATAATAAAAAATTAAAACATAAAATAAAATAATAATAATAATAATAATAATAATAATAATAATAATACTTTAGTTCTTCACAATTTTCCTAGCCTCTCTTGTAAAAAAGTACATTTAAAAATTCATGGATAACAACAAAAGCCAAAATATTATTCAATCAGTTTTAATATGGGACACTTTTGGTGCTTCACACTTTTTGGTCATGATTTCTTTCTTTTTAAATAAAGTCCAAGATTTAAAATAAAAGTTACTTGTCAAATGTTTTCTCTATTAAAACAATACACAGTCGTGAAAGATGACTTTGCTTATGTTTTCTTGAATAGCTGGATGTTGGGAGTCTTGAAAAATAATTGTTTGCATTGACCAAAACTGATCAGCTGAAGTCAAACCAGGATTTTGCTTGGTCTTAAAGCCTTTTTCAAGGGGTTATTTTTACATTTACGATGGCATAACATTCAAAATGTCAGAACAGTCAGAACAGATGAACTCATGTATGGGATAAACTCTGGACTTTTGTCAGTGTCATCCAAACCACCCCAACCCCCCTGGCTACGGGCCTGCATTCAATACACAATAAAACATGATTAGTGTAAAATATTAATTGTGTTTCCTTTTTAATATCTCTTCACATGTAATTTCTTCCTATAACAGCAAAGCTGAATTTCAGTCATTCAAAAAACATTCTAATGTGCTAATTTGAGTATACAAAATTATACTTTTGGTAAAATTAACAATAATTTATTTGCAATTGAAATCTTTTTAGGATTAAAAATGTATTTCAAATCACCTAAATCCATCCCTGTTGAATACAGTTCAAGTCAGAAAACTGAAAGTCCTGATCAAGTTAAGCTTGACGAAGAGAGGACTTTTTTCAACACATTTCTAAACATAATTAGTTTTAATAACTAGTTTCTAATAACTGATTTATTTTATCTTTGCCATGATGACAGTAAATAATATTTTAATAGATATTTTTCAAGACACTTCTATACAGCTTAAAGTGACATTTAAAGGCTTAACTAGGTTAATAAAGTTAACTAGGCAAGTTTTAATTTGTTGTTAATTAGGCAAGTCTTTGTTTAACAATGGTTTGTTTCGTATCCAATAAAAAATAAATAAAAAAAACAGGGTTAATGATATTGACCCTAAAAACTGCCTTTATTTTACCGAAAAATTTACAGAAAAGAAGAATAAATATTACAGGAAACACTGTGAAAAATTCCTTGCTTTGTTAAACATCATTTGGGAAAAATTCACAGGAGGGATAATAATTTACATAAACTGTATATTTATTTATTTAAAAATAACACACAAGTGTATCAAAAAAAACAAAAAAAAAAAACATATACAATCCTTACTTTTGTCCCCAGATACGTCTGAACTGGTATCAGATCTGTCAGACCTGTCAGCCGGAGCCAGATTTCAAGCGATACGGTCATTACCTATGTCATATAACGAGAGGAAAGCAATCAGGTTAATATCTTTTGCATTATCATACATTTATGCAATATTTCCAACAATGCCTGATCTAAACTTGAACTTGCAATCACCTCAACAGGAACAGAGTGAACAACATCAAACTCTCGAAAACCATCCTCCCCACAGACTGTCGTCAACAGGTGTCTCTAGTAAGAAGATGACACACATTTTAAATCTAGATGTGTTTTTTATTTCACATTCATCATAGTACTATATCATTATTCTGAAAACAAAACACACCTTCAGTCTTTCCGCAGGTTTCGTGCCAGCTTGACATCCGCCAGGCAGCGTTTGGTTGTATGGCAAGATACTCTGAAGGAGATCGGGGGCAGATTTGGCACTTCTGTCCTGTCCTACTTCTTGTTTCTCAAATGGCTGCTGAAGTTCAACGTCTTCTCCTTCGTCATCAACTTCTGCTTCATCACAATCCCACAAATTGTCCATGCGCCCAATATCAGCCATGTCACAGGCTTCAGAGGACTTGAGCTGCTCACTGGCGTGGTGAGTTATTATTCAATTGACTCTAAATGTTACATTCGTTCAACACAACATTCTATCTGCTAGCTAAAATACAATGTAAAAAAATGCTGGATTCCACACAATCGATTTGTGTTGGGACAACATGAAGGAATTGAGTTAGCTTTACATTTTTACAAATTTAAGTGGATTGAACATAAAACAATTAAGTTGTCCCCCTAAAAAACCCTCAAGACATGTGTTGTTTTGGCTCATTTCAAATGAGTAAGTTGAACAAGTAGCAAACTTGCTAATTATTTGAGTGTATTAGCACTGCTCAAAAGTTTACAACCCTTTTTTTTAGCTTTGAAAGTTGGTAAACAGTATACTTGCATCACACCATTACTAAATTAAAACATAAATCCATAAACTAAATATTTACAGAAGCCTCCAGGCAGCAGTAGGAATAAATTAAAACCAGCAGATGAACTGTATTGCATCAGTTCTTGTTTTATTTGACAAAGAATCCTTAATCCATACGATAGCGTTCATATATTTACATCAGTTTATGTTTTAGGGGGAGAATATCATGCGGCTATTCAATATTAACCTGAACTAAAGAGTAAATATCATTAGGCATGGCCCAGCATAAGTTTCTGACGGTACCTTGGATAAAAACACCAAGTTTCACAGTATGTCTGGGTAAAAACAACCTTTTTTTTCCCCTATTGAACACAATATATTTAATTTTAGGAAACATTTGTAATATTTTTGAACAGTAAACATGTCAGGCTAAGTAGGTCAAATAAATCATTAACCTCTGCTCTCTTCATTAGTTTCAAAAACACACATTTATTTACAAAACCTAAAAATACAATTAAAACCCTTACATACTGTATACCTTAGGAATGGTATAACGGGAATTTTTTTGTTTTCCCGAATCGCTGTAAACCTTAAAATCATGCCTAGTGTGCACCAGTTGGTGTTGTGATGTTCAGTCAAATCACATCTAAAACGTTTGTTCAAACTACTTAATTCAATTGAGCTGAAACAACACAAATTACTGAGTTTTTGGGGGACATAATTGTATGTCCAATCCACTTCAGTCTGTAGAAGCTAAGAAGTTAACTTATTTCCTTTATGTTGTCCCTACACAAATCAGTTGTGGAATACATTTTTTTACAGTGCATAATAAACATCATTATACATTTTGTAAAGATTATCATTCATTCATTTCAAATGTAGTTTGTGAATGTACAGCATAGTATCAGTAATATCATGATACATCAATTGTATCAAATTTCTATGTTAAACTTTATACAGTTTCTACTAGCTATGTTCAGCTTTAGGAACAAACGTTGGAGCTGAAATTACAAACTAGCTAGTTTTTAAACAATATTCTAAGCCTCTAGTGTGGACAACATGTTCTAATAGAAGTAACACAACCCAATACAAGTAATACAACCTAACCCAACCCTTTTATAAAAAGCTTTTCTTAGTTTAAACAGGAAAAAAATAAGAAAATAAACTTTGGTAGAACTTTCTTTTAAAGGTTATTTACATAACCAGTGTTGCCAATAAAATACCTTAATTTAAAAAAAATAAAAAGTACACTATTTATTCATTCATTCGTTCATTTATTTTCATTTGACTTAGTCCCTTTATTAATCTGGGGTCACCACAGCACAATGAACCGCCAACTTATCCAGCATATGTTTTAAACTGCAGATGCCCTTCCAGCCACAACCCATCAGTGGGAAACACCCTTACACTCTCATTCCCACACATACACTACGGACAATTTAGCTTACCCAATTCACCTATACCACGTTTTAGGGCTGTGGGGGAAACCAGAGGACGGGGAGAACATGCAAACTCTTCACAAAAACAGCAAATGACCCAACCAAGGCTCGAACCAGCAACCTTCTTGCTGTGAGGTGAACAACGTGCTACCCATTGCGCCACCGTGCAGCCATTATTTATTCTAATTGATGTATAAATATTCTGTTAATTCAAGTTTACTTTTTTTAGCATATGTATTTATTAGCATTTATCCATCTTAATAAATGCTCTAACAGTTAACTAATCTTTAAGAGTTCACCCAAAAAACAAAACCGTCATTAATTACTCTCCCTCCACTTGTTTCTTTCGTCTGTTGAACACAATAGAAGATACTTTGAAGAAAGTTTGAAACCGGTCTCCATTGAGTTCCATTGAATTGCTTCCTTTTATGAAAGTCAATGGCTAATGGTTTTCAGCATTGTTCAAAAATATCATCTTTTGTGTTGAACAGAAAAGAAACTCAAAGGTTCGAAAGCGCGTAAGGGTGAGCAAATGTTTATTTTTGGGGTGAACAATCCCTTTAATGAATTGAAACCTAATTTTTTCATTTCGATGAGGCGATGTCATTGACCCATGAACATTTCCTGCTTGTTATCAAACTATTTCATAACTGTGACAAGAGGCAATACAATCCTAACTTAAACTTCTATCGTAACATTATTTATCAATGTGTTTCTTTTCGGATTGTCGGAAGCTATATACATTAAAAATGTAAAACAGGAAATACATTGGGACCATTGTTTTTGTTTACATCCTTCAAAATGGTCTATAGAATATACAGTAACAAAATCTTGTTCGACAGGGCTATTTCAACCAGACAGTCTTGTTCTATGGCGGTTATGACGGTGAAGTGATTGTATCCAAACCAGCCTACAACATGCAGCTGGCCTACTTTTTCACCATAGCTGCATACATGGTTCTGTGTGGGCTTTCTCTTATTTACAGGTAACATATTATGGAGTACTGAAAGTTGTTATGGCCTTTAATGGGATACAAGCAATACAAGACTTGCTTTGTTCTATATGACTTATTCCATTCTGTTTAGCAGTGAAACATTTTCCCAGATTTCACATATGGAATATTTGCCATTTGAATTAGCCTATGGCATTTAAGTCAATGGCTATGATTGTTTTGGAAATTTGCATGCTTTGACTCATGAGGTCACCCTATGAACTGAAGTGACGACTGATTCAACAAGCTACTGTTACAATGTACCAAAGGCAATAAAAAAAAAAAAAAAAAGACCTGTGTTCTTGTCCTCCTCCACAGCATGTCCAGATCCTTTCAGAAGAACTTTGTGCTAGAAACAGGCCCCGTTTCTGGAGGAGCCTGGCGTCTCCTGTGCAGCTGGGATTTCAGTGTCGTCAATGAAAAAGCCATACAGTACAACAAGAACAACCTCGGCATTCAGCTCAAGGTTCATACCCGTTTATATTTCTGAAAGGCATCATCTCTTTTCTGCTTCCCTTGGCTTATTCTGCCCGTGTCTTCCAGGAGTCCTTATCAGAAAGGCTACAGATGAAAAACAAAATCTCTTTGTCTGACAGAATAAAGCATCTGTCCCTTAACTTAGTAGCCTGGCTGCTCTGTTTATTACTTGCCTTAGGCTCCGGTGCAGGCATCTACTTTCTGGGTACGGAACAGTTGGTAAGTTCATTCTAAAATTATTGAAAACACATACTATCAATTTCTTACTTAAAAAAAAATAACTTACATTAATAATATAGTGCTTTTTTGACACTCAGAGTGCTTTACACATTTATTTTTTGGTGGGTGGGTAAGGTTGGGGGGCTCTTCTCATCCACCACCAGTGTGCCGCATCCTGGATGACACTATGGCAGCCATACTGCACCAGACTGCACACAACACACAGCTAATTGGTGGAGAGGAGACAGTGGGATGAAGCCAATTATGATATAGGGAAGGTTAAGAGGCCGTGATGGACAGAGGCCAGTGGGCAAATTTGGCCAGGATACCGGGGTTAAACCCTTACCAATTTTCAAAGGACATCCTGGGATTTTTAATGACCACAAAGAGTCATGACCTCAGCTTAATGCCTCGTCCGAAAGACGGCGCTCACTGAGCAGTAGAGTCTCGATCAATATAATGGGGCATTAGGTCCCACACAGCCCACTGCTGGTCTCACTAACACCAATTCTGGCAGCAACCTTGCTTTCCCATGTGGTCTTCCATCCAGATATGGGACCTATTTTTAACACGTAATCACTTTGTTACTGCTAAAATAGGTTTAATCTAACTTGATTGCAATGCAGACGTAATGCATTCGTCATGTTATTATTATGAGAAGTCTTTTCAGTGCATATTGAGTCACTTTCCTTTCATCCGAAATACAATCCTGTGCACTTGTGGGATAGCGAAATATAGTTTATGCTCACATCTGTTTTGAACATATCTGATGAACCAATAACTCACTGGGCCATTCATATTAAGAGCAGTTTACGAAATTGCTGAATGAATCAGTCATTTGAATGAATCAAATGAATTAATGGCTTAGTGCCCAATTCAATAGACAAATACCATCACCTACTGGCAATTTTAGTAACTTTTTTTAAATGTATTTATTTCTATATATAAAAACATATTTAATATATTCATATTAATAAGAAAAATGTAATGGATAGTTCACACAAAAAAATAAAATGATGCCATTGTTTTGCATTTGTATCGTTGTGTTGTTTTGAAACTGTATGGTTTTCTTTTTTTTTGGTGAAACTTAAAGGTATTTTGAAGCATTTTAGTAACTGGTTTTAAATCTGCAATTATCTGAAAAATAAAAAATATATATATATAAATAAACACAAATTTATAACTGGAAAAAAGGGGGAGGGGGTTTGGGGGAGAAAGCATGGCCATATAGGCCTAATATTTACATTATGGCAATAGATTCTGTTTAATCATACATATATTTTTTCTTTTGGGAGTAATTTCTCAACCTAATTTAATATGTGATTATAAAGATTAATTCATTGCTACATTTTTTCATTAATCAAATAAAAAAAAAAAATGACAGCTCAAGTTTTTTGACTGCTAAATAGCAGGTCAGTAAGCGATTTCATGCAATACATTAAGTAGAAATACATTGCATTCAGCCTGCGCTTATATTTCCCTACAGACCTTTAGTTTCAACCAAGATCCAAATGATTTAGTGTCTGAGGCGTCTACTCTGCTTCTGCCCGTGGTTGTGTCGCTTATCAACCTGATTGTGCCTCTCCTTTACTCCCTCATTGGCAAAATGGAGACTTACTCCAACCCACGGGCTAAGATCTACATCAGCATTGCAAGGTGCGATCAGAGTTTTGTTATAATTACCAGAAGCATCAGATTTCCACTGTTAACTATGTAACTGTTAACACTTCATTATTCGGTTTGTTCCTAGAAATATTATTCTGAAGATGTCCCTTCTTGGAATTCTTTGCTTTTACTGGCTCAATTTTGTTCCTGACAAAATCCCAGTAGGTGCACCAATAATTAAATGTTTACATGGGTTACCAATAAAGCACTATTATGCCTCTTTGTTTGTTTGTAATCTTTTTTCTTTTTATTATAGTGTTGGGAGTCCTTTGTAGGACAGAGTGTATATCGACTTCTGATCATTGACTTCATATTCTGTCTGCTTGGCATTTTCTTTGGAGAATTCCTACGCAAGTAAGTCAAAAACTGGAACTCAAATACATCCTGACTATTGAACTAGATTTTTGAAAAAAAAAAAAAAAAGTAATAAGTAAGGACCTTAAAGGGTGTCAGTGGGGTCTTAAAAAATTGTTAAAAAGTCTTAAACTATATTTTACAAGGCATTAAATTTGATGTCATTTTTAATTATACAATGTACACACCCCAGCCACTTATTAGGTACACCACTCCAATGCAAATTTTTAATCAGCCAATTACATGGCAGCAACTCAATGTAGACTTGGTCAAGGCGATTTGCTGCAGTTCAAACAAAGCGTCAGAATGGGGAAGAAAGGTGATTTAAGTTACTTTGAATGTGGCATGGTTGTTGGTGCCAGACGGGCTGATCTACTGAGATTTTCACACACGACCATCTCTAGGATTTCACTAATGTTTGTTGAATCTTTGTGTGGGTTACAATGAAAGTGAAATAAAATTGGAGGGCTTGGGGTTGGTAAATTACATTTTATTTTCATTTAAAAGAGAATTCTTTTTTTTTTTTTTTACATGTGTCCTTGCAGAACAAAAGCGTCAATTTCTTTAAAAATTTGCTTACCTACCTCAATAATTGAACAGCGCTATACTGTAAATGATATATTTGCCTTTTACTTTGTACCATAAGCTGTGTTTTTACAAAGCGATGAATGAATAAATCTGAGAAGATGGTTTATGTTACAGTTCTATTCAAGAGTATACCGTGCATTCTTCACCATGAACAGCAATCGCTGATTACAGATGACACAAAATCAATCGATTCACTTTCATTTCACTTTTTCAAAATTGCTACAGTGTAATCGGAACCATGTGCATCCAAAGTCTGGGCGTCCCAGAGTTTGACATTGCGAGGAATGTACTTGATCTGATCTATGCTCAGACTCTGGCTTGGTAAGTCAATATCTCTTAAAGTCTATACTTTGATATTCCTTCCAGCTGACGAGCATCTCTTTTATCTCTCTTCCTGTGCAGGATCGGAATTTACTTCTCCCCTTTACTTCCTGTAATGCAAGTCCTTAAACTGTTCATCATCTTTTACCTAAAAAAGGTAAGCACCATTATAGTATTGTGCCCTTGCATTCATGATTGCATTGCCACGGCTTTAATCTGGTATTGCGTTTCAGCTCAGTCTCAGTATGAACTGTCAGCCTCCCAAACACACTGGCAGAGCTGCACAGATACAGACCGTCTTCATCGCTCTCCTCTTCTTCCCTTCATTCGTGGGAGCGCTGTCTATGGTGGCTTTCACCGTCTGGAGGTTTGAGCCTTTCTACTTTTTAGATTTTCAATTACAGTTTCATCAACTGTTATCAGACAAACTGATGCATGAAGTGTTGTCTGTAGCTGCATTTATGGTTCTATGAATATCAAACAATTCCAGATCAACTCCTAAAGGGACGGTCAACCTAAAAGTGATGTTTTGTCATTGTTGCTGGTACGCAAATAGTTTTGGTTCACTTCTAATTTTATTTGTAGATAAAATGGAAGTCTAAGGAAGAGACATAATAAAAAAAGAAAGTTAGAAGTACATTTAAACTTTTATGGTATGACATCTAGGTGGGAATGATGCCAATTTAAATTTTTTAAAAGCATTATAGTTTAAACATACTTCTTTTTTCAGAGAGTCTGCACTCAAAAAAAGACTTTTCCTGCTTGTTGAAACTACTTAATTAAAATGAGTTTAAATAAGAAACAACACAGTTGTTAAAGGTGCATATGTAAGTTTGACATCCAGTGGTTGAACTAGGTTTTGCATTCCTGGATCAAAACAAGTGCAAGCATAGGGATCCGTTCTTCGTACCTTGGTTAAATGATCTAAGGTGATTTGGCAGATCCTGGATACAATTCGTTTAATCTTAGTAACTGATCTCTAGCTAATTTGGTTCTTCAAACAGGTTTGCGTATCATCAGATTAAAATGTCTAGATGAGCTGATCTGAGATCGCTGCTGTGATTGTGTTGTGAAGGACAGATCTATCGATGGGCTAACAGTACAGTAGCATAATGCCATCATCCGATGAATATTTAATTTTCCATGTGAGCAAAATTACATTAAATTCATAGTAAAGTGTTTGTTAAATATGAAATGCAAAAACTTTCCACCTTTGTTATGGGGTGCATGTTTACACCTTCGTGTGTGAAGTATTTATCAATTGATTTAGTTTTACATTTAGAGCAGATTTTCTAGCCTACATAAATTGTAATAATGATTCAGTTAGCTTAATCTTTTTGTGTTGGGACATCATGGAGGAATTGCGTGGAACCAGCATTTTGTTTTTATTTAAATAGTTTGTCTATGTAAAAATGCACTAGACTGATGTCACACTTCAACAATTTCACATAAAGCTAATTGTTATAACCTGATACATTCATAGCAAGAAAAAAAAGATACATTTATAAGACTTTTAAAACTGTGTATTGTGTTATCTATAAAAAGGGGCATTGTAAAATAATAACTGAGCAATTTGTGTTCTTCACTGTAGAAATTGCAGGGTTCCACAAAATTTCTTTATGTTGTCTTAATTGTTTTTACAAATTTAAGTGGATGAAACATAAAAAATTCAAGTTGTTATAAAAAAAAACTCAAGAATTGTGTTGATTTAGCTCAATTTAAATAAGCAGTTTGAACAAGCTGCAAAAGTATTTTACAGTGTTGTATCTAAAAATCGGAATCGGAAATCAATTGGAAATGAAAAAGAAGATGAGTTAATTTAATAAGAGAAAAAAAGTCAATAAACCAAGCCACAACAAAATACAACCACAACAAAAAAATAAAATACATTTCTCGGAATATAATCAAACTTATTTTTTTAGTTTCACACAGAGTTTCAGCCAAATTCCCAAATACTTTCATGTGGTGAAATTGAAGCACTAAATATTTAGCAAATCCTTGATACTAACATACTTGATACAGAATATCGTGAACATATGGAGAAGTCAAGGGGGGCGTTGATGTAAAAAAATAAATAAATAAAAAAATAAAAAAAAATCTATACCCATATTTGCTTGCATCTTTGAATAGAAAAACCAATAAAATGCAACAGTGTAAAATATCTTGTGTGAACCTCTTCTGCAGCCTGCAGCCCTCAGATCAGTGTGGGCCCTTTCAGGGTCTCAAAACCCCCTTCCACACCATTTTCAATTGGACTGATTCAATTCAGGGCCCTCCTGAAACCCACTGGGTCTGGTGGATATTTGAAAACGTCCTAAGAAGTGAACTCTTCTACTATCTGATTAGCCTCATCGTACTGTAAGTCCACAAGCTGGATCTTTCCGAACTACACATTTATAGGAAAATAATAAAATAATAATCTATTTTTACATCCAATATTTCTCCGGGAAAGCTGGAGACTTTCTGATTCTTTCATCATTCCTTTGTCTCTCCATTCAGAGTTATCACTTTTTTTCTCTGGCAAATCACTCAGGGACGGAAACAGCTCATCAAGTCTCTGCGAGAGCAGATTGTAAATGTGAGTGCCAAGATCATACGAAGCTCATTTTAAGCATCCTCTGTGCTTCAGTGTCATCAAGAACTGCTATATATGGATAATAGTTCTAACCTCAACGACTCTTCTTTTATCTGCTCGTCAGGGAGGAAAGGACAAAGCGTTTCTCTTGAACAAACTACAAAATATCCAAAGGCAGAGAAGAGAAATAGCATCTTACAGTCCTCAGGTTTGTCTTTCTCATGTATACGGTCTGGTCTACACCACAAAAATTGGTTCTTAGAGTTTTTGTCTTGTTTATATAGTCCAAATATCTGCACTGTAAAAACACTGGTTGCCTTAAATTAAGCTGAATCAAATTAACCCTACAAGTCCATTAAACTTATATTATGCTAGACTGAATAAAACAGCTTACGTAACTTGTATAATTAAGTTAGAACATGATAAAAGAGGCCCTATTATACATTAAAAAGGGTCATATTTTGGTTTTAAGGGTCTGCAACAAGTTGATATGCATGCAAAGTCAAAAAACACTTTCATTGTCTTATGATTTGCATTTATTTTTACCTAATTTTCCCAGCGGCTCCTGTATGAATCGTTCAGCGATTCCTTTGTTCCTAAAACCTTCCTTAGCGCGATGCTAATCTGTGCTGATTGGACCGATGAAATGCCCACCACAGCTTATCAACAACACTGAAGTAGTCAGAGTGCATAGTGTATGTGTGAGCATACAACATACAACATATTTCCGACCCTTCTCCCACCACTCTCTCATTTTGTAATTAATCCTGGAAAACTCCCGTAATTTCACACTTATTTTTAACACTAACTTTCCATCACACTTCCAATAATATCCAGCTGAGCACAGCTGCTACACGACTTGATTCAACCTGGATCTGCTACAGTGTTTGTGGGCGGGGCCGCAGGTTTCAATTTTCCCAAGTTTGTACACGCAACAATTGGGCGGGGCTTAAGTTTCGTACCGGCGTCACGACAAAATGTCTAAAGATTTCTTACCGAGACGATTCATTTGAAGCACTACGAGTCGACTTTTTTTTATAAATGAATCAATAGTTTTAAACATGGTGCACATTTCGATTTATGCCTTAGCAGGATATTTCACTTCACTTAGAGCTTCAAAAACCCATAATAGGGGCTTGATAAGTTATAATGAACAAAAAACATATGCACTCAGGACTAATTGATCATATAGTAAAAATCAAGTGTAAAATAAAGAAGTATTTTCTAGATAAATAAAAAAGTAAGATCTTGTTTTTATAAATAAGAAAAAATTAAGTAAGTTTTTCCTTTAAAATAAGTTTAAAAATCTGCAAATGGGGTAAGGAAAAAATCTTGCTTTACCTTTAATAAGATAATTTTGCTTACCAAAATTGGCAGATTTTTTTTTTTTTTTTACTTAAGGAAAAACTCTTTATTTTGACATTTATTTTTTTTTAAATGATTTAAACGTTTTATTGATTTTTCTTATTTGCAAATAATGCAGATGAATATCAAATGCAAAGCAATACTAGATAAGCAGAACAACACACACACACACAAAATAACATCAAATAAATAATTATGTTTTCAATATAATAGCCTTAATCATTATTTTATCTCGTTATGTTTGCTAGCAGCGTGGGTCACAGAAATTCTCCCCATTTACAAAACAAATTTCGATCCTTCCATGTAAACTGTAGGACTGCCACTTGTCTCTGAGATGCACTCAAAGATCGGTGGTCCACTGGAAGATTTCCAGTTTTTAACAATCACCCATCTGCCTAGCATGACACAGCTCTGTATCTTGACATAATATTTCTAAAAAAAAAAAAAAAAAATGCAATATTTTTAACCTGTCTTTAAAACCCTCCTTGATTCAAGAATTTTAAGATCTTTGACCAGAAACAAGACAGAAACTCTAATAAAACCATTCTTCTTGCATTTAGTTATCGTTAGTAAGATATTGTACTACTAATAAAAACAAAAAGTAATTTGGAGATTTTAGCCCAGAGACAACAGAAGTCAGGGTAAAAGTCATTAGAAGGTTTATAGGGTACTCACCTACTGAAGATTCTTTCACACCAGTGATTGTGTCTTCAAACTCCACAGCCGCTTAAAGTCTGTGATTAAACGTTTTCAAATTTAGTAAAAAGTTACACATAGCAAAGTTCATATATATATATATATATATATATATATATATATATATATATATATATATATATATATATTTTTTTTTTTTTTTTTTAACGGGAATAGCCTACATACAAAGGACTAGTAAACTTTAACTACAGTGCTCAGCATAACTGAGCATACCCCATTTCGGAAATGAATATTTTTATCCATTTTTCAATAAACTAAGGTCATATATTTTTGGCGCATTTGAACAAAACTGATTTATTGAATGAATATATTTATTAAAATTATGTTTTAGTCACCAAATGCCTTTAAAAATAGAAGGATAATACATTTAAACTCTTGAAATATTGGGGGGGGGGGGGGGGAATTACAAATTACAACATTTCAACAAATGTATTTGTTTCTCTTAAATTTTGCTCTTTGAATTTTTTTATTTACATTTTTCCCTAACATATAAACTCAGTTGTTCTAATTTGGGATCATTATCAAAAGTTATTTTGTTCGATTAGCTCGAGATGTGGCTTCAGTATGGACTAATCTAATGTGTATGCACAAATAAAATACTTTAAAGCATCCTATAGAAAATATTAATTTAAATGAGAGATTTGTGAGGGGTGTAATCATATATGCGGAGCACTGTAGCTTATTCCTTGGTGGAAAAATAATATTTTAATATAACATCACAAAACCTTTCCTTTCCCATCTGCATTCCCTCAAGAAATTATATGATGCAAATAATATAAAACATGCTAAAACTATATTTTCCATAAGTTTCTCAAGAGAACACAATAGTTTAAATATGCTAACAATTTGCAAGTTGTTTAAACAGGATTTTTGCAGGTTTAACCAAGTGAAGTTTAAGACTTTTTAAAAGACTTAAGACCACTATGAATGACATTTTAGACTTATACAGGGCTAAATGCTAAGAATTTGTTTCACCCGAATATCCCACTTAGAAAAGACTTTCAATTGCCAAATAAAAAAAAATTACCAAAAAAAATTCAATCAATTAATAAAACAATCATATTTTTTTCAATAATTTTTGCATTCTTTTAAATGAATTTTTAAATATATTCCTTCACAGACTTTTTAACCCTTGACAAGAATAGAACAAAACACAGCTGTCAATTACTTCAGTCTAAAAAGTAATAAAATGAAGAGGAAAATTAATACATGTTACAAAAAGATTTAATACCTACAACACATTTCAGTAGATTTAGGACTTTAAGGCTTAAAATTTAGCTTTTGATATTTAAGACATTAAGACCCTGCAGATACCCTGTTACATTTTACAATTAATTTTTTATTTGTTAACAGTTTTATTTGTACAATTAGTTAGGTAACTACAGTATATTAGCTAACACAAACCAACGATTAATCAATCTACAGCATTTATTAATTATAAATGTTAATTCTAAATAATATTTAACATTAAATTAGTTAAAAGCAAAGTTGACAGTGTATGCTGTATCTTTTATGTATTTTACATAGCTGTACTTTATAGCAAAGTTTTTAAGAGATAAAATTTGTATATATATATATATATATATATATATATATATATATATATATATATATATATATATATATATATATATATTTGTATATATATATATAAATAATGTATTTTATTACATTACTTTTTCCTTCATCCACACAGCCTATCAGGCGCAGTATGCGGGGGAGTGTTCGGACAGTAGCTCAGGTAAGCCCAAAACACATCAGGAAAGACATTGGGCAAATAAATGATCAGAATTTCACATTTGGACGGGATTAAATTTCTCTGGAGATCACAGAGTTTGTCCATGAAACAGTAGGTGTTTGCAATTATCACAAAAAAAAAAAGTATGAAAACAGACCTGGGAGATTAGGATGGAATTTAAATCTCTTCTGAGAGACACAAAGATTTCCAAAGACCTCCAGAAAAACTAACCACTTCCAAACAGAGATAATGGGGCATATGCACAGCTCGTGTTTTTCAGCCAACGGTAAACCTCCGGAGAAAGCTTAATGTGACCAATTTCATAAGGTTCTTTTTAAAAGCACCGATGTTGTGATGTAATAACAATACAATCAGTTAAATAGAGTTAAGCATTTATTTAGCTGTTCAAGTGAAAAGCGAAATGAAAGACTTTAACCAATAGTACCGTCAGGATCAGCAGGCGAGCTAAGAAACTCCTTTGAAAACACTAAATAAGGTAAAATAAATTGTCACATTTTCAAGACTTGGAGGGGGGAAAATAGAATTGAATGCAGTGCTTCTTGTCCGCTCTGAGACCCAATTTCTATAGTATGTCTATCAGGCAGTGAAGATAACTGACTTTTAAAGAAATCAGACCTTAAACGTGGCAATTTTATAATGGAAATCGAAAGCGCTGAGGCTTAGTGGCTGAAATTATAAGTCTGTGTACATATACCCCATTACGGTGTAAAGATGGAAATGAACACTTATGCATTTGCTCTATTAGTTAAACAAGTATTTGAAGGTCACCTATTTGCAGGCACTTTTAAAAACCCTGACCTTCATTTCTTTCATGTAGGAGTTTGACCAGACGACATACTACAACCCGAACTGGATCAACACACTGCCCATGGATATGTGAAACCACAAATCGAACAATGCTGTATATATTGAATTGTAAATATTGCATTAACTATCATCTCTACTACATGGGAAAAGACGTTGTTCGGAAACATCAATAGTAATGATGCAGGAATGACTTTTTGTGCTCGTCCAATAGCCCTGCAAATTGAAATGTGGAAAAACAATAGACATTGTAGCCAAAAACTAAAAATCTAATCTCAAGACTTAATTTGTGGACATTTTTTTAATTAAATAGTTCCCAAGTTTTAGTAATATTTCTCTCACTTTTTCAATTATGTCAATTAATAGACAGAATTAAGCTAAAATGAGCAATAACATTCTTTTTTTCCCCTCATTTCTTGTGCAGGGCTCCACAAATACTGTCAAATGAACATTTGATTTGTTTTTCCACCAATACACATCTATTCTGATGAGATATCTTTGTAAATACGAAAAAAACAAATTACTATTTTCATTTATTATTAACTTGCTGGATACAAAGAACCCCAAAGCATTGCATTTACTGATAACATTATCCATTTTATTGTGAAAAAAGTTGTTGCTTTTCATACACTAAGAACTGTACAATCAATAATTTAAAAAAAGTTCTTATGTTCCCCCCGTTGTCGTTGTTTAAAGAATGTCCAATAATTAGGCAAGTTATTCAGCAGCTTTTAGCTTCAACCAACAGAAAATAGTGTTTACAATTGTGTTCCTACTGCTCCACCAAATCACATTTCCCTTTATCCCATTCACACCTTTCAAAACCGCCCATTTGGCAACACCAAGAGGGTCCCATCATACTGTCAACCATCACACGCAAAAACCATGAGCGTGTTTTTAAAACAGAGGCTTCGATTACAAAGAAGAAAACACTTTACAATACCAAAAAAGAGAGGTTGAAATGGAACGTTCTAACTAAGTCACAGAGTTTCTTTGCACTGTATGACGTGCAACGATATTACAGAGAACAACTTGTGCTCTCAGGTGAGAGGCTCAAAACTAATACCTACTCAAGATTCTGAAGATGCTCAAGAAAAGGAACAAAACACTTCTTTGTAGTATTTCTATAACCACAGCCTTTCAGGATTATTAAAACAGGGGAACCAAAACACCTTCTGTGGACCCTTTAGTATTTAAGTCACCCAACAGATGGACACTATTATGCACAACTGCTCTAAATGCACCACCGAACATGTGCCAGGTTCATTCTATCAGCTATAGCGACTGCAAAAGCCCTGGAGCGAATAGCTTATAGGTCAAACACCAAGAGCTTAAGGCCCTCTAAGGGAAGTTTAAAGGCCCCCTGCTGGCAGCCGTCGCTCAGCCGGGTTTAAACAGGCTTCATTGGGCAGCTCTTGTAGCTGGAGGCCGGGGCTCGTCCCTGAGATGAAGGGGGTGGGAGAAGCAAAGAGAAAAAGAGGGGGATTTGATCAACTGAAAAGCATCCATAATTCAACAAGCACAGCTCATCAGATCCGAAAGAAACAAGCAGACGCTTCTGACACGTTCGAGATCTAAAAGGAGCGCTATGACGTTTCTATTGTGCTTGATATTTAGGAGCAAGCTTGAGCGGGTTTATTATCCTTCATTCTGACATACATCTATAGAGAAGTCATGCTGCGTGTGCAGATTGAAAGGGCTTCGAGCTAAGACCTGACTTTTGAACTCATGCTACAACACTGAAAACTGGTAGAACACATGTGTGATTAAATCACGGAGCATTTTAGCCAGAGACTGCTGAAAATTGTGCTGAAAATATATCAGGAGAGAACTGAAATGCAGGAGATATGAAGGAGAAAATCAGGCTGCAAGGCTTGAAGTCTGAACGTGAGTGGTGAGGTAATTACAGTGTAGGGTTATAAGATTGGAAATATAACAAATAACCCCAAAACAGACATGCGGGAAATGCAAGTCAGAGAAGGAAAGGAGCTGAGAGTAAAAAATAAACTAAAAACAGACTAAAAACCCTTTGCCAATACTGTCCCCTGAGGAGAAATTTCCTGCGATCCTTGGTTTCTGACCCAATGAGGAACAATTCATCAAAGTTTGCTGGATCTTCATAATGGAAAGAAGGCGAATAAAAGGTGCCATGGAAATGTTTGTGCCTAGTGCTCCCGCAGTCCACATTCTCTCTGGTGATTAAGTCACTGTGCAAATGACCATCAAATTCAGACACGACCAATTCGCAGTGCAAATCACATTTTTTAATACATCAGTTCAAATGTAAGCACTACAAATGGCCTCAGCCCTCTCACTGTAGGTATGCATGCAAGACCATGTGACCGTTCGAGGTACTTCAGCTTTTCTACAGGGAAAACAGAACCCCTGTAAAGAACAAAAAAAAAACACCATATGCAGAGCACTGAGGATTAGGAGTATGAGCAAATAACACAACCAAAGCGGAAAAAGCCCATAAAGCAACTTCAAAATCGCAGCCTCTCAGCAGCCACTGCAGGGTTTGATCTGCATGGATTCTCCAGCAGAGGGCGCTAGCGTGGCAGGAAACATGCTGTAGGTGGTCACCGCATGAGTGATAAATGGTGTACTGCAGCAAGGTGAGGGAGTAATGTGGCTCTTAGTAGCAGCAGGAAGTGCTCTTTCACTTGCTGCTTTCCCCGTGTTGAGAGGTGCCACACCCGTGTTGCGTCATCGACCCAGCCCTGTGTCGCTTTCCTTGTGTGTTTGTCCGCGTGCACCTGAGTGTTATATAAGTGAAGGGAGGGGGGGCGGCCCGTCCCTGTGCCTGGAGGCTAGGAGATCTTACAGTTGTTCCTGGTGCAGTTCTGTGGTGGACTTTGTGGCGGCCGGATGGATTTGGAGCGTTTAAGACTGTTACCTTTGCTGCCTCCGGCGGCATTGGCCAGCGAATACGAGCGGCCGTGCATCATGACAGCATTCATGCCGTTCGCCATGGAGAATGACTTCAAATGGCTCTTGATGGCCACAGGAAGTGGCAGCTTATCGATTAGGTGCACAGGGGTGCAGGAAACAATGGCACGGCAGCACAAGTCCTGCAGACTGAATACTGGAAAGACACAAAAGACAAAACACACACACACACATTTCAGTTAAAAGACAAAAACGATTG
Organism: Danio rerio; assembly: GCF_052040795.2. NCBI lineage: Eukaryota > Metazoa > Chordata > Actinopteri > Cypriniformes > Danionidae > Danio > Danio rerio. The sequence goes on from NC_141023.1 coordinate 26,203,394, forward strand.
AAACAACCTGGAGGCTGAAGCATTACCATAAACCATAAAAACAACAAAAAAATAAGCAAATGGTACTCTGGGGATTCAACAGTAGCTGCCTCGGTGCATCTGCACGCTCGGATCATTTTTTATTCTCTTTACAAAAGTAATGAGAATGTTTTAAATTATTCAACATTCCCTCAGCAGATGTTAACACGCTGCCTGCCTGCATCTCTTTTCTGACAGAGGCAAATGCAAATGATGAGATTCACATGGGAAGCTTGACATGGGAATGTTAGTTATCGGTATTAGAAAGTGATATACAAGGGGGAAAACCTCGTTTGGTACGTTTAGCTAAAAAAACTATGTGAACAGCTTGGTGCTGTTAGCAAGGCTTTTTTACAGTCTGTGTTTGAGACTGACAACCATATTTACAAACAGGTGCAACTGTTTCAATTAATAATGAACTCTCTACTTCTTACTATGGTTTACAGGAAGTTCTCATCTCTCAATATTCAGGAACAAAGCCTGTAACCAGTCAAAGCAAATAAAATATGTTTCATAATATAATATATTATAATATAATATAATATAATATAATATAATATAATATAATATAATATAATATAATATAATATAATATAATAATATATTTAATCTGGTTTTAATAATTTTTAATTCTTTTTTTTCTTGTGCTATATCCAAATATCTAAATGTGCTATATAAATAAACTTGCCTATAATATAATATAATATAATATAATATAATATAATATAATATAATATAATATAATAAACAGTGCTGAACAAAAATTTGTCTTGATTAAACTTATCCAAATTAATAGTTTGTGTTGACATAATAAACGTGTGCGTATTGTGTATATTTATTTTCCATACATAATTACACACATGCATGCATATATTTGAGAAAACGTGTATTTATATTTAGCTATAATATATTTGTATATGATACAAAATATCTATAATTTTAAATATATATGTTTTGTATATGTATGTGAGTGTGTGTATGTATATATATATATATATATATATATATATATATATATATATATATATATATATATATATATATATATATATATATATATACACACACACATATACATATTTATATATTTCTTATGATAAAACAAACTTTTATTTCAGATGTGATTAATCGCAATAAATTTTTACCAGTTTACCAGTTTTAACAATTAATTTTTATCAGTAATAATATAATATAATATAATATAATATAATATAATATAATATAATATAATATAATATAATATAATATAATATAATATAATAATTAATATAATATAATATATAACAAAACAATGTCGGTGATTGTTATTCATTTCATTAAGCAAAGTAAAAAAAAAAAGCAGTACTTGTTAGCTATTATTACGACAAACATTTAAAATAACTGTTTTCTGTTTATAATTTTTATGGGTTTATTAATGTTCAAAATAATAATTTGAAATAAAACTCCCATGTTAAATTATAAATACTGACAGAACAGATATCTTGACTGCCAAAATTTGATTCATATATAAATATAATGTTGAAAGGTAAAGATAATATGATATAAAGATAATGTTAATATAAAGTAGGATAACATATTCTGCTTCTTCATGAAAACAGCTAAGGAGAGCAAAGTAGAGCAGAAATCGCTGCCATTTTGAAAAGCTTGTTGAAAGTACTTCCCATCCTCAGAACGGCAGGATGCTGCATCTGCTAAACAGCTCATCTGAGGCACTGCGAGGTCTCATGGGAAAATCCCACATAATAGTGGAAACAGACAGAGAAAGAAGTGCCTCGCTGAAAGCCTTCTGCCTCTAATTATGCTGCTCCGGACTACATAACAGTGTGGTTTTCTATGCTAATGGAAAGCTACGCTGATCATGCCAGCATTTCTCCATCACCCAGAAGGTTGAAACCAAACATTTCCACTGTATTTATGGGACTGTGTTTTAAATGGATAGATCACCCAAAAACAAAAATTGCCATCATTTACTCACACTTGACTTGTTCCAAAGCTGTTTTTTAACAGAAGATGTACATAAGAATGTTGGAAACACGTAACCATTGACTTCAATAGAAAAACAATTACAGTGCTCAACATATACGAGTACACCACTCACAAATCTCATTTAAATTCATATTTTCTATATGAAGCTTTACAATATTATATTTCTGCGGATACATTAGTTCAGTCAGTACTGAAGCCACATCTGGAGCTAATCTAACAAAATAACCAACAATAATTGTTTAAAAATTTGTACACCCAATCTTATATGTTAGGGGTAATTATTAAATTACATTTTCAAAAATCTTTCCTTTTCTAAATATGTTTGGTGACTATTTTAATATTATTTTAATAAATATATTGATTTAATAAATCCATTCTGTTTAAATGCAATAATATAAATAACCCCAATTTACTGAGAAATGTATAAAAATATTCATTTTCAAAATGGGGCGAACTCGTATTTGCAGAGCACTGTACTATGGAAGTCAATGGTTACAGGCTTCCATCATTCTTCAATACATCACATTTTAATACTGTTAATCAGAACGGAACTAAAAAAAAAAACTGATCATATTATGCAATACCCTGTAATGATTTATTTTCTTTCCTCTTAGATTTTTGTTTGTATATATTTATTATTATTAATCTTTTTACTATTGGAAAGAGTATGAGCAATTCCAGCATTATGGATGAGATATTTGCAGTAAGAACTCTAAACATAAATTCACATGGAAAGTATACGTTAACTGTATATTGAAACATCTGTATATATATTTTAAAACAACTAACCACCGAGTTGAGGGATCAGAAAAATATTAATCTGTAAACATTTTTAGATATTAAATGAGGAAAATAAACATGCGTTATAGATGCGACCAAAAAGTGCACATTTTACACCATACTTTGTAGTAGGGCTCTACTATTAGGGGGAAAATATCTAACTGCGATTTCTTTCACAGATATTGTGATTTTGTTTTAGTTAAGCTTCAGCTCAATCACACTTCTTATATGGCCACTTGTGGTGCTTTTTTTAGGTGCTGGTTGTTGTATTTCCTCTTGCTGGCAGAAATTCTGCGACAGCTCTTACAAATGACCAGTTTTTGCTTAGTGTCTTTGACTTTGAAACCAAGATATTCCCATATTACCGACATGCTGTTTTTCCTTGATATTGATTTGTCTATTAATGCTTTTGAAACATCAGATGCCATCATCCCACTCGTCTGCGCTTTCCAGTTTGTTTGTTTGTATTGTGGACATTACGCATGTTCTGTTGCACTATTCTGATTGGCCGAACGCAAGTGTGCTCACTCAATTGGCTAGTAAGACAGTCGTGCACAGATAGCAGTCATGCGTTTGCTCTGGGTGGGGGAAAGTAAATAATATATATATTCATATTGCAGCCTCTTGTAATTAGCTAATCGCAATGTTTCAAATCACGATTGTGATGAGATTAAATGCACAGCCCTACTTTGTAGCAATTCTGTAAATTAACCTGCCCAACCCAAACGAAAACAATGCTAACTAAAATTATAAAAGTTGGCTCTCCATATAACAAAAATTATTGATTTAATTTTATTTTACAATTTTATATTTATGAAGAAAAAGCTTCATTATGGATGTGACAAATGCGAAACACTTTATGACTTTCAAATATAATTGTTTGAAAACACATTTTTGAGTATTTTTACAGTACTCCATCAAAACCTAAAAGGTTTTGCTATTTTAGTGAAAACTTTTTTTTTTTATGGCAAGGTTGACATTTGCATTCAATTGCTCGTATACTTTTTGGTTGTTTCTATCCATCAACCCCTTGCTCCCAGAAACACCCCCCTGGTTTCATAATGAGTTTACAGGCCTTCGACAATCCCATATACACATGTATAAATAATTTATCTAATCGGTTTTCCATTTTTTTCCTGTATATTCTAATTTTGGTAAGAATTTTGAGGTTTGTAAAGGTGTAAAAATGTGTCAAATTAATATTAAATTAATATCAACACCATAAAAAAACGCAAACTGGTTTGGAAGAGTAAAGGTTGTGAGTAGACAATGACCAAATTTTTATATCTGGATGAACTATCCCTTTAAAAATGTCAGGTAGAATCTGCATATTTGTTACTTTTTCGTAAACAGACATTGCTGTGTTTTACATCATAAATAATGTTAAATTTTTTTGTCATAATGAGCATGTTCAAGAGGAAACCTCACCTCTGTTGGGCCTCCAGAACTTCTCCATCCCATGCCTCATCAGGACGATGCGCGAGAGCTCTGTAAAGGACTCGATGACGTTGAAGTTGCAGAGAGGACTCACTTCAAAAAATGTCATGCCATTCTTTTCTGCGTATGCCCGTGCCTGTTCTGTGGGAACCTGTCGCTTGAACGCCAGGTGTAGCCGGTTACCCACTAGAATACGGGGCACTCCAGGTGCATGCTGGGGAAAGACAGAGAGACAAGAAAGTGTTTCAAACGGGGGATGGGGAAGACCAGAAAGGTAGAAAACACAGAGAGGAAGATACACGGTGCTGTCAGACTGAGTGAGTCTCAAACAGTGTCACAGCTGGCCTGTCTCATTTATTTATTCAATGAGGCCTGTCATATCTGTGCCTTTCTCTAGTCCACAGAGAAAAAGAGCACTCGCTCATGTTTAGAAGCTGTACTGAGCAGTGCATTTACATCAAACACGGACTGTGCAATATGACAATATATATATATATATATATATATATATATATATATATATATATATATATATATATATATATATATATATATATATATATATATATATATATCAAATGAACTAAAAAAAAGTTTATCATTTCGTATTTTGCTTTATTTTTCATTTTCTGGTGTAATATTTGTATAATTTATATGAGCGCTATAATACACACCATTACATGAATGTAGACACAATCATGAATAACATCACAAGAAAGTTGCAATCTTGAAATGCAGTGTTTACATTTTGCATTTTATTTGACGATACTGGTTTATTTTTGTTTGACCTGTAATTGTTAGTTTATGCATACGTTTGATTAATAATAACTTTATATTTCTATATTGTTTTTATAAAACATTCCTTATAGCTCTTAGTGTTCAATGTGAAAAATATGAGCACATATGAATGAGCAAACTTCTTAGTTTACACTTTTTAAATGTAAAAAAAAAAATCCTTTATATGTGGTAATAATTATTCTACTAATGCTAATCAACTATCAATTGACATAAATGGTACTGTATTGTGATACTGTATTATGTTATCTGATTACGAGAACAGTACATCAATCTAGTGTTTCAAATCTTACTCTTTCAATTTGGAGTAAAGTCTCGATCAATAGACAATTAGACATAACTGGAAAGAGTTTGACTGGAAAACAAAAATGAGTTTTTTTAGAGCGCCATTGATGGTGTCAAAATATGTTAACAGTCCACAGTCAGAGGAATGCTAGAGGGGTTGCAGGAATGTAGGCAATCACACACACATATTTTGAGAATGTCTGACGTTACTGGCATTTTGGCAAGGGATAAAGATTGAGATAATGAAAATAATGCTGTTAGATCTACCTCCTACTGCCCTGGTTTGCTTGCTTAAAGGGATACCCCAGGATGTATATAATAAAAACCAGTGAAATAAACTACATAAACTTTTACTGAGTGCAAGAAAGTCTATAACTATGCATTGGATAAGGCCACACCCTCCAACAATAGCACAGTGGACAAAAAACATAGTATTCCCAGCTGTATAATAGAAATTTAAAAATGATGTATGTATTTTTATAATTAGTTTTTTATTTACGGGTAATGTTACTTGTTATTATTTATATATAACTGCTGCTGTCACTGACTGTTTAGTCCTATACATTTTTAAAAATGTATAAAAATAAAATTACAAAAATTAAAAAACAAACAAATATATAAATACATAAGTAAATAAATAAATAAATCATTGGATTTTTACATTTCATACATTATTCATACAAATGTGTGCTTTTACTTTGCATGAAAGCATTTTGCCTAATTTACATGACATGCGTGTGCATTTCATTTTGTTCTTAATAGGGTTGGGCATCTAAGCTATAATGCCGATCCGATACGCATCTCGATACAAAGAATACGATCCGATATATTAGCGATACATTTGTGACATATTGCGATGCGACACGATACGATTCACACCCATATCACGATACGATGCGATATTTCAGCACTAACTAATTAGATCAAGTTTATGAGATTATGTGAAAGAGGATGCTGTGCCATTGAATGAGTTTGATTGATTATTTATTAACCAAGCAAAACCAAGACTTTTTTTACAAACTGGCTTTTCTCTCAGAGCCAGAGTGTCAGTTTACAGTAGAGGGCCATTTTAGAACATATAGCACATATTATTTAAGTATTTTCAAGATAAACAGAATGTATAAGTGCAATATATATTAAAATATATATATTTGCACTCTTTCAACATAAAGGTTTAGCATTGCACAACAAGAATTGTGATTTAACTTTTCAACTATGAAAACAAGTTTTACAAAGATATATTTTGCCACTGAATATTCAAAACTTAAGGTCGTGAACTAGCAGTGTTATGCTGCTTTGAAACATCACTGTCACTGTAAACAACAGGCTAATAAAAATATAACAAACCAGCAATCTTCTTGCTGTGAGGTGGTCAAACTACCCACTGTGCCACCGTGACGCCCATTATTTTTATCATTATTATTATTAATATTATTATTATTGTAATTAAATAAAAATTAACAGAAGGAGGTGTTCAAAACCTTCGTTCTCCGTGACACTAGGCTGAATATCTTTGCAGATGAACAGGGCCGGCACGTCCATAGAGGCGACCTAGGCGGCCGCCTAGGGCGGAAGTATAGAGAGGGCGGCGTCCGCAACACCCCCCCTTACCACCCGCATCCTCAGTTATGTCCGCGACACCTCCATCAGCGCCCGCTTGTCCTCAGTTATATCCGCGCATAGGGTGGCAGAATAGAGGTCCGCGACACCCACGTCCTCAGTTATATCCGCGCATAGGGCGGAAGAATAGAGGTCCGCGACACACGCGCGTCCTCAGTTATATCCGCGCATAGGGCGGCAGAACAGAGGTCCGCGACTCCGGCGCGTCCTCAGTTATATCCGCGCATAGGGCGGCAGAATAGAGGTCCACTGGAAGATGGAGCTTTCACAACAACACAGTGGCGCCGCTTCAAGTGAGATTTCAGATTAGTCGTACTGCCCGTGTATTTTACAGATGCGCGGCACACTTTTGCAAATTGCATCTGTCCTGTCATGTCGTCCATCCTTAAATCCATAATGTTGCCATACTTTAGATTTAAAACTCAGTGGGGAATAAAATGTTTGTTTTGCTTCTCGCGCTTTCTGAGGGCACTCCACTAGCTTCATCCGCACACCTGATACAGTTGTAGTGTAAGTGTACACATCCGCAAATCCGTTGCTAAGGCTTACTTTAAGTAGGTCGATTAAATTATGCGCCAAAAACAGGTTGACAACACTTGTTAATAAATAAAAAATACATTCTATATTAAAAATATAAGCTGTATCTTGGAAAAACCGATGCATCTCGCAAAAACCGATGCATCTCGATTTGCTTCCAAAATTTCATTCATCCTCTGCTGCTCTACCGATGCACTCGCATCGTGCACGCGCATGACCGCGTATCGATACATATCGGTTAATCTTCCCATCCCTAGTTCTTAAGCATTCTAATCCTTTCCTTTGTATTTCATTTAAAGTATTCTAAATTTGTGAACATGTGATGTGGTTAAACATTTGCATAAAACACATTCAATTCCTCTCCTTGTAAGGGCTTTTAACACGACTCTACTATTAAGCCTTTTTTACTCTTGTCAACCAAAAGCCACTCTCTACTATCTCACTAGATTCTCCAGCAACGTTCAGCGTTACTCTCAAATCCAGTTCAAACACAATAAACACCTTGTGTTAAGACAAGGGTAACAACTCTCATTCGCCCAATTCAGCAGCATATACACTTACTTAAAAAAGTGTATCTTATTCAAAAACAAAAAATTATGTGTTCTTATTCAAAAACAATTTGCCGGCCAAGCCATAACCATTCTTTTCCTACTTTCATGATATACAGTATGATTTTTTATATATATATATATATATATATATATATATATATATATATATATATATATATATATATATATATATATATATATATATATATATATATATATATATATATATATATACATACACACACACACATATATATACATACATACATACATACATACATACATACATGCATACATACATATTAATAATATTGTAATATTGTGATATTGTGATAATATTGTAAATAATTTAAATATCTAATGTATAAATGGATATAATGCAATAATTTACATGTATTAATGTGTGTGCGTATATACACATATATTTATATATTATATAGTGTATATAGTATATAATATATAAATAAAATTTCATTCATTGGTTTTTATTTATAATTTATCAATTAAACATGAAAACATGTATGTATGAAGAGACCCATTTTTAGAATCTGCATTCATGTCATACCTCCACCAAAAAATAAATAAATAAATAAACAAAAAAACAATAAGACCATGTAGAGATTTACAAAATATCAGCACTGCTTGTTTACCATATCAGCCAATATTAATAATATATTATCTCATGTATTGATAATAGTAAGGAAACTGGTCCTGGGCAAGTCCACTGCAGTCTGGGACACAAACTTTCTGACATAATGACTTCTATCAAATGCAGGGCAACTGAAAATTAAATCAACCTCACTGCAATCTTACTTTTTCATACAGGCCGCATCGTCTATGTTGAGCACAAGTATCATTTAGCGCTGGGTAATTAATAGAAATGTAATCAAAATCGACATTCAAAACCTATAATTGATTACATTTTCTAGGACGATTTTTAAAATTACTTTCCCAACGTGCCACATGACCCCGCTCTGTAAAGGCTGTGGCTGATTTCTACTTCTACAGCCACTTTGCAGCCACATCTGGTCTTTGGTCAAGTAGGACGATGGACCTATTCTTGAGCCGTGCCTGCACTACATTGACGATGATTGGAAGCTATGCCAGAGAGGCCTTTAGATGGCATAAAAACTGGACAGTGAACAAAAAAATTGAATAAATAAATGAAATAACCTATCATTTATCATAAAAAAGTTAAAATGTTTAATTAATTGAAATTTTGCTTTTAGGCCAAATTACTATTATGATAAACACATAAACAAACAACATCAACTCATTATGATGCAGTAAGCTCACAATCCAGAGCCAGTCTATCATGAACAAGCTCAGGACAGTTAAAAAAAAAAAAATCTACATCTTTGAATTAAATCAATGAAAAATGTTTATCTTTGGGTGAACTATCCCTTTAAATGGCTAAATGTTTATTAGCTTTCTGGCAAAGACTTTAAACATTTCCTCCAAATACTAATGTGATGCTTACTGTGCAAATCCCTGCACCATGCACCCTTCCAAAGCTCAGCAAGGTCAAAGCTCGTTCTGCAATGAAATGACTCACTGTGAATCATCAGCTCAAGTCTGACTCGAGTAACTGCAGCAAAGTCAAAGCAGAGGCTCAAGTATTTCAATATTTACAAAAGCAGGTCAAGAGTCCTCAGGTTTACACCTCTGCTTGCAAACTAATGCAACATGCTTACCCCATTGTCTGTGAGCAGTCTGTATTTTTTTGTGGAAGAAAAAAAGTCTACAAATAACAGATCCGCACGTTTACACGAATATACACTACTCAAACAAGGAAGGAAGGAAGAGACTGTAACTGTAGCCTATGTGTGGAAGGAGACTGTAGTAAGGAAGGACATCCTCTCTAGATATCAAGCACAGGAACAAGAGGAAGGAAGAGGAGAGTCAGCGCGACACTGTATGTAAAGAGTTCACCTCGCTGGAAAGTAACTCTTCAGATAATTAACAGTTTCAGTATTTTGTGATTTACAAGTATTTTCTGTTTGTTTGCAGTTGTGAATTGCATTTCGAGACCTCAATCTCTGCTCTGTTGACTTTTGATGTTGAAAGTTCAACTCTATAGTTTAGCAAAGTGACTTTTTTGTAATTTTAATAGTTTGAAAAAAGATATAGTATACGCAATAATATATAGAGAAAAAAGTTTGTAAAATAACAGCTAATGTACTGATGTTTACTACAATGTTTTCGTCCTGTATTATACAACACCAACCCAGACAATATATTAGGGCTGCTCGATAATGGAAAATCTGATATTGCAATATTTTATTCTTCTGCAATAAATATTTTGATACAAATACAGATTCAGACGATGGTTTGAATAGCAGTATTTGATGCTTTTTAGGGGAGTCTAACAGTATTCAGGTACAAAAACTGAATGATTACAATACAAAAAAAATGCTTTTCTTACTTTGTTTTGCTTTGTCTCATTTCTAGTCCAAATATCAACTAAATTCTGAGTTCAAGTAAAAACATTTTGTTTTAAAATTCAGATGGAATAAAGAAAAATTAAGAGTTCTTACTTAAAACAAGCAAAATTATCTGCCAGTGGGGTAAGTTCAAAAAGCTTGTTTTCGCTTTGAAATGTAGATATTTGGACAAGAAACAAGACAAAAACTCTAAGCACAACATATTTATTTCTTTATCTTTTTTGTCGTTGCATAAAATCACATAAATACAGCGATTAAATCCAATTCTGTAGCACCTGGTCAACTATAATTAGGCCCACAGAGAATTTTTAGTCTATCATTGAGTCTGTATTTACTTGCGAAATTTTATATTTATTCAGTTTTTAAATGAATTTCACTAATATTATTGTGATATAGTAGTAATAATAATAATATTAGTAATAACAACATTAAAATGTTCATTTGATTTTTTTTTACAATACAGTTTGTAAAGTAATATGTTCTGTCTTTTAGTAGAAATATTTTTTGACAGAATTACTTTGTTTACCAAATAAGTGGATTTAATTGGATTTGCATTGTAAATATTAAATAAAAAGTACTTTAAATAAAAAGTAAAAAAGCTATTGTTTCTGATTAATAATATTATTATAACCCTGACACCAGTCAACGGGCCTGACACAGACACACATACACAGACAGACACACACACACACAACGCGCTGCAGACGTTTTGGCCCCAGCGGCTTTCCATACTGGAGCGACTCCCCTCAGATTCAACACGCATGACCACGTTCATCAAATTTGCTTAAACTAAGCGCCCTAAAGTATTACTGTATTTCACAAGGATTCTGACACAACAACGCGAAGCATACGCTTTCATTGCGTTTAATGAGGAAACACGCTAAACTTGGAGGGCTTATGCTGAAAGGCAGAGTAATGCCCTGTCTTTGACAGCTCGCGACTTCACCAGATGAATACATTTACAGAAGACACCAATACTCTGATTTTAATATGATTAAGATAATACTCTTATTAAAATTCTACCGTGTAGCCTTAAAAGGAACCTTACCTTAAAGGAACACCAAGTCACGAAATGGGGAGGAAACTGGATAACCTGTGATGCAACTAATTGTTTTATACTGGAACTTGCCTTCAAAAACTGCTTCCTTGGTCTTATCCACATTTATTGCATGTTAAACACACGTCCACCACAATAGGAAGTAAAAAAAAACAAAAAAACCTGCGACTGCGTTAATTGCGTTAATTTTTTTTAACGCGTTAATTATTTAAAATTAATTGCATGCGTTAACGTGTTAATTTTGACAGCGCTAGTTTTTAGCTATGATACCAACTAAAATCTTTCCGCATAAATTCGCAGATTTTTTACAAAATTCTTCACAGAAATAGCGAAAAATGTCTGCAAATTATGTCTGCAAATTCAGGCTAAACATGGCATTTCTTTGCGATGTGACTACTGTGGATGTGCAAATTGCGATTTCACAATACATTGAAGCAATATATTGTGCAGCCCAAAAATGTATCACTTTAAACCAGGCAAGCATGGGCTGGTATAAGATATGATGATATCATTGGTATGATAACCAAAATAAAAATCACGGTTTTGTGATTACTGCTGTAAAATATGTTCTTTTTAAGGGTAAAACAACTTTTTCCTCCTTTGAACACAATTTATTTTGGTTTAAAAAACATTTTAAATATTTTGGAAGAGTAGCTATTGATGTCGAGGGTCCCTTTTTTGCTGGAGATACTGTTGCCCTAAAAATAACTAAACAAAATAGTCTTTGAAAAAAAAAAGGTTTTAAAACCTTCGCGAAAACTTTGAAGCCAGTTACCGTCCCATGTCTACTTTAAACTAATAAAAATTTGAATAAAAGTCACTTTTTGTGTAAACAGACAAAAAGCGTACAGAACATATAAAAAGGCAACTCTGAGGCTGATAGTCCTTGATTATTACTGCACAAGTATATTTGTGATATCACTTTTTAGATTCAGTTTAAAATTTACCTCATCAATCTCCCTGATCCAGCGGTCTATCCCATCAAATGACCAGCGGTTGGTGATGTCATACACCAACAAGATCCCCTGCAGAGGACAAACAAACATGCATTGTTAGCCGGTATCCTGTTCATGCAGCGAGGAGGGACTTTAACAGACTTACAGGACAAGAACTGCACGCTGGAAAAACATTTCAACACACACCAAGCAAATGAAAACGAAAGACTAAAATTTTTGGTCAAAAACATTTGTTAAATCAAATAAAATAAACAAAATCACAATAAAAGAAAAATTAATAAGCAAAAATAATAATCATTAATAGAATTAATAAGCACTCATTCGGTGGGAGAAAATCTGACCTGAAGAACCTGTAGATGGCCATTTTACAGCCAACGTACGAGTCAAGCTCATGATTATATACACAAACATATTTTCTATATAGACACAAAACATGTTCAAACTTTTCTTCATTTGCCCAAGATAGTAAATCATTAATATTAAAGTCCTAATTCTTTCTAATTGGTTTAGTTTTATTCGTCTAAGTTGCATTTGCATGCCTTTGGATTAAGTGTCTGTTTAAACATTTATTTTATTACTGAGAGGTTTGCACATTTAATGCAAGTTATTGTAAGCTGTGCAAACATTAGACTTTGCTCTGGTTGACACTGGATGTGTTCTGTTAACTCTGTTAAACTACAAACACAAGTTATTTAAATATAAACTAAATATTAATATGTTCACAAAATTTTGTGAGAACACAAATTATTTTTTTTTAGCAAAATAAAAATATCCTTAAATAAAATTCCACTAGTTTTTCTTTAAATAAGAGTTTGATTTTAAACACCTCTGTATGTAACTACATTTTTACATTCTTGTGGACCATGTAAACTTGTTTATAGCTCGCGGATGTCTATTTTTTGCCTTTGGCAGAGCACTTAGCACAACACAAGTCTGCTGAGCAAGAGCAAACAGTGACACATAAACATTAATGTGCTTTTACCTGCGCTCCCCTGGAGTACGACCTGAAAATGGTGCAAAACCTGCCTTGTCCCGAAGTGTCCCTGAAAACAAACAGAGGCAAGTCAGGACAAAAATCGCAAAATAAACAGTCTGTAAACACTGTGTCAATAAAGCTTGATGCATGAGCTCAGCTTCAAAACACTGCAAGCTCCACTTACAGGCACCTTTCTAATAACCAAATTAAATTTCAGTTTTTAGAGTTACAAAAGCACATTTTAGAGAAAAAACACAAAGCTAAACTCATCCCATATTAATTAATGGGGAGCAAATTCAGTTAGTAACAATTTATAAATATTTGGGTGTGATGTTGGACAATAAACTCAAGTGGGATGTACGGACTGACTCTATAAGAAAAAAGCTTCAAACGAAAACGTACTTCTAAAAGAAACTCTTGTCATTTAATGTTGACAACACAATGTTGATTATGTTTTATAGTGCATTGAAACATTTTGTGTAATCTGTTGGTATGAAAATGCTTCCGAGGCCCAGAAGAGGTCATTGGGAAAGGGGGTAACAACAGCCAGTAAGTTGTTGGAAATAAAAATGTAGAGCATTGATAGTATATACAAAGAAAGAGTACTAAATTAGGCTATCATGATTGTCAATGAAGAGAGACATCTTTTACTAAACACCTTCCAATTGTTACCATCAGATCGATATGGTGTTCCTAGATGTGTAAGAAATAGGGAAAAAAAAATGTATACCTTAAGTTTTTTAATTCCTCCTCCCTCAGTGACAGTTAATGGCCAATAAACTGCATATTTATTTAGAATAGGGGTCCCATATTTCTAAATAATTTATTTATATATATTCTAAATGTCAAATGTCAGAAATCTCTGTGATTGTATGCTGCAAATGAGATTTCCCTACAAGGAAAAATAAAATTAACTAACTAACATGACATACATTATCTTCAGCAAAAACACGTGCATACTTAATTTTTCTAACCAGGCTTACAAGGCAACACATTTCACATTGTTTTTGCACTAAACAACAAGGTGTCAAAACTGAACAAAGCTTTTCACAAAAGTGTGGTTGCAAAAAAAGAGCAGAGGAGACGAGAAAGCACTGAAAACGGCAGAAGAATATGAGAATCTCAATTAAAAGATAGAAGTAAAAGCTTTCCTATTGTGATGTACTGTATAAATGAAACAATAATGTTTTGTAGTGGCTATAAAACAGTGTTTCTCAACCACGTTGCTGGAAGACCACCAACATTGCATATTTTGGATGTCACCCATGTCTGTCACACCTATTACCGCTCTTTCAGTCTATAATAAGCTGATGATCTTAATCAGGTGTGTTTGGTTAAAGACACATGGAAAAAGTGCAAAGCTGGTGGTCCTCCGGGAATGTGGTTGAGAAACACTGCTGTAAAACATTAAAAACACTTTACATAATTTAAACATAAACAAGAAACCAAGAGTATGCATACAGCATACAACAACAACAAATTAGTGGACAGAGATTTAGTAATATCCACTATTTGGATGAGCTCATGCTTACAGAACATTTTTTTTTAATTCCAATGTGCTACTTTTCAATTGTTTTTTAATGTAAACACATGGTTAACAGATAGGTGTTGCCATTATGCTTGTGCCTCACATCTTTTGAAGTGCCGAACACATAAATGTACATTTTTTTTAAATGCTACTGAAGCTTTTACACATAGCGTTAGTCATCAATGTATGATTCAAAGCACTGGACTGAGTAGAAGAACTTGTAGGAGGGGCCAGCATTGCAATCTTCTGTTTACAGGAATGCAAACAGTAAACTTCTGTTTACCTATGAGGGCTCTGTATCCCACTCTTACTCGTGAAGCAAATACGGAAGTAACTGAAACTTCAATTCAGCAACATTCAGCTAGTCCTGCTAGTTTTTCTTCAGAACTTGGATGCACTCCAGAATCTGACAGTTTGATTAGCTATAGGCTCTAGAACAGTCATCTGAAGTGTTGTCATACAGTGTTATGCCTGGATTTCATAAATAGCCCTGTATTTACTAACACAGACTATATTTAAAGTGTTGAAAGTAATTTGCGTTTTCCTCCTGTAGAAAAGGTCATAAGAACAATGCTTAGTGGCTCAATGTATTACAACATTGTTTTTAAAAGACTAAACACTTTGTTGATATAGTGTACAACCAAGCACAAGTGGTCAGAACACAAACGAGTCGCAGGTGATAAAGTATTACTTCCAAAGAAAAGCCAGTCTAAGCAAAACGCAAGCAGGCGTCTGTAGCTCCGCTCACACTCCACTTTTTTGCCCTTGTTTGCATCCCCTGGTCGGTGCAATGATGCACGAACAAAATGGTGATGGTTGGCCATGCCTACTAGTAGCTTCTTTTGCATTCTTCAGAAAGCTATGGATGATGTCACGGATACTACATCCATATCCTTTACAGTCTATGGTGGATACTCTCACACAAGTCTGTGATTTTTATTTTAAACTGATTCAGTTTTCATGTTTTTAAATGCAAATACACATTCTGTGTGAAATACCCCTTAAAAAACAAGCAATCAAATAGGGTTGTCAAAATTAATTGTTTCTTCGGTGCACTGCGATGCAGACGCGGACAATTCGGTATCGGTTCAGTAATAATCATAACCGGTTATTACTGACGTCATTTACCTCATATGCGCTCTGTCGCGAGGGAGGCGATCGCGAGTATTTACAGCGCTTTAACTACTTAAAACTCATAAACTGTGCACAATTTCACTGTGCGTGTTTGCTGGATCAGTCTTTCACTGACATATACAACAATAGCCCCTATTTCACTGAGATCGAGAGAATGAAAGTAGCCTACTCCATTTCTCTCTCTCTCTCTCGCTCTCTCTCTTTCTCACACACACACAGTGGCCCATTTGACCTGCTGACGTGGCGTTTCTTCTTTTCTCGGCTGTTTTACAGCGTTACTTTTGCATACAGAAACGAGCGCGTGTCTGCAGAGTTTTCTCCACCATGTCTATCATACATCAGCTGTGAGATCGCCGCTGCCGCTTATCAGTATCACTCATCTGTGAAGAACGCAGCGCGCAAAAGCCAATCGCAACCGTTTTTTTTGAGGGTGTGACCAATCAAAGGGGTGTAAGAGAAATAGACAATGATCAGAAATTGAGCTGGATGTTTATATTTGTTTATATTATTTGCTAAATGCTCGTTTTGTTTAAAGTTACAGTTTATATATCTGACTGTTTGTATTAAATGAAAAAATTGTATTACAAATAGTATATAAATATAAATATATTCATACATTTTAATACAAGAAATGCTGCTGTGAAGAAAATATAAAACTGTGTATGGAAAGCACCGTCAATGCACCGTGATTCACCGAAATATCGAATTGAACCGAATCGATGGCATGATAATCGTGACCGAACCGAACCGTGAGACTAGTGTAGGTTCACAGCTCTAACATGCTATAAATAAAAGTGTTTTGGGAGGTCTGAAGTGAGTAAATGAACCTGAGACCTTGTGGCGGTTCATTCCAGAGGTTGGCAGCAGAAATGCAGAAAGTCCTACCACCTACAGTAGTTAACCACAATTTGTGTACTGCAAGCTAATTGTCAGAGCTAGGTATGAGACGGAGCAGGGAAAATTCATTACGAATGGTAAGAAGATACTAAACCATGACTGGTTCTGAAAACTAAAACCACAATCCTAAATCGAATATGATAGGGCCTTAAAAATGAAGTAATGTGGGCTGATTTTATGGTAAATGTAGCTTCTTTAACATCAAAAAATACATGTGGCAGGAACTGATTTTGTATTTTTTATTAACTGGATTGTTAGTTCATGCTTTTGCATGTGTGACAGGTTGATGCCGCCCTCATGCTGCTGCACACATAAGAGAAAAGAATAGATGCTTTCGCAAGAGAGGAAAGGGAAGCTATTTTAAGATAATGAAAGACCATGAATTAAAAAAAGATGAACATGGATAAATCATGCATATAACAAGCATTGCAACCTTCCATCAAAAAAAGATCCGTCTGTTTGGATTTCATGGAGACTTTTATCATCAAGCTCGAGGAGGACATGAAAGGCATTTTAAACGGCCTATGAAAAGCGTTCCAAATCTGTCACATAAGAGGTTCCATTTCAGTTGGGATGCTCCCTTGAAAGGCAGCTGCCTACATAGACAGTAAGACAGAGTTATGAGTTCACCCAAATACATGATGAGTCAGACTATTGTGTTGGCGTCACAGCCTAGAAAAACGAGTTTTCCACTGTGGCACATCCGCACCCGAATAACCTTTCCAGCAGCCTACACTTTCAGTGAGAAATTTCTCGTACAGGTAAATCAGCCATAATGGACTGGAAAGTGTTAAATGTGTCTGCAAAAGTCTGAGGAAGTTTCCATTTTTGAAGATTGCAGTTTAGTGCTGTACTTTGGTAGTCACATCATCAGATATACCTAGCTATGCAATGTGCGTTAGTAAAGATAAATGTAGGTCATGATCAAAGCTCTGAGGAGAGACTCTATAAGAAGGAATATGCAGTAAGATGCCCAATTACGATAAAGCATTACATTAAATTGCCCAGCGCATTACTGCAGCCCACGGAAACTTCCTCAAGGGTTTTGAGAATTGCTCCTCGGGCTCTTACCACAGTGTGTGTTAACGCTAATGAGCTTGTTGTTTGTCTTCATAATGTGTAATTCTGCTGTCTAACAATCCAATGCCTTCCTGATTAGCAAACTTTTCTTTCTCTCTGGGGGAAGCGGGGCTAAATGCTTTTATGGATGTATAACAGTGAGAGGACTCCTTTCTCAGCCTCTTTCACTTAATGGAACTTTTGCTTATTTAAGATTTATGAGCTCTTGCACTTTTGCATTTTATATAAATAAATATTACATAAAATGTTATATTTTTATAGAAATACTTTTGTTAATACTTTCATTTAAGGACTGATTCTCATTATTATATAGTGGCTTATTATATACCTGTAATTAAGATATTGGTTGTTTAATAGTACGTAAAGTCTGCATGATCTTATTCTACATCAATAATTGTACTAAAACTAACTATGACTATTAATCATTAAAAATATAAATTAGGAATGAGACAAAATCATAGTTAAATAATTTATAAATAGCAAGAATGGTGTGACCATATTTGTATTGTAATAATTATTGCGAGGCTTATTTATCAGTTCTTATTATTTATGACTCATAAGATAATAAATATACATTATATGGATTTAAAATCAGCAGCAGAATCAAGTACATTATACTAGTATTATTATATTTTATATTGATATATTTTAAATGATCTATTAAAGCTGCACAATGTTGAAAAATTGAAACTGCTCTACTGTAAAACCCAATAAGTTAACTCAAATCATTTGAGGAAACTGATTGCAACAAACCAATCCTAATAAATTCGGTGAACTTAATCCATTTCAGTAAATGAAGCAATTTGAGCACATTAAAACTAGTAAATGAAGAGAACTCAAACCAACTGAGTACTGTAAAACCCAATAAGATAAGGCAACTCAAACCGTTTAGGTAAAAAAAAAAAAAAAAAAAAACTAGTCTATATGAGTACTGTGACCTTTTTAAAGTAATGAGGTAAGTTGAAGTAATGAGGTATTTAATTAACTCATTACCTTCAACACGGAGTTCAAAACTTTTTTCAAATAAGTAGAATAACTTTGTCAATTTTGAGTTAACTACACTCATTTCATTTGATAAAGTTGACTGTTGGGTTTTACAGTGTTCATTTTATTTTTCTGCAATATAAATTGCGATTTGAACAGCTGTACTCGCTAATTTACGAGCAAGTCATTACATTTACATAAAATGTATTATATTAAAGATAAGTGAAATATGCAGTGTTTTATGGTTTTCCATAGAACTATATTTAGGTAATGAAATAAAAACTCAAGTGAAAAATAACACTATAGTCTTCATATAGTCTTCATTGTATGAATAATCCAATGATTCAATCTTTATTGAAGATACAAAAAAGGCTTACTTGTTTGTGCCTGAACACTTTAAACTGTCTTGTGTCTGAATGCTTTCACAGTCAGAGGCCTTAACCTGCAAACGATAAACTTTTACTCCTTTATGGTTGAAAACTTGCACTTCATTATAGTTAAACTCTACAGTCACTCCACATATATCTCATGTGTTCCAAACTGTGGCTTTTGGTCAACTATAATCCCAACATTGAATATGTGAATAGTGCACATTGCGCTATTGATGCTGAAACTATCTATTATGCAGCCCTATGACCTAATATTAATTTTATCTATTATTCTTAAACTACTAAAATAATAATGATGCGAAATAGTCTACTCATTTTCACTGCATTATAAAACAAATACCCGTTTTTTTTAAATACATATTTCATATATGGCATATTAATAAGAAGAAATTAGTATAGATATTTTAAATATGGCACATAAGCCATTGCATCCTTTTTATTGCATATTGCACCATGAAAATGACCCATCTCATCTCTCCTGTTGACTGGGAAATTACCCAACACTCTTATCCAAAAGGCAGTGGAGTGTGGAGTGAAGCCCTACCATAAAACACTAGGGGCTTTCACATGGGAGAAACCTTAGCATAGCTCCTAGAACCATTTGCTAAAGAAGCCAAAAGTACCCAAAGAATGGCTTGAGGGTAAATCAGTTGTTGTGGGACGAGTCTGTTGTCTAGTTGCAATAACTACCAAGTGCAAAAGCCCCTAAACAGAAGATATCATTTGCTTTTGCTTAAAGAAGGCAATAAGGGGGAAAACAATAGAAGTGACCACTCACCAAAGCTCTAGTTTAACTCTCCGTCCATCCAACAGGATCGTGGTTGTCTTGTAGTCGATTCCTGCAGAATGATAAACAGAAAACACTTAGATGAGGTTCTCACTGGTGTCTGTCTTTCATCAAATATCATGCATTGTTGTAAGCCAAATAGATTAATACTCAACAAAAAGTATCTGGAACTTGAAAAGCTTCAGACAACAGCATGATTGCATTAGGTGCACTCCCTAATTTAATTCCCAGCCAATCGGTCCTTTCATTAGAAGGCACTAAAGCTGAGATGGCCATTGTGATAGTGACTGTGCACATTCAGTGGAGAGCTTGACAGCTGCGAGCAATCTGCTGCGACTTAATGCTATCATCGCTGAAATGTGACCAGGACGCTTCCCATAAGGCGATTATCTCCACTGCTTATCTACTTTTATCATTCAAAAGGAAAAAAAAAAACTAAGTGAACATCGGACAGCTCCATTAACTGAATGGAAAGATCTGCATTTTGGGTGCTTCACAGCAGGTCTGCATTTAAACCTGTTTTTTTGCATTTTAATAGACAGCTCTGTTTCTAACAAAGGCTCACTGTGTCTATTTCTATATAGGCCAGTGTCTGTAATATTAACCATGCCAAGAGCACTTGTCTCAGCGGATCATCTTTTTGCACACTTGAAAAATCTGATTATCTGTGATGTTGACAACATGGACACGGACTTGCCCCCTCCTGTTTTCAGCAGGCAAAGGAGAGTGACATAATAAGGGTGGTTTTGGCCATTGCTTCCTCTGGTACATCAGTTTTAAAAAGGAAATCAACACGTTCCTCTCTGATTGCAGACAAAAACAAAGTCACACCCTTTTGTAGTCAATTCCAATTTGATATTAACTATTTACTTCCGGGAGAAGCAGAAAACGAGGGGACACAGCAAAGAAGGGGTGTATGAACTAAATAAAGACTACAAAAGGTTTTTGATAAACATTCTGAATACTATTTAAAATGTGTTCAGGTTTGGGGAACTATACAACTCTTTTCAAAAACAATTGTTGTTATCGTCTTCTGAATATCATTAATTTAAAAGAAGTGCTATAGAGTGTGGGGAACTAACACACACACATTATAAACATTCAGTTTTATTTATGACCTATTTTACATTATTTCTATGTGAAGTGAAATACACCAAAACCTTACTGTCTGAGTTCTTTTAACTCTTATTTTTTGGAATCACATATAATAAACACATACATATACTACGTAATATACATTAAGTTATATATGCAAAATAAATGCCATGCTAGAAAATACTAATATCACTACAACTGTTATTAATATTACTACGACTATTACTACTACTGACAATGATGTGTGTCGCGTTCATAACAACTCAAAAAACCCCAAGACTATTTGTTCCTATTAGTTTAAATAATGTGTGAAGAAATGGAATTAGTTTTGCATTAAACAGGCTCATTTTGACCTGCAACAATTTCATTGCAGTTTCTAAATCATGTTGCGCTGTGTCTGTTAGATCAGCAGATCGCATCCGCAACAGTGGAGTAGAGAGGTTTATTATCTGCTCTTGACACAGAAAGCAGGCCTACCTGAAATATTAAATTAGAAAAGGCTCAATAATGCACTGGACAGATCGTCAATGCACTGATTTCTTCCCTTTGTGCTGCTGTTTTGGAAGTGACCGCACATAGTGGAGCACTGTGCGCTGTGTCTCAGTGATGCATTTATCGATTCATTCCCGCACTAGTTGCGCACATGTGGCGTGCGCCACTCCAGAAAATTATTCTGTAATATTAAAAGTTTTCGTTCTCTCATCCTTCCGACTGAGTGTATTCTTCTGCGGGAAATACTTTCTGTGCTGTGAATAGTTTGAAAAGCCTGGCTCATTGTGGTCAAATTAATTGATTAAATTAATGAAAGTGAAACTGACGGGAGCAATATGGATTGTCATTAACAGAAAATGATTTAACCTATTACAGGCTACTCTGAAACTCTCAATATTTCAACTGTAAATTCATTTATATTGATATTTTATTTTATAAGCGGTCCTTGTTTTGAACTTTCTCTGTCTCACTCACGGTGAGGTTTGGCAAGAGATTATTAGGTAAAACTGGCCTCAGACGGTTTAGTTTAGTCTGTGTCAAACCTGCAGGAAAATATCAGGCTTTGCTAAAAGACTGATTATTTTACCAACGATTAGGGTCAATAGTGGTAGCCTAATACAGGTTTAAAAAAAATCTAAATATTAAAAAAGGAAACATAAGCTGGACCGCACAGCAGATCAACGTCATGACGAATGCTCAAATAATGTAGCCTAGTTGACAGCAAGCATCATGTTTTTAGTTAGATTGTGTGTCTGTCATATACAGTTGACCTATATCTCTGCTATTTTTAATAAAGAAGATATATTAATTAAGATAATCACTAGAACTACAGAAACAGTATTATGCATTAAAAAAACAGCATAGAATCGGGATCGGATCTCTATGGATCAATACTCAGAATTTTGGTATTGAGATCGAATCGGTTCCAAAAAAATAGTATTGGTGCATCCCTAAAAATCAACAAATTACAAAATACTACATTGCTCTAATTTTTCCATTAATTAATAGATTTTCACTAAGTAATAAAACGCATAGTTAATTACTTAATAAATAATATATCTAATAGTTCTAACATATAATAATAATAATAATACAAAAAAGAAAACATTTGTTTAATGATGTATTTTGTTCTCAAACATTAATTGAAAAGTACGCAGGCAAAAATTTACTTCCTTAAATCGAAGTTCCAGTTTCTGTTTTATTGTGCACCATAAAAATTTGAGCATCAAAATGGAGAAAGTGAAGAACGTGGCCATCACACTTTTTCAAGATCCTTTGATCATTCTGAGCCAGAGCATGTCTGAAGGAGGGTCTTCTTTTTTACGCTCAGCTAGACAGGCACCATAAGAGCTTCTGACAGGCCAACGTCGGCTGGTTCAGAGCCCATAGGCTTCATCCGTCCTCCATTATTCAACATCTACAAGGGAACGTAACAAGAGGGAAATGGCTCGCACTTAAAAAGAACCACTGGGGCCGATTTCCTGCTGCTCTCTTTCCTGCAAAAGCTTTGCTCTTAAGCAGGGCAGCACATCAAGCCAAAGGCACATCACACTTCCTTCCTCCAGCATCCCTCCTCCTTCGCTCTGGGTAATTGTATGGGCAGATGGCTCAGCAACACGGCCTGACAAGGGCAGTACGGTGTAATTATCATCTCAGGTTCCAGCTCTGGGCTGCAGGCCAAGACTTCCCTGCCCTGTTGAGTGAAGACAGCCTGAAGCGGCTAGTTTTGAAGAAGAGCCTGGAAGTGAAAGATCCAGCAGGATTTGTGGACACCTGAGAGGGATCAAGTGGACAGCGACACGTGCGGGCAGCTTTAATTCAATTTAAATAGCCTACCATCAAAAGGGTGGAGGAAATTGTACTGCGTCAACTGGCAAAAGAAGTCATAATCGGAGTAGCTTTTTGTTTTGTTTATTTATAATAACACATTCAGACGGCCGGAACTGCAATGTGCACAGCTAGAACAGGGTGCGACTGAATTTGTGAGCAATTTCAAAGGCTACATGGGCATGAGAGAAATTAAACAAACATGCCCGAGGCTCAGAAAGGTAGACAAGCTGGTTTCACACTGCATTTCACAGCATGTGTTTGTGTGCATTAGGGTTGGGAATCTATAGGGACTATCCGATATAATTCTGGGGGAGGTCAACATTCAATCTGATTCTAATTCTTAATTTATATTTTTACTATTTCTTTCGCTGTACAATTACATCTTTAGAAGAACTATACATTTTAAGATAGTACTGCAAATTTAAAAATCATTTATTTGAATAAAATAATTATTCAGAATGAACAAGTAAAAAGGAATATGAAAAGCCATTTACAAATAATAATTAAACAAACAAACATACTCCATAAAAAATGCATTCATTTTCCAGTAAGATAAAGAGCATCTCAATTTTCAGTTTATAACATAAAGAACATGTTATGGAAATAATGTGCAGTTGAAGTCAATGCTTAGCTCTCTTATGAAATTATTTTTGCAGATATTTTCCAAGTACTGATTTTTCTGTTAAGTAACCACAACTTAAAAAGTTTTAATAACTAAACTATTTTGTCCTTGCCTTGATGACAGTAAATAACATTTTACTAGCTATTTTGCAAGACACTAGTATTAGACTCATGAAAGAATCAAGTAAGCTTTAAAACATAGTAATGCTTCAATAGTTTGCAACAAAGTGAAGTAGGTCTATTTTACTTTAATTCACAACAGTTTTTTTTTTTAACCTGACAATTAAAAATAACATATAAAGCAGTAATCACAACACAGTGATACTGGGAAACCTTGATAATTTTATCTAAGGTTATCATACTGCCAGAATATTATACCAGCCCATGCCTGCAGATGAGCATCAAGGCATCGCATCTGACAACCATTGGTTTCTCTTTCAGCAGAAATGTGGGTGCACAATGCATCAGAAACACCGCGCCTAATTGTCCATCTGTCTAAATGAAGAGAATTCTGCAGCATGCACATGTGTGCCTATCGGTTTCTGTGCAGGCCAAATAGTCATAACCCAATTAGAATACAGAATAAATTTGTAACCTTTGAGAACCGATCCAGAATCGTTAAAAGAAAGAAATCACAATGAATTAATTTTTTCTCCCACATCTCCTACTTTAGACTTCAGTATCTGACCATTACCTTTTATCGTTTATCAGAAGATGCAGATACTCTCTCTCCTGGAAATATAATATAATATAAAATAACATAATATAATATAAGAGTAAGTGAGGTTTAGCTACAAGTCTGAGACTGTGACTATATATTAGGAAAAATCTATAGAACTGGTCATGATACAGGGCTAGGGATAAGCTACATGTTTTCAAAATGGTACAAATTATGTGATCATTTACTCTTATATTAAAATTTTTCAAAACCTGTTTAATATTCTGTCTTGTGGAAAACAGTAACTAAATCATTCTGGTCAGAGACATTTTTCAAAATATTCATCATCCATTTACGTTGCAAAAAAGAACTTAAACTACAAGGACTGCAATGACATGAGAGTGTGCATATCAATCTATGTAAATCAACTAACGGCCATTTCTTGGTGAAATACTTTTTTACTATGACTAGACCAAACTATAAAAATATTAAGCAGCACCTGTGCATGAAACCAGTTTAGTCAATTTACGCTCAAAATGTTTTTTAAAGCTCAACTATTTATAAAGATGCAGAGTCTTTAAAAAAAAGAATGTGACAGAGCTTTAAAGGAGATGAAAGCAAAGGAAATGTCTTAAATGAGGTCTATGAGAGGATCCTACCCTGCAAACTGTCAAACATCTAAAGCACTAAATAAAGCACCACCACTAAAGACATCAAAACCAATTTTTTTTTTTTTTTTTTTTAAATTTTAAAATTTTTACTATTTACTCAAAAAGTCAAGTGGTTTAAATCATTTAGCTTTAATGAATTTCTTTCTTCTGTTAAACACACCAAAAAAGATATTTTAAACAATGTTGGAAACCAGTAGCCATTGACATCCATAGTACACTGAAAAAAATATTCAGAGGTGATTCCTTGGATTTACTAATTACGTTAAGTGGCTGTAAACAATTTATTTGGGCTGAATTTAAACAAACAAATTTAGTTGAATTTTATTCAATTTAATTTGTTTGTTTAAATTCAACACAAATAAATTGTTTGCAACAGTTTTGCAGACATCATTTTTTCAGTGTAGGAACAAATAATTTAGGTCAGCTGTTGGTTTAAATGATCTCCTTTTGTCTTCAACAGAAGAAAACTATTCAAACAAGTTTGGAACATGTGAAGGAGTAAGTGAAGTAATTTCATTTTTGGGTATCTAGACAGACCTCTCTAACCAAGGTTTGTTGGCAATTGACCACCATGAGTCATCATTAATATTAAATGATCATGAACTGCAAAAGTCCAGTAGAATGCTAAATTATTAACAACACCACAGATTGAAGTGGAAAAAATGACAGATCAAATTTCTAAAGGTTTCTAAAACATTTTTCAAAGTTTCCATGGTTTTAGCCTCAATAAGTCACCAAAGTACAAAGTGTTACAGCAATGCTATTCAAGCCAAATTGCTCTGTCGATCACTAGCAACCCAACCAAGATGTTTGCATCTGCAACTTTAGACTGTAAATATTTACAGTTGTTCACTCAAAGCCAGAGCAAAGACAAATCAATCAGAGTAAACACCAAAGACTCAATTTGTATGAAAACAGACTGCATTTTAACAAGGCTTCTGAGAACCCAGAAAATCTCCAGAAAGCAAAACTGCATGTCATTTAGCTCACGGATTTATCTAAAGAATACTACAGGGACAGTCCCCTTGAGGCAAACTGGGGTTAAATGCCTTGCTCAAGGGCACCTGCAGTATGGGAACTGAACCCACGACCTTTTGGTTGACAGTATAGAACTTTGCTCTTAAAGGCATAGATCATCTAAAAATTAAGATTTAAAATCACCCTCAGGGCAATCCAAGATATAGGACTGCTTTTTTAGAAAATTCTTTCCATTTTTTTTTTAACCTTTTTTTTTTTTGTCCTTGATGATTCATAAAAGTCAACGGCTACCAGCACACAACGAGCCAAAAAACATACAGGCAAAACAAAACGAATCCCCGTGACAACTAAAAATATTTTCTGAAAAGCTAACTTAGAAATAACATTCAGTGTATTGTAATAGACCAATATTTATGTTATTTAAAATGCATCCTCAGGGCCATAGTGTTTTTACATGTACATTTTTTGAGATTGATTTGCATTAAGAACAGTGGTGTCAGCTAACAATCTCCTTTAGGCCCCATTCACACAATGAGTGACTTGCAGTGGCGACTAGCGACCATTCACTTCAACAGAAAGAGAGCATTTTCGGGTAACCTACGTCTACGCCAGGGCTGCTCAACCCTGTTCCTGAAGATCTATCTTGCTGCAAATTTCAGCTCCAACCTTGTTCAAACATACCTGAACCAATTAAATAGAACCTGAACAGCACTTGATAATTTACTGACAGGTGTGTTTGATATTGGTTGCAACTGAAATCTGCAGGAAGGTAGATCTCCAGGAACAGGGTTGAGCACCCCTGGTATACGCAATCGACATCAAAACAATATCTTTCTGTAAATATCACTATAAACAAGGGTTGCACGATTAATCGAAAAAAGATCATGATCTTGATTCAACCCTACACACGATCATAATTCAGCTTTTCTACAATTCAGTCAATTATATTTTCAAGGTCAGAAAGAAGGCTACATATATAGGCTACATTGCTAGACCAAACTATAAAAATCAACATGGACACCTCCAAGTGTCACATACTGTATTTATAAAGTATAATTCGCCCCAAAATGTCCTTTCTGTCCTAATGTAATGACGTATTCATGGTCAGCTCAGCTGTTTGTTTACTACCGAGAGGACACACATGCTCCTGTGAATGAAGACTACATTAGTGAACCTGCATAGTCTGTGAATAACAGGTAATAAAGTCGTAAACAACATTCAAATTGTTGCACAGAGTGATCGTTTGGGTGCCGTGTCGGAAGTATGATTTGCATGTATGTTTTTTCCTCAGTGATGTTTCCATGACACGAACCCCACACGGCAGTGAAAGGGAAACCAGCACGCACATCATTTTAATGATCATATCGCATAGAGTTATGATTATGACAAGCATTTGATTTTCCCAGAGATGGGTTGCGGCTGGAAGGCCATCCGCTGCTTATTATTGTTGTTTTACCATATGTTTAAGTAATATCAATAATAATAGCCTACTCATATTAACCTATATATTACATCTACAGAATCGTGATCTTGATTTTAAGCAAAAGAAATCGTGATTCTCATTTTTGCCAGAATCTGTAAATGTTACCCAAGTAATCCGAGGATAGGAACGCCTACTAACGACTTCAGTCACCACCAAAAGCAATAGGCAGCTACAAAGTCAATAGAGGCATTAAAGTTCTACTGAAGAAAAATCAGATATCTACACACTAAATGGCATGAGGTTGAGTAAATAAACAGCATTTTTGGTCAAACCACCCATAAAAGGATAATTTTACAGTTCTTGATACAAAGAAAAAAAAAGTTCTTCTAACATTTATAATATGTACTATATAATTACATGATGTTTAAATCACAATCACATCATTTTTACCCAACACTCTTAGCTATTCTGCCTTTGACGCAGTCGATATCTCTACATACCAAATACATAACTCGTGTGAAATAAGTCTTGCAACCATCTGAGCACGTCGGAACGGCATCTCCCTTAGGGTTATATACAAATATCTGCAGTGCATTTTACCTCCACTGAATTCTCAAATGCCTCTCGGAGCCATCTGTGATGATTTTGAGTGATTGGGCAAAGCAACTCATTTGAAGCTGGACCGGCGAGTTCCCCTAGGACACTTCAGACAAGAACCATCACTGAGAAATCTCTCACGCCCATAAAACACACACTGTTCTCTAATAAATTCAGCCAACAGGATAAACAGCAGCTCAAGTGAATGAAAAGGGACAGAACAAGAGCAACGCAGCTCCTATTTGCCCGCACACATGAGGCTCATTTGGATATATGAGAGGCATATCAGTCTATAATTGGTCTATCGGCTCACAAGCTTCAGTCTAATGACAGAGCATGTGATCTCGTTACGGCAGATGGAAAGCTGTGAAATAAATCAAATCAAAAGAGCTTGTGTCTAAAATTGCTCTTGGTGGTCTGCTATGCTGACCTTTGCAATGAAAACCAATATACAAACAAACTTCAGACAAGTAATATATACTTTGTGCGATTAGTATCCTATCACAGCTTAAGAACATTTACCAAAAACAACTTGTGCGATAAATAAAACAGGCCTACCAAAATAGATTTTTTTTTAAATGATACAGATTTATATTGCACACATAATACCTCAATTCTTTAAATACTGGTAGGTATTCAACGATTACAGATTTTGGTTGCATGATTATAGTCTGAGGAATAATCACGGTTTCACAGTTATCACGATTATTATGATCACTTTTGATCAACTATTTCAAAATTGTTTAGTATTTTCCTTTTGTATTTTTTTCTCTTTAAAGTAGAAATGCGTATATTCCACAGCCTACAAAGGATGAAGCTGACCGGTCAGTTCTGGTCACGTGACTTGTGGCATTCTTTTAACTAGGTGCATCTGGAAAACGTGAGTGCAGCACGCGGCGTGACACTGCCAATATGCCTCGATTGGAAATAACGAACTTGCGTGTGCAAAAGACAGCCCTTAGCTAATAGCCACAGCTATAGAAAAAACATGCCCTAAATCCAGTGTACATGCGTATTGTGTACAGGCTCGGAACTTTAAACTAGAGCACAGCTGGTATAACTTTTAGTTGCAGCAGTTTTGTTCCATGCAGAAATGCGGTGTTAAAAATCCTTTACGATTAATTGACCATGATGAATTAAAGCACGGTAAATAGTGAAATCGGTTAATCGTCGCATCCCTAAAAACCAGTCATTCTCATTCTCAAGTGAAAAGTAATCAAATGTGTGTGAACACTGAACATGAGGAGCTTGACAAATGCAACCTAACGATTACTCTTTGTTCAATTTCTAAGCAAAAATTCTTAAAAAAATTCCAAAAATTCTGAGCGATGAAAAAAATGTCTGTATTTATTTAAAATAGAGTTGCTATAATCCCCTTAAATGTGCACTCATCAGTACAGGTGTCTATCATTCTGTTGTTTTCTGTAGTGTGTTTTTGTGTGCCGTTTCCTCCATTTCTTTTCTAATGGCAAAACAATGGCCCTCTGAGGTTTAACACCCTGTATTCAAAGCAAGTGTTGGTTGCATGTATACAGAGACAGATTTTTTAACACATTCTCAAAAGCCACATGTGTGAAAAAACTTAAAGTACAATATGACTATGAGCTATACCCAAAAAACGAATCATAAATCAATAAATAACTGTAAAAAAAAAAAAAAGCAACTTTTCAAACTGTTGAAGAACATAAGTAGCTAAATTTTAACATTATTAAAAAATAAAGTGCAAACATTTTGAAAAGTTTCCAGAAATTTACCCAATATATTCCACTCCTTTACAGCCCTATTTATTGTGGTCACAAAAAAATAAATAAAGAAGTATACAAGTATTATTTTTAAATGATAAATCACCTAAAAATGAACATTCTTTTTAGTAGCGTCAGCTTATACAGGTTTACAAGCTCATGCCTAGGCAGAGTTGTTTTCACAACTATTAGCTGAAGGCGCTGTGGATTAAAAGTAAGGTTGTTAAGTAACATTTATATACTATATTTGAGTTTGAACATACTTCATGATCTAAAAAGTACATTCTATATATTATGAATGAGAGTAGTTGGAATGGAATTTGGATGTACTACATTCACAATTTGTCATTATCACATGACCTACCCATGCCAGATGCATCACTTTACTGCAATTCATAAATTCTCTTGAAAGGCATCATGGGATGGTAAACTGTCTATTGGATGTGCATTTCAGAATCTCGCCAGTAGTCACGTGGCTACTTCTTGCCTACTGTAAATTCAGACATGCTGTACTACTTGGCTTGGGCTCACATTAGGGTCGCACAATATATCTTTTCAGCATCGATATCGCAATGTGCGCATTCGCAATAGTCACGTCGCAAGATAAACAATGTTAAGTCGGATTTATAGTTGACAAGGAGCTACAAAACATGAGATTGTGGAGTCACTGCTGAGTTTAACCATAATAGAGTGAAAATGTATCATTCACATGTGTTTTTAAGGCCTGTGACTCAGCATTTTAAGAGAGTATAAAACATTTGGGCTCAAGGAAATTATGTTTGGAGGTGTAACATAAGAATTGCATTTAATTATTTATACAGAATTTTATATGATTTACGGAGAAAGAATTCTTGCTTTGAATTTGTCATTTCTGATCCAAATATCTACATTTCAAACCGAAAATAAGATTACTTCACTTACCCAATTGGTAGATAATTATGATTGTTTTAAAGAAAAACCTTTTAATTTTGACTCAGTTTGACTGGTAAATAAAAGTGAACATAGTAAGAAAACCTCAGATTAACTGTCAAATACTGCTAATCAAATCATCTTGTGAAACTGTAAACAAATCACAATATTTATCACAGGAAAATAAAATATCACAACATCAGATTTTACCTTAGCTCACAAACAGATTTTTACATATTTTAAAGTAGTAAAGTATGCAGTTTTTTAACACTAAGGATTATAGTTCAAAAAGATACATGCATATTTAATTGTTTTGACTAAATTCCATTTAGGGAATCACATGGTGCATTGGGTAGCACAGCAAGACGTTCACTGGTTCGGGCCCAGGCTGGGTCAGTTGACATTTTGGTGTGGAGTTTGCATGTTCTCCCGTGTTCACGTGAGTTTCCTCCAGGTGCTCCGGTTACCCCACAGTCCAAAGACTTGCGGTACAGGTAAATTGAATAAGCTTAATTGGCCATAGTGTGTGTGTGAGAATGCAAGTGTTTATTGGTGATTTCCAGTGTTGGTTTGCAGCTGGAAGGGCATATGCTGTGTAAAACACATGCTTAGTTTTGGTTGAACTATTACTTTAAATGTCCTGTAATCTGATATTGTAACATAAATATATAACAGTTACGTTATACAATTAAAAATCATATTTAATTTTACTATAGTGTTTTACTGTGCTCTTTTAGATTTATATGAAGCTAATTTGCATTCTTAAATAATTAAATAGCAGTAGTTAGAAAGTTGGACTTGTAACTCAAAGCTTGTAGGTTCGATTCCCGAACAAGGCACCTAATCTCGAATTGCTTCCCGGGGTGCTGGAAGCAAAAGCTGTCCACTGCTCCAGGTGTATGCCAGGCTGTGACTGCACTTGGATGGGTCAAAAGCAAGAACCTATTTCAAGTACGGGTAACCATATACTTTACAATGCTCACTTCCTTCACACACACACACACACACATATATATATATATATATATATATATATATATATATATATATATATATATAAAATTTTTTTTTTTTTGCATAAACCTCACCAAAAATGTAGTGCATCTAAAATAGGCAAAAGTTAACATTACACAATCCTAATCCTATTGAAGATAAAGAGATCAATAAAATATTGTTGGCTGCTTTTCTGCCTCACTGACACCATAATATGACACCCACAGTATGACTCAACACACTCCCACAAGAAAAATATGCTACATGTTAGTTGATAAACCTGCACAAACATCAATAACCTGAATGGATCTGTATGCGAGATGTGTAGCTTGTGCTCTGCCTGAAGATATGTGGGAAGTGTTGAATAAACTCACCGCTGCTGTAGGCATATGGAGACTCAGCAGATCCGTCTTGAAGGCTATCCAGGATCTCTCCCTTGCCCACGTCGCTGTCTCCGACCAGGAGGAACTTGAGCAGGTAGTCGTAGCTCTTCACAGGGCTTCCCTGGGTGCCCATGACTACTCACATCAGAGAGCAAAAGACAGGAGACCACTGAGTGTGTCCCTCTCTGATGCCAAAGATGGACCCCTGATTCCTTCAGAGCCCTTGTGTCTGGTCTATCTTTAAACTTGTAAGACGAAGGGGAAAATCAAACCATTTCCCACACTTCCAGTCCAAATGCGGGAACACAAACTTGTTTATAGTATATATATAGTCTGTAAAACGTCCAGCTGTGTTCAGTCCTCCGAGCTCAATGTTGTAAAACAATATGAATCATAGGGTGTATAAATACATCAATGGATTGCGAACAGCTACAGTTGGGTTGTTTACATTGTTTCAAACGAGCTTAAATCATCATTACCGACTGAAAGCTAAAATAACACGCGTAAAATCAATCACAGAAACGACATTCATGGCCAGTTATTGCTGTAGCAGAAAAGCAATTGAGCTATCGAGCTAGTGCATTGTTAGCATGAAGCCTGCCAAGCTGTCAGCACAAAGAAATAATTTCATTACATTTTTTATAATCTACATTTTTATCGGCTATGACAATATTATCAATATGAATGTTTACTTGTATTAGTAAAACTAATTAAAACGCGTCCAATTGGGGTTCGTTGTTCAGCTGAAGTAACCCAGCATCGGCTAACGCTAATAGCTAGTTACAAGCATAGCGAGTCAACAACAAGCGCACAACATTGATTTTACACCATAACTCCAGAGTTCAGCATAAACCCGTCACGAACACAATCTATCCCCGCTGGAAAGACAGAAAACAAAACTTTATCTGACGAAAGGGAAAAGGATATCCACAGTTAGCTTAAGCAGTTGATGCTAACGCTTCTGGTAGAAATCATGGCTCCTTTTCTGTTTTGATGTGAATAACAAAGATTCATGCAAGTTGACGCTGCTCCTCTCGGGATCTCTACGCGCTATCAGGCGGTTTGTTTGGGGCGAGGCGAGGAAGGCAAGTTATTAAACGACAATCCGTCCTGCTGGATATGATTGCATGCGCTGTAAATTCTGTCGGATATCCAAATATGTCCCATGATCTCTCGCACAGGAGAGATCACACACACTGTCACGCTGAGCTTTCACCTCTGCGTACTGCTGCGCTCTAACTGACTGGACCTCCCCCTACACGCGCGCACGCGCACACACACACACACACATGCACACGCGTCTCGAAATAGGTCCATATTATGTATAATATAAATACAAACAATAAAAGCTTAAACAGAGTTAAATTAAAATGAAAAATAACCAGAATAAGAGAGCAATGTTAAATATATCCATATATCTATAAAGTACCCTAATATTGAAGACTGAATTCATATAAAATTAATGTAAAGCTACAAAAATAAATAAGTTAAATGAGAAATGAAAATATTAAATCAATAACTTTACCATTATATTATATTATGTTATATATAACATTTAATTATTTTATATAGGGCTGCACGATATTGGAAAAACCTGACATTGTGATATTTTGTTTTTCTTCAGTACATATTGTGATATTGAGTATAATTACACCAGATGAAATGAACGGCTCTATTTGGAAATAATTTATAATTCTAGATTGATTGGGGTGACTTTGTAGTTTAGTGCACCTGCACAAAATATAATAAACCAAATCACTAGCATCAATAAATACAATGAAGCAAAGATGCAAATGAAATGAACAAAATGTCATGGTTTTCTGGGAGTCTAGCAGTATTCAGGCAAAATAATAAACAAATGTAAAACAGCACTGTGTAGTCTACATCATATAAATATCTTTCAAGTTACAAGCATTACACTTTTTTGCCTAAATGTGTAAAAGTGGTTTGAAATGCTCAGAGGCCTTATAGGAACAAATGCAACTAATAAACATGTTGGTTAACTTTAATAAAATTTTGCAGTGAATCCACAAATCACGTTTTCAACTGGATAAACCCAACACAACATTGCAGATCCTTCGATGTGACTCTTGTTTTAAATAGATAAAAATAGAAACACAAACAAAACAGGCATTACATTATGACACACCCATTCATGACAGCACACAGCATGATTCCTCTGCCACATCTCTTAATTCATTTGTTCTCAGTGAGTATGAAGGCAGGTGATGTTGACGTTTAACAATCTTGTTTTAATAAGTGTGCAACTGTTTAGGCTGAGGGGTGGTTGGTACTAATTCTGTTTATTTTGTCTGTCTGTTGTTAGAAATGTGGTATTACAAACACTTGGGTTCATTCTGTCATTCTGCCAAAATGGTGTGGCTTGCTTTCCTTCTGTTGAACACAAAAGATGAAATTTGGTTGAATGAAATAGTCAGAACTTAGATAAGATGTTAAAAAATTAAAAGAAAATTTTGGGGCGAGCTGTTAATAACAATGCCAGTGACTCGCGGCCCCCAATATTCTCTCAAGTGGTTATAAATGTATAAACCTTGCACCCAACGGTGCACATATGCCAATAGGCCCAAGTCTATTCATCGTTTATTTTTGGAGAACGCCACTTGGAGACCCTCCTTCATGTTCAGTTGTGGTCTGTATTTATTTTTAATGTATGCGAGTGCCGTAAAGGTGTCAGAAAGTTTAACCTGGTGCCCTGAAATCAATGTCTAACACTATTGCTTTGTCTTAAATATAACATAATCAACACTGGGGTGGCAAAAACAAAACATTTTGAAAGGCTAATGCCTTTTTAGTTGCATGTTGTTTTCTTAATGTTTATCATTAACATGTTAGCAATGTTACTTTTAACTACTATTTTGTTCTTCAGGAGGTTATGGATAAATTATGGTAAAATTTTTTATAAATTTTTATAGTTTAATAAAATGTTGATTTTCAGAAATCGACCCCCCCTCCCCCTGTTATTGTCTCGCAACCTCCCAAGGGGTTTCGACCCCTACTTTGAGAACCACTGCCTTAAAGGGATACATAACCCTAAATGAACATTTACTGACCTTTTACTCAAGCTAAACCTTTACGAGTTTCTGTTTTTTTTTTTTTCAGTCGAACTTAAAAGAAGATATTTGAAGAATGTTGGTACCATGTGTTCTCCTTTCATAGCATGAACGTCAATGGCTATTGGCTTCCAGCATTGTGCAAAATATCTTCATTTGTGTTTAACAGGAAAAAGAAACTTGAACAGGTTTGGAACAACTGCATGGATCGTAAATGATCAGATTTCATTTTTGGTAGAAATATAAGCCTTTAAATATTCTGTGAAATGTAAACGTGAAAAATATGGATTGTTTTCACCTTCTGTTTCCAGTAAACCGATATTACAGGTTGCTGCTGGTGTGACAGATGCAGGAGGGTTAATGTGCTGGGGAAAAGCCAGAGGTCTCTCCACATCCAGGGAATCATCAAAGGAGGATAATCCCCCTCCCCCCAAAAAGATTAAAATGCAAATTGCTGTATGAAGTCTTTGTGTCTGCCCATCCAGATTACAGCTACACGAGGGTCTCGAGGGAGACAAGGGGACATCTGGACCCTGCATCAAGTTCTATCAGTCATTACACAAATGCTTACAGCTCATACATTTATACAGAATAATATATTAAACAGAA
Source organism: Danio rerio (assembly GCF_052040795.2). Lineage (NCBI taxonomy): Eukaryota > Metazoa > Chordata > Actinopteri > Cypriniformes > Danionidae > Danio > Danio rerio. The sequence continues at coordinate 26,239,707 of NC_141023.1, forward strand.
CCTATTTTCTGCTAGGATGACATTGGAGCGGTTTTGAACACGATTCAATCAGCTTATTTTCTATCTATCCATTCATACATCTATCTATACATCCGTCTATCTATTCATCTGTTTTTCTATCCATCCATCCATCCATCCATCCATCTATTCATCCATCTCAGTCCGTCTGTCTGTCTTTTTGTTCATCCGTCTATCCATTCATCTGTCTTTCTATCCATTCAACCATCTATCTGTACGCCCATCCATCCATCCATCCATCGATGGGTGAATTGATAGATAGATGAGTGGATAGATGGATGAATGGATAGATAGATCTATTCATTCATCTATTAATCTATTCATGTCTATCTATATATTCATCCATCCAGCAATCTATCTATAGATGGATAGAAAGACTGATGAGTACCTGGAAAGACAGATGAATTGATTGAAAGATGAATGGATGGATAGATGGATAGATCCATTCATCCATCTCTCATTCTATTCATTTGTCTTTCTACTAATTCATTCATTCATCTATCCATCCGTGTGTCTGTCCATCCATCTATCCATCTATCTATAGATGGATAGAAAGACAGATGAATAGATACACGGATGGATGGATGAATGAATGAATAAATTATCCAAATCTATCTATCTATCTATCTATCTATCTATCTATCTATCTATCTATCTATCTATCTATCTATCTATCTATCTATCTATCTATCTGTCTGTCTGTCTGTCTGTCTGTCTGTCTGTCTGTCTGTCTGTCCGTCCGTCTTTCTATCTATCTATCTATCTATCTATCTATCTATCTATCTATCTATCTATCTATCTATCTATCTATCTATCTATCTATCTATCTATCTATCTATCTATCTATCTATCTATCTATCTATCTATCTATCTATCTATCTATCTATTCATCCATCCCATATTTTTCATTTTCCAGGGCAATATTATATAGATACATGGTTTTATTATTATATCTGCTGATATTTTATTATAGCCTATACTGTTTGTTTGAATATTAACATTTATTTATTTGCACTCCATCTTCAGCATGCAAGTTAGTAAAGATGATGGCATTGCGGAAAGGTGCAAACAACATTTCAAGGCATAGTTCAGCCAAAAAAAGATTAGTTACTTACATAATGCTCACCCTGCATTGGTTCTGTTTGGATTTCCTTTTTTGCTAAACACAAAAGAAGGTATTCTGAAAATTGTTAGAAACCTGTAATCATTGATTTCCATAGTAGAAAAAACAAATACATGGAAGTAAATGGTTAAAGGTTTGAAAAAAACCTTTAACTTATACTTAACTTAAAAACTTATTTTGTGTTCATCAGGAAAAGAAACTCAAACCGGTTTGTACAATTTAAGGAAGAGTAAATGACAAAATTGTCAGTTTGGGGTGAACTAACACTTTGGGACTTTACGGTTTTCATTATTATTGGTCAGTTTGTCTGCTTGACAATGCCATTTAATTGCACTGCAGCAAAAGAAAAAAAAAAGAGACAAACACAAACTGAAAAACATTTTTGTTCAGGTAAAACAGAAAAGGGAAATTTAGTTTAAAGAAATTTTAAACTAATCTAATATCTTCTGTCTAGTCTAATCTATGTTGTGCATATTTTTCAGTTTTCACCTACACATCTTTGTGTCAGATATACACAATAGCTTCATGTCCTCAACACAAACATGAAGGTGAATTCCCAGATGTCAATGAATAATCAGTTGCCTGGCCTGTCATTGTCGTGTTGTTCATGGACTCCAGTCTGAGCACATTCTTCACAGGCTGTTCCACCAAACAAAAGATCCAAGACCAGTTATACACACTGTACACCAGTTGTTTACAGCTTCAACATTCATCACCAAAAAAGCGATCTAAGATCCAGAGATACTGTATGTATACAAATGGATTAAATAAACTTTATTAAAGGGTTCAAAGATAAAAAAAAAAAATGGCACAAAATTAATTCCACCTGCATTTATACACATTTTATTAACTCATAACATTATTAACTGCTACAAAAACACAATTTGGCAATGATTATACAAGAGGATCATGGTTAAATAATTTAATAAAAAAAATGTAACTATACTTAACTCAGTCAGTTCACATTGATCAGGTAGATTAGACTTATATAAATGTATACAATTTTATAGTACCACTTTAAACTTTATAGTACTTTAAACAACTTTACTCAAGTCACTTTCCATCTACCTAGCCTATCAGGAGAGGCTAAAAACTAATAAGGTTGACAGTTTTACTTCCAGTTCAAATAAATCTAATAAATTGGTAGTGATACAGCGATCAGAATTAACTATCAAACTTACAAGTAGTACATGGCACATCTTCAAATGTTATACAAAAGTAGAAATAGACTTAAAATAAATACAAAAATAATCACAGTTTCAATCACAGAAATAGTGATTCAATGTTTATCTAATTATTTCATTTAACATAATCTGTATTTTTATAAAAGAAAAACTATTAAGACTATTTTGGAAGTGAGTGAAGTTTGACGAACAGAGCATGTTTTCCCCAGTGTGCACATGTCTGGTTATGTTAGTCTAGTATAGTGTTGTCCATTCCTGAAAGAGTTTAGCTCCAACCCCAAACAAAAAAGGCAGCTGTGTTGGCATAAGTTTGAGCTAAACTCCAGAACCAGAATTGAACAGGCATGGTACCTCAAAGTTAGTCTGTCTTGTCAGTCTTCTGCTTCCAGGGGTAAATAAGTTCTCCTACAAATAGTTTCTTGCACAATGCGGCCCATGAATCCTTAGGGTAACAGCTATAGGTGGGCGTCCGGTAGCGCTGTAGTACAGAGCTGCACTTCAATGGGTTGATCTGAGGGTGGAGAAAATTATTTCTTTTTCTGTCGTTCATGTTTGCTCATCTAGAACATCATTCATTATCAAACCTCATAGCTAAGCAAAGCATGTCCAGTGTTTGTACGGATTATGAATTCAACCAAACAATAAGCCTTATATAACCCATCCCAGAAAATCAACAGGTCAAACCCAAACCACAAATGAAACTCAATTATAAGTCAACCGCAGGATTTTAAACTGTTCTCCCAATAATAAACCTACCTCCATCATCAGGTGAAGCGGAGATCCTGACTCCTCACAAAGCACTTTGAATTTAACACCCTCTGGAATACGAAGACATAATATGTACTGTTATCATTATTTACTTGTTTAGGATATATCTTTTCACATTACGATTCTAATGCTTAATCATTTCATTGTTAACCCTTTAACAACCATCGTAACCACCTGGTCGACCTTTTATCCATAGGCTATCATTATTATTTTAATTGCTTATTACTATTTATCAGAGTTGTGTCAGTATATTATTCGATTTAAACATTTTTTTCAAGGAGTGCACCTTAAAGGGTTAAAATTACTCTAATCATTTCAAATGTGTTCTTTTAAAGAGTATATTTGCATTATGGTGCTATTATACACTTTATAAAATGCAGGGTTCCATACAATACCGTTATGTTGCTCCAACACAAATCAAAACAGTAAACCTAACCATTTTCACAAATTAAAGTGATTGAACATAAAACAATTAAGTTATCCCCCCAAAAAACTTAAGAATTGTGTTGTCTCAAGTCCTTTTAAATAAGTAGTTAGAACAAGAAGCAAAAGTCATTTTTGAGTGTATGAACCTTTTACAGATTTCCTGGTTGTTCAGTAGCGGAAGTCGTCATAGGTGGGTAAACGTAGAGCGCCGTGAACAGGAGAGTACAACAATTTTTTTTTTTTTACAATCCTATTTGCTTAAATAATAATAGAAAAACTTGCAATGGTCAGCAATGGTCAGTAACCAAGGCTATTCTCATGGCAAGAACATTTCAATAATAAATATACAATTAAAAAGAACAAACAAATGAATATGTAAATTAAATAAGATTTTCAGTGCTAATACAAGATAAAAAAAATTCAAAAGTTTTTCCTGGTGTCACTTTATTAAAAATGTCCTTAAGAGAGTTCATTTAATAAAAAAGCCTTCTGGAATTATTAAAAGCAGGACAGTACAGTAAAATGGGGTTTCAATGGTGTTATCAAGACTTTCAAAAAAAAAAAAAAGGAAACAAAAATTATGTGAGACTATTAACAGCCAGAAGAAAGAACAAGGTCAAATTTACTGTCCTGTCTATACACTCTGCATTACAAACGCATCATATAAGCAGTAACTCGCTAATATATTGCAAAGAGGATATAATACATACATAAATCCACATAAATGTGCATATGTATTTTTAAATCTAAACATAAAAAACCTTTAAGGATTTACGATGCTGAAGCCTGTTAAAATGCGTCAGAACAGTCCTGTAAAAAGGGTCCATTTTAATACTGGCATTCTATAATGAGTTCCATAAAATGGCCCTTAAATGACATTAATATAATTTATCACAATAAATTTAGATGCAATAAATCATGCAACAAAAATGTCAAAAATGTCATGACAAGCTCAAAGATGATTTATATAGTGTTTTAAATAACAGATCAGCTATAAAACAAAAAATAAATAGGCAACAGGTGAGATAATCACAACAGGACATGGACGTTCATAATTTCATCTTTATAATCAGTTGTTATATTTTTAAAAAAAGTCAACGATTAAATCAAAGAACGTATGCATTTCTTCAGTATGATGCAGTATGGCTCACCTGCCAGTCTGTATGGTCTGCAGATGCGCAGGCCGATGGCAAACAGGGGGAAAGAGTTGATGAAGTCGACACTGAGGTGAATCACTCCCTGAAACAGAACCACCACCAGCCGCAGCTACAAGCACACAGACAAACACATTACAAACCCACCAACCCAGATGGAACTACATACGGTATAGATCTTTTTAATTCAAAGATTTGAATTAAGACTTGGCGATGCAGTGGCTCGGTAGGTAGTGCTGTCGCCTCACAGCAAGAACGTCACTGGTTCGAGCCTCAGCTAGGTCATTTGGCGTTTCTGTGCGGAGTTTGCATGTTCTCCCTGCGTACGTGTGGGTTTCCTCCGGGTGCCCCGGTTTCCCCCACAGTCCATAGACATGCGGTACAGGTGAATTGGGTAGGCTAAATTGTCCGTAGTGTATGAGTATGAATGGGTGTGTATGAATGTTTCACAGAGATGGGTTGTGGCTGGAAGACCATCTGCTGCATGAAACATGTGCGGTGCATGAAGTTGGCGGTTCATTTCGCTGTGGCAACCCCTGATTAATAAAGGGAATAAGCCCGAAAAGAAAATGAATTAAATCGATTAATTAAGACTTATGTTCAAAACTGAAAGTCTGCATGAAACATTTGCGAAAAAAAAACATAATTTCTATCTAATGAGTCAAAGAGACGATAAACTGATAAACTGGCACTAAATGACAAAAAAAAAAAAAAAAAAATTACTGAGGTATAAAGTGGCAAGGTGAGCTTTTCCCTTGCACTTCATTAAATTAATTAATTAAAATAATTGCACCTCAAAAGATAAAAGATTAAACTCAATAAATGAATGGCAGTTTTTGGAAGTGCGAGACTCTTTGGGAGCACAGCTGCTCAAGACTGGGATGTAATAATACTAAATCACTTTGATGACAGACATTGGCTGAGACATTATAGAATGAGAAGCAGGGCGGTGGCGCAGTGGGTAGCACTGTCACCTCACAGCATGAAAGTCGCTAGTTTGAGCTTCGGCTGGGTCAATTGGCATTTCTGTGTGGAGTTTACATGTTCTCCCCGTGTTTGCGTGAGTATCCTCCAGTTGCTCCTGTTTCACCCACAATCCAAAGACATGCAGTATAGGTGGACTGGCTATAAACCCTGCTAAATTAGGCTAAAATGTTAGTAGTGCATGTGTGTGAATGAGAGTGTATGGGTGTTTCCCAGTGATGATTTGCAGTTGGAAGGGCATCCGCTGTGTAAACATATGCTGGATGAGTTTGCAGATCATTCAGCTTTGGTGACCCCTAATTAATAAAGGAAAATCAATGAATGAATTATAGAATGACAAAAACATCATTTTAGATGTTTTACAATTTGGTCGATCTGTTAGTTTGTCCATTAATATAATCTCACTGTGCCAATTTTTGTTATTATATAATCTGTTAAAAAAAAATCAGGACTTTTTTGAAGAGCCTGTTGTAAGTTATTCGATAAATCTGTTTCCATCGTAGTTCATCCAGCAATTTTTGTTAGATAAAAAATTATCGTACTCTGTGCGCATAAGAATTTTAATGTGCACTTACCAAATGTATGGTGTTTCCATTAAGCATTTTATGTGATAGTTCAAAATTCAAATAAAAGTAGGTTGATGGAAGTAAGGTGGTGGCGCTTCTTGATTAATTATTAATGTTAAATGGACTGTTCATCCCAAAATTAAAATTTGCATCCTCACGTTTTCAAGGGTATAGATTCGTTCTTGACATTGGTGGGCACATACATCCCTATAGAGCATGCATTGAACAGCATAAATTCTGTTTTGCGCTATTAAAAATATGAATAAAGTATTTAATAATATAAAATAAGCATTTATTAATAAAAATAAAAATCATGTCCCATGTTGCAAAAGTCAATTTACATGATTTTACAGCTGTCGAGCTTTGAGGAGGTATGAACGTAGAGGAATTGTGTGTGACGCAATTCAACTGTTTTATCCTGATTATTGTATTTTACAATCGGAGGCCAAAATCAAAACTGAATTTTGATTAATTGCACAGCCTTGGTTAATAGTATTACGATAAACTTGTAGCGAATTTGACTTGGTGCTCATGTAGGTTAAGAGTTGAAGGAGTATTAGTTTATGTTGAAGTCGGTTCAATTATTGGAGGGAACACATCCACTCCGTTCATGCCAATTCTACACCCTTGTTCCTCACTTTCACTTTTCCTAGCTACCTATAATCATATTATAAATTATAGCTAATAATATTGTAAATATTGCTCAATTTCTTGCACAGACCAAACATTTTACTATCATCAGAACCCACAGAGCCTGGTTTGTACAGGATTATTTTTAATATTATATAATATATAATAAACATTGTACAAATCACCTAAAAATCTTCCTTTAATGTTCTGCAGGAGGAAACAAACTCATCTTTCCGTGACCTGAGGATGAGTAAATTAATTGTAAATTTTCTTTTTTGGGTGAGCTATCCCTTAAAGACATCAAACACCCAAAGATCCACCACCAGATTTCTCTGCTATTTGGTATTTTCTATGATTAAGAAGCATTTCAAACCCTATGGCTCAGACTAAACCAAAAAATCAGTAGGTTTATACCAAAATGGTAAAAAGTACTGTTCAAGCATTTGGGATCAATAAGATTTATGCCCATAAATGAATATTACAGCACAAAAAGACTCTTAACACTTCACACATGCACGTGTTTTGGGCAACTGTTGTCTAACTGTATGAGGACATGCACTTCATCTCCAGAACTGGAAGTCACCTAATCAGCATTTTACCATTACATTTGAGTAAACAATTGTCCCAGCATGCTATGTAAAGTGCAAGACATGTCATTATTTGAATGATTTCCAAAGGATCATGTCACCACAGTGAAACCTGGAATAACAGCTGCTGAAAATTTAGCTTTACCAACACAAGAATAACATTTATACAAACAATTATGCAACATTACTGACCCCAACATGTTAATCAGTAGCGTGTATAGGACTAGCAGAATATTATCAAGAGTTAAAACATGCTAACCATTATGGAAACTAGGTTTAATGACATATGAGCTGGTGTATGATCATCTTAATGGTCGCATTCACAAGCACTGAATTGATGGTCTGAGTAACAGAAAATGTCAGAGAGCTGCATAAAATGGTCCAATAGCTCTGCTGGAATAGTGATGAGATTGAAGTTTATGTTGGAGTGACTCACCAGGGTAAAGACCAGGTAATAGAGGGCAGTGGTGGGCAGCAGGAACAGCAGAATTGTAAAGAGCAAAGTCCCTATGAACAACTGCAAAGAAAAGAGATCGGTCGAGTTCTGTGCGAAATGAACTAAATGGCCAATACATGAATAAATCATGCTGAGACGTACCTGGTCCAGGTCGTATGAGCACGAGTCCACCCTCTGCCTCAAAACGTTCCATTTCTTTCCTCTAAAGAGTCGCCAGAGCGAGGAGAGACCGTAGATCTTCAAACAGTACAGCCTGACAAGACAGAAGAACAAACACTTCACAAATAAAGAAACCACCCTGCAGTACTCAAAGAATAGAATAATGTCAAAGGTAAAATGAAAATGTTACCCAGGATCACTAAACCTCATAGGAATATTCAATTCAATTCAAGCTTATTTCTATAGCGCTTTTACAATGTAGATTGTGCCAAAGCAGCTTAACATAGAAGTTCTAGTAAATTGAAACTGTGTAAGTCCAGTTTTCAAAGTTCAGTTCAGGGTGGTTTAAATTTTACTGCTGAAAGTCCAAACACTAAAGAGGAAATCCATTGATGGGCAGCTCCACAAGTCTCAAACCAAGCAAGCCAGTGGCGAGGAACAAACTTCACCACTTGACAAAAGTGAAGGAAAGGAAAAGATCGAGAGAAACCAGACTCAGTTGGGCACTACCACTTATACATCTGACCTATATAAAATACAACTGACCCATATGAAAAATACATTGTATGGGTCAAATTCATGCCAAAAACCATTAGTATACTAAATAAAGATCTTGTTTCATGTTATAGACTATTAAAAATGTCCTACCATAAACATATCTAAACTACATGTAATGAGATATATACATTTCTAAAAACTAAAATTGAACAAGTTGAAACTATAACTCCAATATTATTTTTACTCTCACATTACAGATTTCAAAATAGTTGCCTTTCAGGCAAATAATGTCATATTCTAACAAATCAATCATCAATACAAAGCTGTTTTATTCAGCTTTTAAGTAAAGTCTTAATTTCAAAAAGCTGATAATTGTGACCCAGGGTCTATGGAATTTTGTTTCTTTATTATTCAATAAAAATATCTAGTTTTAAGGGAAAAAATAAGTATATAGTAATTTAAAAAATAAAAGACTGTTTAATTAAAAAAACTTATGTCAAGGGAGTCCAGTCCAATTCCAATTGCGCGAAAACATAGTGGGTGTGGCCAACCTGTGACCTCAATCAAGATTGACCAATAAAATAAGGCCTTTCATCCCGGTGAAATGTGCATTTTTTTGCAGTGCACATTTTTTATTAATGACATTTTTTAATTAAATGTTTTTTTTTTTTACTTTAAATCATTTATTTTTTAATTACAATGCACCTAATTTTGGTGAAAAATTCATATCATGGGTTCAAAACTTTTCCACACCAAGCAAAACTTTTAAAATCACAAGCAAAGATTGTAGAATGTAAATGGCAACAGAGCAGAGAGCGTGAATGAGTGTGGAAGGACAATTGTGTTATCTGCATAATAGGACAATAATTTTTTGCGATCCAAAATATTTTATCATTGACATAAGTTTTTTTGTTAAACAATTCTTTTAATTAAACAATCTTTTATTTTTTATTAACTATTTACCCTAAAACTTTTTTTTTTTTAAATAATAAAGAAACAAAAATAACTCCATAGGGGGCACAAGTAAAGACTCAGAACTCTAATTATAAGGTTTAGACAGATTTAAGAAAGAACCTTGAAAAAAAAAACTACACTCAAAAATGATATCAAGCCTGATGTCTTTAAATAACAATATATTTTTTCTTTCATGAAACACAAACTCCTATTTCACCTCTGTTTTCTGTGAAACTCTACTTGTACATTGTACACTTGGACGTTCAGTTTTCTTGCTAAAGGGACCAATTATAGAAGTTGATACTGCCCTCTACTGGAAATCAAAGTGTAAAAACATTACAGATACAATGGGGTATATGCACTCAGATTTAGAATTTTCAGTAAGCATACTCAAACGCTTCAGGTGAACTGTGATGCCATTACAAAATCACAATTAAGATCTAGTTTCTTTAGAAATCAATATTCTTCACTGCCTGATAGATATTCAATAAAAAGTGTGTCTCAGACTGGACAAGAAGCACTGCATTAAATTCCATTGTTCAATGCTATATCTTTAAATCTTATGGAAATTTATTTTACCACATTAATTTCAATGGATTATCTGTGCTCGCCTGCAGCTCCTGATGGTGCTTCTGTTTAAACTTTCATCCAATTTTAGCCCAGAACATATAAATGAACGCTGAAGTCCCTGTAACTGATAATATTTTAATTACATTGCTACATCGATACTGTAAAAGCAACCTTATGAAATTCTAAATAGTCACAAGCTTATCAGTGGCTGAACAACTAGCTATGCATATAGCCCATTGGCTGCAGCTGAAATCGCATAGTGTACAGGCACAAAAAATCTGCTGTATGCAATAATACATGTCTTTGAGAGGAAAACCTGCTGTTACAAATTTATCTAAATACTATTTTCAATAGTGTATATGGCGTCAAGTTGTTCACTAAAAGTACACAGCATTCGTATATAAAATTTTTTATTTGTTTTCTTACCACTAAATAAAGACTAAAAAATCTTTATGAGTCCTCTAAATAGAGACTTACAACTTTGTTCACACACTTTTTTTTTACCAAGTCTAAAGCATGTGATTTTGGATGCAGTCAGTTTGTTAGAAAACGTAATATAGAGAAAATAAATAAACCTCACCGTGCTCCATACACATAAAAGCAGTAGATGTGGAAAGTCAGGAGGGCCACAATGTCGGACAGGATGGAGAGCGCAAAAGTCAGCCCCAAGCAGGCTGAGAGTCCGACGTACCACAAGATCCTCTCAATGAAAGGAGACATCAGGTGGATGTAACCTGTTCACACAAATCACAAGATATCATGAGAATCTGGCATAAGTCTGAAACACCAAGAGAATGCTTCAAATTAGGCTGTACGTACTGATCCACAGATGAATGTGATAAAGAAAGAACCTCCCCAGCACTTGATCGAGAGCCTTGTTCATCTTCAGTCCAGCAGGAGCTCCCATCAGCCATTCTAACAGCTGCTGGAGCTCTTTGGCCACATGCTGAAACACAACCCAATTTTTTTTTTTATCATTATGCATGTATATTTATTTTAATATGTAAACTGATCCTAAGTGAAGCTAATATTTTTTTCCTCATTTTATTCTGGACTAATGGGTTTAAAAACAGCTTTGCAAACCAAGAAAACAAAATGAAAAGAAAATGTTTATTTATTTTATTTGTTGTAATATTTTTAACTTTTTTAATCAAATGAATCAAAGATAAATAAAATGAAGTGAAAGACAGAGCCTGTCACAATATATATATATATATATATATATATATATATATATATATATATATATATATATATATATATATATATATATATATATATATATATTTTGTTGTATGATATATTGCACCAAATATATTGCAATAAACTATATTACTGTCATTTTAAGACCATTTTATGCCATTACATATTGCCAAAATGACAATATAATAGCATCACAATGCAAGTACACTCTTCCCAAAAACACATAATGTTTTATTCTGAAGAATATTTATTATAATTATAGTCATTTTAACAATTTAATAATTAGGCATTGGAATCAGAATGTGAAAACACATATCTTTAATAAATAATAATAAATATTAACCAAAAAGTGCGAGGTAACGAGTAACATAGGCTGCAATATCTGCTGCCAGATCTATTTTCAGTGTTCAGGCACCCACATAAAAATATAGTACAGTTATTTAAAGTAAATATTGCAGTTCTTTTAACCATACTAACATTGGCACCTCCAATAGAGATGTTGCGAAATCAGCTAAAATGTTGCTAGAATTGGTTTTTATGTACAAGCATTGGGCAATATATATTGCATCGGCAAAAAAGATTGAGGTCATGTCCATGTGTTGTGTGATAAATCGATATATTGATTATTGTGACAGGCCTAGTCAAAGAGACTTAAATAAATAATGTAACCCTAAAACTTTTTAATGGAAATATATTGTCATACTTACATCAGCCACAGGTACCAGAGTATTGGCTAATTTGCTGATACGATTCTCCCTATACAGCCATGAGATGAGCAGCAAACCAAAGGCTATGTCCACAAGGAAAGACACAAAGATGTTTGCTTTTCTGCAGAGGAGTGAAAAAAAGAAAGAGTTAAGAGATTATATTTGATTGAAAAATCTAATTAAAAAGTTAAACATTTAAGTAATTAACATGCTATTTTTATAATGATTTCTAATATTGCATTTCATTCTAAATAATATTTTGAAGAACAAGTAAAAACAAATCTAAACATTAAGATCAAAATGTTTCATTACAAGAATGAATGTAGATTTTTATTTTAGAATAGCATTTACAATGCAACAATTGTCATAATAAATAAGTCTCTTAAAATATCAGGACACTTGACCTTTTTATTAATGCAAGATTAATTACCTTGAGTATTGATGAGTACTTAAAATTGTTTTAATGAGAACAATAATCATTACTTATACATGTTATGAAATTTACTTTTAAAATACTTTTAACTTCAGAGAGTGTTTTATTTCATTAAACTGATTTTTAAAATAGGGATTAAGAATCTGCATGATATTGGAAAAATCTGACATTGCAAAATTTTGTTCTTCTGCAATATATATATAGTGTAATATATATTGCAATATATAGTGTGAAATTTATACAATTTCTCCTAAGACTGAATAGCACTTATTTGAAAATAATTTATTATTATTATTTTATGGTTTAATTATATGGCTTTTGTCTCAAACTCCTAATTTGCTCCTTATTAATAGTTATTAAGGTAGATTAGGTATTGGTAGGACTAGGGATGAAGTATAAGATTATGCAGAAAATGTAGTTTATAAGTACTAATAAACAGCCGATATCTCAATAACATGCATGCTAATAAGCTACTGGTTAATAATGAGAATTGGTCCCTAAAATGTTACCGAATGTATAAATTTTGATTAATTGGGATGATTTAGTAGAAGAGTGAATAATGTAAAAATAAAAGTGAAATAAACATGCTTTATGGTTTTGTAAATGTAAAAATGACACTGCAAAGTCTTTACTGTATAAATAATTCAATATAATTAATCTTCCGATTGGTAAAACGTCCTGTGTCTGAATACTTAATGTCTCTTAGGCCTTAAAAACATGCAAATTATAAATGTCACTCCATTATATTTAATTTCTGCAGTGATTCAACAAATCTCATGTTTTGAACTGTGACACTGGCTCAACTATAATCCCAAATCAACACTGCATATCTATGTGATGTGACTATTGCGCTTACACACATTGTGATATTGATGCTAAAACGATATATTGTGCACCCCTAACAGACTTACACGTTTTTCAAAATCAAATAAACAAAGCACAAGGCAAAAGTCAATGCTAATGTTTTTTTCTCTTTTGTTATCAAATGAAAACACTCGTTTTATGTGATTGACCCCTTCCTAGGGCCAGACAAAATCTGCAGACATTTTTTGCAATTTCTGCACAGAATTTTGTAAAAAAAAAAAAAAAAGGGGGGGGAATTTTTGCGAAATGATTTTGGGAGTATCGTGACTAAAAACTTAATATATGACATGAAAAAGAATACCTTTTTAACTTTTATTTAATGTTTACAATGCAAATCCAATTAGATCCACTGATTTGGTAAACAAAGCAAGTCTCTCATATAATATCTCTACTAAAAGACAGAACATATTACTTACAAACTATTGTAAACAAATCATCTGAACCTTTTAATATTAGTCAATCATACTACTGAAATGAATTTAAAAACTGAATAAATATAAATGCACACACATTTAAACAAGTAAATAAATACACTCAATGATTGGCTAAAATCTGCGGATCTACCCCTACCTCATGAAATCCATGTGTGTATCAGCTTTTTTAGGGGAGAAAACGGTCTTAAAATGAACGGCCCTGTAACCCGACTGAACACACGTGGACAGCTTGCTTGTAATGAACTTCACAGGAGGTATATTTAAAATCCTGTCAAACAAGAAAGGATGTGATTAACACATTTTCAATACTGAAAACAGACAGAAGATGGTCCACTTGAACTCACCTAAAGCTGCAAAACCAAAGCCAAAGAGAAAGCAACCACGTGAGGCAGATGCACACCGGCACAGATGCTTGTTTAAGAAGCTCTGCAATAATACTAGCCTCCCTCCCTTCAGACTGCCAGTGGGTGAGTTTCAGCGGCCCGTCGTCGTATTTATCCAGGAAAAACAGAGGCTGACTTTGAGCAACTGTTTGGAAGACCAAGCGCAGCTCTGACGGCTCGATTTCAGACTTTTGGTCAGCCTCTTGCACCGGATGAAGCTGCGACAGCATCACCTTCCTTTGGTCATAATGAACGAGGATGATCTTATCTTCTTCACTGCCATCTACATCACTCTTCTGCTCTTTGTCCTGTAGAAGCATCCCATTGTTTTGAACCACCCGACATGTAAAGCCTCTTTTGCCAATCTCACGGCTCAACTGCAGCCAACATTTCTGAGGAAAGATGGTGCTCAGGTCTTTGAGGAAGCTGTCCAATCCTTCTTGACCTTCTTTTGGCATACTCCAGGAACCCAGCACGGCAAGATCCACTTGAGTCTGGCTCTGGATCTCACTCAAGTACTTTTTTACCTGTCCGGGTATGAATGGATAGTGAACGACAGCTAGTACCACAGCAGAATTGTGTCCTGGGATCCAGCGCCCGACCAGCAGGCCACTGTCAGCAGTGTTGCAGCATTGAGGGAAGAAGATCTTCAGCACCATGTCTGTGTGCTATAAAGTCCACCAACAGCGAAATATACAGTCCTGTGTGGGCACAAAAGCATTATTTTAACGCTAGAAACAAGAACACAAAAAGCACCATATGTGTTAGACATTATAGCACGTATAATACAGCATTCTGAGTAGTTAAAAACAAGCAAACAAACAAACGTGTTGTATGTTAGCAGCACACACATCTAACGAGGACAGCTATATAGCTGTGCCCTTCAAATCGGTCATTTCTATGGCAACCACACGCTTCGGGCAAAACTCTCATCGATTTTATTCACGGCACTACCATTGACAAATGCAAGGACGTGCTATTATATGCTGTAATTGCTAGTTAAGTGTTTATAAAGTTACCTTGTTGATTTTGAAGGTCGAGAAATTCTGAGAAGTTGTTCTGTAGGAGGCGACGATTAAATTAACGTTACTAAGTGCGTTAATCAACGCTGGCATTATCTCAAAAAATAACGCGAAATCATAGGGCAATTGTAATAGATATGCTATTGAATAATCCAGCACGTGCTTTTGTTAAACTAACTGGAAACCAGTTTTTCAATGGATTAGACGGACCGTAACGTTCATATTGTTTACAGTCCGTCGTTAAAATTCCGCCGGGTGAACTTAATGGATATTTTTTTGTTCCGACTCAAATAGTTCAAGTAAGTTTTGAATGGCAATTTTTCCGCCAAAAACAATTTTCCCAATGAATGATTCCATTCATTTATCATTATATTTAAAAAAAAGATCAGATGAGCAATAGTAGCAGATAAAGAAATAACCAAATATGCTACTATACATATGGACGACAAAAACAATAAATAAATAAATAAATATACAAAATAAATAAACAAATAAATAAAAGAATTAATTAATAAATCCACAAATTTCCGCATAAATAAAACAATAAATAAATATGCAAATAAATATATATTAAAAACCCACAAATTCCTGCATAAAGAAATATAGTGCGGGCAGATTAATAACTAAATAAGTTACATGGATGTTGGGAAAATAAGAAAATGCTAAACTGAAAGTAGATTTCCCCTCTTTTACACCACACTATTAATTATTTATATATTTATTTTTGCAGAAAATTGTAGATTTATATATACATTTATTTGAGTATTTAATAATTGTTTTATTTTTGCAGGAATTTGTAGATTTATATTCACATTTATTTATTTATTTATTTGAGCATTTTTTTTTGTTAAAAAAAAACAAAAGATGCATGTTTTGTTAAATTACGCAGGAATTTGTGTATTTATTCATTTATTTATTGATTGATTTCCATATTTATATATTTATTGTTTTATTTATGCATGAATTTGTGTATATATTTGATGTTTGTGTATATATATGATGAATTAAACGTGTACTAATTTGCAAAAGGAAGATTAAAAATTTTTCCCAAAACATTATTCAATAAAATGTTGCAGATATTGGATAATGAAATCTACAGAAACAAATATGCAATGAAAAGTACACTTTAAAGCAGGATATATTTAGTATGTTTTCTTAACAAAAAACGTGAAATATTCTTTAAGGCAAAAAGCACTGTTTTTTCATGCTTTTTCAGAGATTATTTTCAAATAATAATATTTTTGATCATTAAAGCACTTAGCAGAGTTAGGACTGCATGACATGAGCCATAAAACCTAAGCGTAGAAGAGTGTACTTACATGAACCTCTGATCTGTGAATGTGTCTAAATGAGACTTTTCCTAAATGAAACGTTAGCTATCTTAACATTCAAGACAAAGGGGCCCCACAAAACCAGCTTTTCTTTCTTGATAACAGCTTCTCTCACATGATAACACTTACATTTAGGAGGGAACTGATGGAAGAAAAAAAAAGAAGAACAAAGGCTGTAGAGAAGGCTGTGGCTTTATTATTTTACAAATGTTAATTTGCCTATTTAAAATAATAAATTTAATCATAATGTTTATTTTTGGGACACAAAATAAAACAACAAAAATAACTTTATAGGCAGGTGTAACCGTGATTTGTAGGTTAACCATATTTGCCAAATGAAATAAACGTCTTCTTATTCTTGCAAGAATAAAATATTAATAAACAATAAATAAATAAAAATAAAACATCTCCCTCCGGTATTCTTGGACATACTTGGATCAACCTGAATTAAGGATGTAAAAAAAATTGTGTGGCTACCAGAAGATGGCGCTATAGTCACATTAATATAACCCTGAGTTTTAAAGTGATAAAATATAGCAAATATTGACGATTCGGAGGTTGGACAGACTGGTCTTAAATTATAATATCAGGAAGGGATAATAATAAATAAAAAAAATCACAGACTTACAAAAGCTTTGAACTCATAGCCATTAAGGTGTCTCTTTGTGTCCTAATGCCTAAACTTCAAAGTTTTTACACAATCCAAATTAAGTTAAATTAACTGCGACAAGTTAGACGTCGAATCAAGCCCGATACAAATTAATATTTAACCGTTCAAATAGCTTTTCTAACGGAGAGTCAAACCATAAATGTAAATTCAGCATTATATTTTCTTACTTTTGAGGGACACATAAGAAGATATTTTGAAGAATAGTGGTATCAAACATGGGTTTGGTTCCCAATGACGTTGTATGACTATGATAATAACAACAACAACAACAATAATAATAATAATAATAATAATAATAATAATAATAATAATAATAAATAATGATAATAATGACACAGTGGATCAGTGGTTAGCACTGTCGTTTCACAGCAACAAGGTCACTGGTTTGAGTTTTGGCTGGGCGTGGGTTTCCTCCGGGTGCTCCGGTTTCCCCCACAGTCCAAACACATGCGCTATACGTAAATTGATTAACTAATTTGGCTGTTGTGTATGTGTATGTGTATGAATGAGTGTGTATGGGTGTTTCCCAGTACTGGGTTGCGGCTCTAAGGGCATTCGCTGTGTAAAACATATGCTGAATAAGTTGGCTGTTCATTCCGCTGTGGTGAAAATGAATGAATAAATAAAGTAAGTATTATCATTCATTCATTTTCTTGTCGGCTTAGTCCCTTTATTAATCCTGGATTGCCACAGTGGAATGAACCGCCAACTTATCCAGCACGTTTTTACACAGCGGATGCCCTTCCATAAAAGCCTTCCAAAATAGATTTACTAATCGACAGTCAAACCATTAATGTATTTTCAGCATTTTATTTCTTTATATTTAAAGAACACAAAACAATATATTTTGAAGAATACTTGTATCAAACATGGGTTTGGTTTCCAATGACATTGTATGACCATAATAATAATAATAATAATAATAATAATAATAATAATAATAATAATAATAATTTTAATAATAATAATAATAATAATAATAATAATAATAATAATAAATGAAAAAGTCATACAGTATGCAGACACCAGATACGCTACTATAAGCTTAAACAAAGCCTATTCAATCAAAATGTCTGGCTCAACATTATGCAACAGTCACCTCTGCCCTGTTTACAATGAACAGTGCTTACAGAAAAGGTGGCGTTTTCATGTAAAGATACTGCTGGGCGAGTCACGTGATAAGGAAAGCCAACGAGAAAGCTAGGGATTTTTTTGTGCGTGTGTCTGATGAATGATCCACACCTTTTATAATAATTCAACGACTTTGCACGGAACACGTTTGTTTTTGTTGTTATTATTTGGTCGAGAGACGGTTTCGTTTAATCTAGGTCACAAAAAAACTCTTACTACATAACGTATATTTATGTTTAATGGGATTTGGCTGCAGCTCTGCACAGTATTGCTCCAGCCCTAATCAAGCACAGCTGATCCAACTAATCACGGTGTTCAAGACCACTAGAGACTATTATTAGGGTTGGAGCAAAACTATGCAGAGCTGTGGCCCTCTAGGAATTGAGTTTGAGACTTATGATCAATAGAAGGAATGAGGAAATAATTGTGTACTAAATACTGCACAAACTTAAGGGAAGTGTTTAATGAGGCCATGATAAGAATTGTTTCATATAAATAAACAAGGGTAGATGGATTTCTAAACACTGGCTGCTATTCAAGGAAACCACTCGAGTCTTTTTCTATTTGTGGCTTGTGGGGTTTAGTTCACGTGACCTCGAACTGAAAGTGACCGGTCAGAATTACTTTAATGATAAGTGACAGGATGATAAATGTGAGACTAAATGTATAGTTAAGTATATCTTTGCAGGCTTGCAGCAAATAATATAATACATTTAAATAGGCTACTCCCCATTTTTCAGAAAAACGCATGAAAACGTAAGGTAATTTAGAGAAAAAAACATTAGAGAATTACAACGCCATCTCCAGGTAGCTTTGTATTAAAGCAGTTCACTAGCTTTCGCTTTCGTTTTCCTGTAAAGCAGTGGGATACGCAGAAAGAAACAGACTGAATTGTTTGTATATGCAAACATATTGCTATTGTACCATAAAGGAACAAGGTAAGGATTATATTCATATATTTATGACTATACAACTGCATATGGCTACAGACTGTATATATGTTGCAATAATTTTTCAGATTTCACCTCGAGTCTCTGCATGAGAGAGGGGATTCAGTCAGATAGCTTATTATAAATCTGAAGCACTGCATTGTGAATGACACCGATTTACACGGACATGCAAATTAATTATGTTAGTCTACAGTCTGTGAGATGCACTTGGAGGATATGTGCATGCATATACAGTTCTCAGTGTAAATGAGTAAACCGCATTTTAAAATGAATTTATTTATTTTTTAGTGAAAATGGGTAATATATATTGGTGCATTTGAACAAAACAGATTTATTAAACAGATATATTTATTGCAATAATAAACTGTTCGTTACAGAACATCTCTGGAAATTAAAAGATACATTTAAATTCATGCAAAATATAGCAAAAACATTTTATATAATATGTAATATTTATTATAATAATATTTTCCCTAATATATAAATTTTGGTTACTAATTTTTGAACCAATGTTGTAAGTTATTTTGTTAGATTGGCTCCAGATTTAGCTTCAGTGCTGACTAATCTAATGTATCTGCACAAATATAATATTGTAAAGCAATCATATAGAACAGTGGTTCTCAAACTTTTTTCATCAAGTACCACCTCAGGAAAAAAATTGTCTCTCCAAGTACCACCAAAATGAGCAGTATTGAAATATACAGTAGCATAGTACGCCCAGTTAAGCAGCTGCAACTCTGCACAGTTAAAAAACGTGGCATATTAGCCCAGAAATATAGGCTATATGTCATATATGGCATATGATATGCATAATTTTTGATAAATTTTGAAAAGTGTGTAGCATATGCATGACATATTTAATTCCTCCGCGTACCACTAGAAGGAAGCCTGCGTACCAGTAGAAGTACATGTACCACAGTTTGAGAACCAATGATATAGAAAATAGTAATTTAAATGAGATATTTGTGAGGGGTGTACACATATATGCTGAGGACTGTATGACTGTTAAATTAAGACCTCAAACCTATCATCACGTAAAGTAGACACGCAATATATGGTCTTTCTGCCAAGATATCTAGATTAAGCTAAAACTCGAATGATTACACTGGCGTCATGGTCTCAAAATGTCACTGCATAAAAATGTGCTAAACGCGTTCAAGCAGTTCCTGCATCTGATAAAGTGGCTTGTTTCACGGAAGATAATAAAAGCTTTGTGTATGTTTAGATTTCTCTTCCTTGTGTATGGAAGTGTAAGCACGTTACTCTCCTCTAGTGGTGCTTCAACTAAATATCGTCTTTCTGAGAAATACTAGCGAAACCAAAAGTATAGGAGCCAGTAATTCTACTCCAATCCAAACAAGTCGTTTGAAAGGCAACCCTAATCTGCATGATTGGAATTTCAGTTTCGCAATGATATCATTTAAATGAAACACAGGGGCAGGAGAGTTCATACTCAAAATGTTCCAAAGGTGTGCTAATAATAATGATGTCATTCATCTTGTTGACTTGGCTATAGGAATACAATTAGTTTGCAACTAAAGAGTACAAGCTCATGCAGATATTGGATAAACACACACACACACACACACACACACACACACACACACACACACACACACACACACACAAAACAAATTAATCAAAAACGCATGCAAACCTACACTTAAGAAAAAGTTTCAAGAATGATTCCTTGGAATCATTATTCATTATCACTATTTTTTTAAAGTTAAGTGGTTGTAAAAAATTTAGTTGGGCTGAATTTAAACAAACAAATTAAGTTGAACTTTACTCAATTTAATTAGGTGGTTTAAATTTAACCTATTTAAGCCTAATCAAGAGAATAAAGATGTTTGCATAAGTGTGTTTAATAAACAGGTGGCTTTTGGTGCAGTTGTGCAGTGTTTACCACATCTGAGTGTATACAGACATCTCAGTCTATCTCTATTTGTAAGAAATGAAACTCATGGATAAATGTTCGCCGGGTGCGCAGGTGTGGAGTTGCAGGCCAAAATTGAGTTTCATTTATGGCTAAAACTGTACGCAGTGGACATCAGCTTACTTTCCAACTAACAGTCAAAAAAAAAAAAAAACAGGTCAACTGCAGATATGCATCAATAATATGTATGTTTATGTGCAATGCATGACATGGATAATGTGCAAACCCAGGACGCATGAGTTTTTATTTCATAAAAAGAGATAACTCGAAAAAGTGCATATGTTTATATTCAGGATTGTGAAATTTCGTTTTACATCTGTGCAGTGCAATAGAAGATAGATGTACATTTTCAAATACTTATATACTATGGTAACATGTTAAATACATGCATACATGTGCTTCTCCGCTTTCCAACAGTCAAAAATATTCAATAAAATTCATCTTCATTTCTATAGTGATTTTACAATGTAGATTGTGTCAAAGCAGCTTAACATATAATATCAAAACAAATGCAGATGGGCATTGTCAATATTGACTTTGTTTATTCACAATGTACAGTGAGACACATAATGTGCAAACCCTGTAGTATGCTTATTTTCAGGATTGTGATATTAAGTTTTACATCTGGACATTGCAATAGAAGTTAGATGTACATATTTTAAATAATGATATGATAAAATGTTGTTAATTCTGTCCAGACAGACACACACACATACATACATGAAATGTACAAAATTGTATTATAGTATTGAAAATGTACTTATATCTTCTATTGAAATGCACAGATGTAAAACAAACTAAGTCCTGAAAATAAGCATATGCACTTTTCTATCTATCTATCTATCTATCTATCTATCTATCTATCTATCTATCTATCTATCTATCTATCTGTCTATCTGTCTATCTGTCTGTCTGTCTGTCTGTCTGTCTGTCTGTCTGTCTGTCTGTCTGTCTGTCTGTCTGTCTGTCTGTCTGTCTGTCTGTCTGTAGCCTGCTTCTACTGATTAACTGAGCTTTTTTACAAACACATGACAGTTTACAAACACATGACAGCATGATTATAGATGTCATTTTCTTCCTCTTTGAAAGTTTATCATAAATGCCGCTTTTGTTTGGAAAGGCGTGTGTTTAAAAGAGAAGTGAAAAAATAAAGGGCTACTGCTTTCAATTCAGAATGGACTAATTGTTCTGATTTGCTGTTTCCAAGAAATGGGCGGGGCTGGCTGTAAGCTCAAAGTATATCTGAATGCGCCTCTCGAGCATTTCATTCTGACATTACAAAGAGCAGAAAGCAAGAGCACAGAGTTTGAGGTCGCGCTCTGAGGAAACCTCTAACGAGATATAACGGTGGAATAAATCAATGGGAGTTCTAAAACGCCCGATTTTGGAAGCGGCGACGAGAGTTTGTCAGAGGCAAAGTTGTATTGCCTGCTCTTGGAGTACTTGTTTACTAAAACGGTAAGATTCAAGCTTTATGCGCTTCTTAATTAAACTGTTAACAACAGTTCAGCGGTCTGTTTATAAGTGTAAATGTTTCAATTCGCGCCGCTCGCAAAAATAAATGTAGCTTGTTGTATTGCAAGTTGAAATGTAACACCTTTAAAGACTCAACTGATGAACTTTAAATGAGGTAACATTGGTTTTATATTCGCACATTCCTTCATTTAACGTTCCCTATATTATTTACTACGCTAATTTAAATATAGGGTTTGAAATCACATGTATATATGACTTAAACCAACATTAGCACTATTTAGGCTATTTGGCTGTGAACAGTGTACTTTGATATTTATTGGCTGCTAATATATGATTTCACTATTTAGAATTTGCTAATAATACTTTTCTGAAATGATATTATTAAGGAGAATGTGCGAATATAAAACCAACTTACTTTTTATCAACTATATAAAACGTACATTACACGTTTATATAGTGCTAAATACACTTAAATAATATATTAAAGATATACATTTATAATTAAGGCAAGGTAACCGCCCAGCGTCTTGATAAGAGCGTAAACAATGAGGAGTAATTCCACAGATAACCCTTACTGTGCATTTGTGAGTTTTAATTAAGTCACAATCACATCATTATCCATGTTGCCAGAAACAAGCAAGTTCATTATAACCTATGTGACGTCCAATAGCTGATGCTACTGAGTTGAAGAAGCTTTAACAGTGTTGTTCTTGCTTTTCAACAGACCGATGAGTCTCATCTAGATGACCTTCCTGTGGTACAGTATGGAAGACCACGCCGGTTGGTCTTTCCTGTAGGATGGTGGCGCACAGTTCAGTGGAAGGGAATCAAGGCATAGAAGATCGCCAAGTGAGCACTGAGGCCTCCTCAGACGTCTTCCAATCCCAAAGATCCAGGCCCAGGCAGAGTACCGTGGCTTTCCAGACACATTTCAAGCCGTTCAACTATGCAAGAGACTTCAAGATCATTTCCAACACCACCTCGATGCTAGAGGAGAGTGGCTTTTATTGGGGTCCCATGACTGTGGAGGAAGCACACCTGAAGCTGAAGAAAGAGTCAGTGGGAACTTTCCTGATCCGGGACAGTCGTCAGAGCGACGTTTTCTTTACACTGAGTTACAAAGCACAAAACGGTCCCGTCAGCATCCGGATTAACTTCAAGAATTCCAAATTCAGCCTGACAGGAAGCAAGGAATCTTTTGACTCTCTTTTCAAACTGCTGGAACACTACATCAGTTCCCCAAAGAAGGGACTCATTCGGCCCTGCAGGAAAGAGCCAGTGCAGTCCCTGCAGCAGTTGTGCCGGAGACAGATTATGGAAAGATGCGACGGAAAAGACATCGACTGCATCCCTGTGCAACCAATCCTCAAAGACTTCCTCCATGCCTTCCCTCATCCGCTATGAAGACGAGACTTGTTGCATTAAAGCGCTGCTGGAATATTCTGGAGATACTTGATGGACTCCTCGTGGTCCTGCTCCGTTTTAGGATGCAGGAATCGCACTGTAGCACATTTTGGAATATCAGACTTGAACACTGCACAATGAAAGTTTACGTTGTCTGTGAATGTTTACACTATATGGAAATGCTGTTTTCCTGTTATCGTTACATTTCTGCTATGCAGAGCGAAATATTTCAAGAGAGTAAGTTTTATAAAATTAATAAATATATTTTTAAACTATTTAAAACTTCTCAGTTTTCATTTCTATTTGTTGGGGGGTTCATTCACTGATCTGGATTTGGATCGAGTTGTGTTAAAGAAAGTTGAGTCAAAGGCTTAGTGAACTAAGTATTACAAAGAAATTATAAATCATTATTTTAGTCAAAATTTTAATATTATTTTCCGAATTAAACAACGCAGACGAGAACTTTTAAAAAAGTTTCCCCACACACAAATCAAGCCTAACCTAACAAGCTTCACAATTCATATCTCGACTTTAATCCATGTCAAGAAACCTGTTTTTTTTTTTTTTTTCTTCTTCCTAGAATCTGACAAGTTAAAGCCATGACATATTTACTAGATTACAGGCTCATTGTACCTGAATTCCTAAAATGACAAGAAGCCGGGGACTTATAGGAAGCTGAGGCCAGACGTTCTGTACTGAAGCAGGCTGATTAATCTAGGTAGTAGCGTGGTTGAGGGGAGGAGCTGTGGTGACCGTAAACTGCTTATGCCTCAGACAGACATTTACAAGAAATGAAGTGGGTTGTGAGGACTGATGGAGTGTAAAAGGCGGAGCCTGAGATCCCCAGAGACGCTCATACCTGCTATCAATACAACTCTGCCACATAAAGATATGACAGGCTTACTCAGAAAAGTGACTAAGAACAAAACTATACTTCTAAACTTCAGCTCGCTGCTTGGAATTCCATTCACGGCTGAAGGAAGTGATGTGCGCAGTCATCATTTAATACCTACGACTGTGAGATCTTGTTACATTTTGTTTTTTATTGCTTTTTGCATCCTGACTGATCTTCCTATATAGAACAAAAACAATGAGGTGCTTTCTGAAGAAAGGTAAATCATTAGTCAATGCAAAGGTCAGATCAATCTAATCTTATCCTTCTTGATTCTAATGAAATTATAATACTGTGTGGAAGTCAAGGGAAAATCATTCAGTGCAAATGAACCAGGGATTTCCCTTGGCCATACTGATTAACTACATTTGTTTCACAGCCAAATCTGACATGAACAGGAAACTACCTACTAATGTAGAAGACTGAATGCAGTTTTGATAAGGTTTTGGGGTAAGGTTGAGCCGGTGTGAATCGCCAGGTTTAATCGGTCTATCATCTTCCCCTCGCTCGCTCGCCTGTAGTGATTAATACACATGAAAGCACAGTCAGTTCCAGGAAAAGATACAGTTGTGTTTCCCTGAAGAGGCTCTAATCTCCACTGCATCTGGCCTCAACTTACACAAACATACATACACACATGTGCTCCAGAGTGCCGTACACTTCCTCCTGGAACCGCAGCGCTCCCCTCCAAAACGCAGACACTGGTAGATATGCATACACACAAGCCCGTGTGGGTGATGAGCACAGAGAAATGGCCTAGGTTTGAGCTTATGAACGGTGAATGACCTCAAGAGAAGTACACAGAACAAAAATAAAATTTATAGTAAAAAATACATAATAAATTTAATGTAATAAAAGTACAAATTATATATTATATATATATATATATATATATATATAATATATAATATTAATTTATATATATATATAAATTATAATAAACTTATAATATATATAGTGTTTAAAAAATTTAATAGATTAAAAAGCATAAAATAAAAAAATATAATTAAAATAAATAATAAATAAATAATAAAACAGTAAAATTGGTATTATTTGTGGCAAACAATATAGTTTTGGGGGAGAAAAGAAATAAAAAAAATAATAAAATACAAATTAAAACAAAAAATACTTTAGTTCTGAGGCTATTTTTAAAAAATATAAATGATAAATAGAAGAATTAATCTTGCCGAGGGTGGCACGGTGGCTCAGTGGCTAGCACTTTAGCTTCACAACAAGAAGGTCGCTTGTTTAAATCCTGGCTTGGCATTTCTGTATGGAGTTTGCAAGTTCTCTCTGTGTTAGTGTGGGTTTTCTTTCGGATGCTCCGTTTTCACCCACACTCCAATGATGTGGTATAGGTGAATTGGATTAAATAAAACAGTTGTAGTGTATGAGTGCGTTTGTGTGTGTGTATGGGTGTTTTCCAATACTTGGTTGCGGTTGGAAGGGCATCCACTGTGTAAAATATATGCTGGAATAGTTGGTGGTTCATTTTGCTGTGGCAACCTATGAAATAGAGACTATGAATGAATGAATAATATTAGTGGCATATAATATAGTATTTTGAAAATTAAATAATATGTTTTTTGGGGAATTTGTGAAAAATGTAATTTGTGGAAAACAATGAAGAGCATTTAAAATAAAACAATACTATATTTATATTTATTATATCAATAAAACATCAAATTAATTTAGTATTTTGACAAATATTATAAAAATATGTAAATAGCAAAATATAAAAGTACAGTTTTTGAAATTCAGTTCCTATTAGTGGCAAATAATAATAATAATAATAATAATAATAGTAGTTGCAAAACATTAATAATAATAATAATAATGATAATTATTATTATTATTATTATACACTGTGAAACCCAGAAAGTTGATTAAAAACCGATTGCAACAAACCATTTAAGTTCAAAAACTAATCATAATGAATACTAATCCTCCATTTGAGTAAATGAAGCAATTTCAGCACAGTAAAACCCAATAAATGAAGAGAACTCAAACCAAGTGAGTACTGTAAGACCCAATAAGTTAAGGCAACAACCATTTGAGGAAATGGATTGCTACAATTTACAAACCATTTGAGTTAAAAAAAAAACTAATGTAAATGAGTACTGTGAACTTACTCCATTTAAGTTGAAGTAATGAAGTATTTAACTTATTACCTTCAACACTGAGTTCAAAACTCTGTTCAAATGAGTAGAATTAACTTTAAGTTAATTTTGAGTTAACTACACTCATTTCATTTGATAAAGTTAAATGTTGGGTTTTACAGTATAGTATAATTAATTGTATTTGTAATGCACTTTTCTCACACCCAAAGCACATACAAAACAACAAAACGCAACAAAGCATTATAAAACAATAAAGATACAGTGAGAATAAAAAAAGATTTTACAAATTAAAAACAGTCCTATAAATATGAGTTTTAAGTAGCTTTAAAAATGGGTTATTTGAACCCAAATTGAAAAATATGTACTAACCCAAATATTGGGTTAAAGTCGGTACTATTCATTTAATAAAAAAAATTAACTCAGCAGTTGGTTTAGTCTGTATTACACCCAGAATTGGGTTGAAATTTACATTTACATTTAGTCATTTAGCAGACGCTTTTATCCAAAGCGACTTACAAATGAGGACAAGGAAGCAATTTACACAACCAAGAGCAACAATGAATAAGTACTAAAGGCAAGTTTCAGGTCTGTAAAGTCTAAGAAGGGAAGTGTTAGTAGTTTTTTTTTTTTTTTTTTTTTTTTTTTTTTTTTTTTGTACAATTAGTGTGATATTCAAAGAGGCAATTGCAGCTTAGGAAGTGAAGTGGAGACTAAATAGTTGAGTTTTTAGTCGTTTCTTGAAAATAGCGAGTGACTCTGCTGTTCTGATGCAGTTAGGGAGTTCATTCCACCAACTGGGCAGATTGAGCGTGAGCGTTCGCGAAAGTGATTTTTTCCCTCTTTGGGATGGAACCACGAGGCGACGTTCATTCACAGAACGCAAGTTTCTGGAGGGCACATAGATCTGCAGAAGTGAGTGCAGATAAGAAGGAGCAAGGCCAGAAGTCACTTTGTAGGCAAACATCAGAGTTTTGAATTTGATGCGAGCTGCAACTGGCAGCCAGTGCAAACGGACTAGCAGTGGAGTGACATGTGCTCGTTTAGGTTCATTGAAGACAACTCGTGCTGCTGCATTCTGGAGCAGTTGAAGAGGCTTGATAGAGTTAGCTGGAAGCCCAGCTAGTAGAGAGTTGCAGTAATCCAGTTTGGAGAGAACAAGAGCTTGAACAAGGAGTTGAGCTGCATGTTCAGATAAGAAGGGTCGGATCTTTCTGATGTTATAGAGTGCAAATCTGCACGATCGAGCAGTTCTAGAAATGTGGTCAGAGAAGTTTAGTTGGTCATCAATCGTTACTCCAAGGCTTTTCACCATTTTGGATGCAGTAATGGTTGCCCCATCCATCTGGATTGAAAAGTTATGGTGTAGAGTCGGGTTGGCAGAAACTACAAGCATTTCCGTTTTTGCGAGGTTCAGCTGAAGATGATGATCTTTCATCCAGTGTGAAATATCCAACAGGCAGGCTGAGATACGAGCTGGAACCGAGGGATCATCAGGATGAAAAGAGAGGTATAGCTGGGTGTCATCAGCATAGCAGTGGTAGGAGAATCCATGTCTCTGGATGACTGGTCCTAGAGATGATGTGTAGATGGAGAAGAGAAGTGGCCCAAGAACAGAGCCTTGAGGTACCCCAGTAACCTACCATTTTTTTTAGAGTGAGTCCAAGGAAACAGCATTCCTAATGTTTGTTGGAGGAGGATTCCATAGTTAAAACATACAGAAATATAATAGCAAAGACAACAGTTTCTCAAAATTAAATGAGTTGTGGAAATAAAAAATAAAATAAAATCAGAAAAATTAGTGGCAAATAATAGTTTTGTAAATAATTGTTGTTCATGTTTTTTTCCCTCTGGCTTATACCTTTATCTGCCTGCTCTATCAATTGGTTGACCGTATTTTGACTGTTTTAAATAACGACTGTTGAAGCCATTTAAGAATGACTGTTTTAAATAATGGTTTACAAAAAAATAAATAAATAAATAAATATACAAACATTCCTGTTGCACTACTACGCTTGATTTTGGTTTTATTGTAATAAAAAAAATTAGAATCTAAAATATTTTATGGCATACTTCAAAAAATAAAGATGATTTAGTATTTAAAATTGTTTTATTTTGATTATGTTTTAAAATAAATTGGTCCTACACTTCATATGCTCACATTTTTTTATAGTATTTGTATTAAGTCTGGTACTTTTACCATAAACTGATACATCCATTATTTGGTAGAGGCTAATGTTTTAGAAATTATTAGATGCACTGAAAAAAATGCATTGAGTGTGTTAACTAGCTACATTGGGAGTTCAGAAATGCAATTCAAAAACGTTGTCTTAATGGGGCAGTTAAAGGGTTATTTCATATTTCTCATGGCTTTTTCTGAATGACAAAACAAGTCACTATCTTTACACTACAGTACAACCCACTCACTGACGTGATGTTACTCTGGAAACACATTACACATAATCAATCTGTCTTTAAAAAAAAAAAAAAAGTTGAAATCTATTTATGGTCATGATGCTGAAGACCCCTGGGAGTGGTTTTTTAAAATTGACAATGGTTTAGACCACAACGTCAATTTCCTGGAAGCCGAGTGATAAGGCTACCCACATAATGGTTACTATGCCAACACTCATCTCTAGCCATCCCACATCAAGGCATCACGTCCTTATGAGCTCCACTGAGAAAATGTGGGCAGTTTCATGCTGACAGAACAAAAAGACCACCTTTCTCTAACCCTTCACGCCTTTTCCAGACACACTTAGGTGGCTTTCACGAGCTCAAAGAACTGGAATGAATGAACAAATGACTACATGCATACATACATACTAGGACTGTATGTTACTGGAAAACATACAATATTTTGGTCGAATGTAGCGATAACGATATTTCCTACTATATAACATTTGCTTTGAAACTTTTATTAGATACTTTATTAGATTCTATTTGATGATATTCAATAAAAGAGGTAAAAGATATTTCTGACATCTAATTAATTCGAATTCAGATAAAAAAAATGGTCAAGGCACAGACATTTAGTCTTTAAACACTATGACTGAGTGAAAACCCCCACAGATATTCTGACTCTGATTGTCTCGACTCTGCCTCTGCCCATTACTGTTTATTTCTTAGTGGGCCAACCAACGCATAATTCATTTATTCATTTTCTTTTCGGCTTTGTCTCTTTATTAATCGGGGGTCACCACAACAGAATGAAGCGCCAACTTATCCAGCATTATGTTTTACTCTCATTCACACACATACACAACAGCCAATTTAGAATTGTGGGGGAGACCAGAGCACAAGGAGGAAACTCACGCAAACACAGGGAGAACATGCAAACTCCACACAGAAATGCCAACTGACCCAGCTGGGGCTCGAACCAGCGACCTTCTTGCTGTGAGATGACAGCGCTACCCACTGCACCACTGTGCCACCACCAATGCATGTCTGTGATACGTATATTTATATACTACTATCATAAAATGATTATTTTGGGATATATTGGGCAGCCCTAATACATACATATACTCACTGGCCACTTTATTAGGTACACCTGTCCAACTGCTCGTCAGCGCAAATATCCTTATCATTCACATAGCAGCCACTCAATGCATTTAGGCATGTAGACATGGTCAAGACGATCTGCTGCAGTTGAAATCGAGCATCAGAATAGGGAAGAAAAGTGATTTAAGAGACTTTGAACATGGCATGGTTGTTGGTGACAGACAGGCTGGTCTGAGTATTTCAGAAACTGATGATCTACTGGGATTTTTACGCACAACCATTTCTAGGGTTTACGGAGAATGGTCTGAAAAATAGAAAATATCCAGTGAGCAGCAGTTCTGTGTATGCAAATGCCTTTTTGATGCCAGAGGTCAGAGGAGAATGGCCAGAATGGTTCAAGCTGACAAAAAGGCAAGAGTAACTCTCTTACCTGGTTGAATCTATGCTATGAAGGATTAAGGCAGTTCTGAAGACAAAAGGGAAACCAACCTGGTTCTAGTAAGGAGTACCTAATAAAGTAGCCAGTGAGTGTGTGTGTGTATAATATATATATATATATATATATATATATATATATATATATATATATATATATATATATATATATATATATATATATATATATATATATATATATATATATAGGACAAACAAATACTACAGAAGTCAATGGTTACAGGTTTCAAACATTTTTCAAAATATCCACTTTTGTGTTAAACAGAAGAGATTTGAAGTAAAAGGACAAATAAATGATGACAGAATTAAAATTTTTGGCTGAATTATCCCTAAGATAGCTATTTAAACATTATCATCCACGCTAATAGATGATAACACACGATCAAAAAGTTAATAACAATATTTATCTCCACAACAGTAATTAACAACAAAGCGAACTATAAAGCAATGACTAAATTGAGAGATATAGCAATATTTAGCTATAGACAGCTATAGTAAAATTACACAACTATAAAGAGGGAGATAACTATAAAGACAACTTTAGCTATAAATATGAAATTTTAGATTTAGATACATTTTAGAGCAGACAATAATGTAATATTCATTCTGGTAACAATAAAACGCCTGTTCCTCAGTTTTTTTTACTTCACTTTAAATGCTTAAACTCCTCAAAGCAATCTGATTGGTTATCAGAGTTTCATTTGTTTATCAACTTAAAAAAAATCATGTCCTGACAAAAAAGCAAATGCTACATTATCTTTCCTCTGTGCTATCATTTTTACAGATACAGTGTGGACTCCTTTATTCTTGTACATATAGAACCATTATTTATGACTCTCTTCATCATCTTCATAGTTATCCTTGGTGTGACTGGATTTCAAAGTTCTTATCATTCATCAGGCAAAAAAATAAATACATTTATTGAAAAGATATTGTTCGTCTGTGCCTTTGTTGTTGCTTTTTAAAATGAAAACTACATGACACAACCACATCTTTAGCATGAACAGGCCTTATATGAAAAAAGGAAAAAAAAAAGGCCAATAATTATTATTCAAACAGCTGTGCAATGTATCGCCTGCAGCAATCTCGACATCTAATCTGCTTACAGTGAAATACGGGTTGCCGAATTGTGGCAAGTCATATGGCATTTCTCAAGCAAATGGCGTGTAATGTAAACCACAAACTGGTGAGTGTGTTTTCTTTAGAAATAACACCCTTGCGAGGCAGCTTCAGCAGAAGCCATGAGACACTTTCAGCACGGGCTCCTGGAAAACAGCCTCTAGAGAATTCGCCTGCACACATCCATTTATATACTCACTCTTAATAAGTCTCATATCAACCTGTTTCTCAGACTAGAGAAACCACGGTCAAGTCAAAGGTTGTGCTTATTCAACAAATGCTTTTATAGAAAATTATCTTTCAGATTACCAAAATTCTGTTTTGTTCTTATTGACATCATGATCCTTTTAATAGAAGAGGATCTGCTGCTAAACAGAAGCAGGATCCTTAAATTACGCAGATTGTTGCTCTTGGTTTGCTTATTGCTAACATGTCTATTTAAAGACCTCAAATCTAGGGAAGTGAAGATGGGGTGAACTTAATGTGAAGTCTCTGGGAAAATGCTGAGAATTCAAATCATACATATAAACAATCGGAAAAAGCAGTTTTCTCAGTATTGCACAGATCCATCACTGCTTCTGGAGAAACAAGAAAAGAAATCCCAGAAATACGGGGAATTCTGGGAATGTGTAATTCCATTGCATACTTATAAATATGCAGCCAAGAACAGAGTAAGAAAGAAAACAACCTCACTTTTAATTCAAATTTGCAAACCAATAGACAAAAAGGAACCTTCCACCTTCATTTTTGTCATCTCTGTAATAAAATACACATGCTTTAGTTCTAAAATGCATATCGACTCTCGGTTTTACAGTGAAACTTTTGGATTTGACAAGTTGCAACAGACATATCTGGATTTCAGCCAGAGTTTTCCTCTATCATCAAGAGACCCAAACACAGAGAGGCCCACATATTCTAGGAAACGGAGACTTTCGGGAATTTAATAGTGTTGATTTTTCATCAGAACAGGAAATTTGAAGATGTATTTTGTCAGTTTAACTACCACAGATAAACCCTGTGAGGAGAGATTGTTTAATGAGACTCCACTCATATTAAAAGACAACCCAAATGTACATCAGAATAATTTATTGCATGACTTCGATAGCTCCAGTTGGTAAATTAATTAGATTAAGATTAGATCAAAACAAATCTTTACACTGTGTACAAATTTATACCCCCCTTGCGCCTCTTTTTGACATTGAATTGAACCTGGAAATACTGATATATGCAGAATTATGTGTATTGCTTCTAATATATTTGACAAACTCTGCCAATAAAGCTTCAATCTGAGTCCAGTTGTTTTTTTGTTTTGGAAATAAGCGCTCAGTCACAGTTACCACATTTTTGCATCAGTGCCAGCGTGTGGATCCTTTCTATGTGCAGCTGTCTAGAAACTGAAAACATATTTTCAACTTCAGTCCATTAGTGACGACAGTCTGTAAGTGAAATAAATGAGTCTTGAATTACTCTTATAACACACCAAAGTCAAACGAAACAAACCACAAACACATCACACCCAGCTTTGATTAAGTGTGTCCAGCACAAGCTCTTAATGACCTCTAGAATATTAAGTGTTAACGAACATTAAAACACAGGAAAAGTGGTAAAGAGGCCACTTTTAAGTACTAAAAGCTCAACTGCATGGACAAAATAGGTCTATTCACCTGGTGCCTGCAGATTCCAGGAGGTTAAGGAAAGAAAACCAACATGTGAAAGGTACGGCAGTGACATAAACTCTCAGGAATGAATTCGATGACATCAGGTGCGCTCACCTGATGAAAAGATCACTTTAAAAATGTGACTGATGCACGTTAGTCAGCATTTTAGTTTTTAAAGTCCGATTTAGTGGAGCATGGTTGGATGGAACGATCCAATACCTGCCAAAAGCGAGCAAGAGTTCATAGGTTGAATGATCTGGAATTAAAATAGGTTGTTTTATACACATTCCTGCTTCTTACAATCTCCAAAGACCGAGGGGCTTTTTTGTTTGTAAACCCACCTTTGAAGTGCAAATCAATGTTCAGCCAAAATGAAATATACCTTCGGAAAAGAGCACCGCTGGACAGACCCAGAAGTCTTTTGGTACATTCCTCAGTGTTAAGACTGGTAAAATCAAGCAGGTATTTTCCCACTAACCCACTCAGATATTTATTATTATACAAACACACCCTTTCTTCTCAGGCTGCTCAGTCTTATAAAAACCATACTCTCTCACACACACACACACACACACTCAAACAATCACAACACTCAGCACCAGAACAGACCGAATAAAGCAAAGACTGTGCTTTAAGCAAAACTTGTGACCAACAATAACATCATTGTTCTGTCAGCGCCATTTTGCTCTGATCTTGATTTCAAGAGAATTAATGGTACCCTCCCTAATGATACAGATTCAACTGAGGGACTGAACCACTAAAGCTGAAGGCATATGCTGAATCGTTCGTGCTCAATTGACTACACAACACAACATGCATTTCTTGCTTTAGTAATCTAGCCCCAAATTCATCAGAACATTTCAATTTTAGTACCAAGAGACATCAGTCTATCGCCGTCTCTTCCTCCAGGTCTGGGTTGTCCTCTTGGTTGGCCAGGACGCCCATAGAGTCTGCCTCAGGCTGAGTCACGGGTTCCTCCCTCTGAGCCTGCATCAAATCCTCAGTTTCTCCAGCAAGCAAAGGCCCGGACTCAGGAGACGATTCATCTTCTTCTGGTATGATTGAAATGTCTTGAGACTGTGCGTCCCTTACCCCTGTGCAGTCATCTTCGGGTCGGCTGGTGTTGGCTACCTCGTCCTCATCCTGGATGGAGGATTGGGTGCTGAAGGAACGCAGACGAGGCGGGTCGGCGGGGGGCAGCAGGGTCAGCGACTCCACACTCAGGGTTTCGGCATCATTGTCAGATAGGAGGGAGATGGTGGGTTGTGGTGCAGGGGTGAGGCTCGGCGCTAGAGCGAGTCCTGAAATGGAGACACAGAAGGGTCGGTTAGTTGTGAACATGCCTCTGGGATTATGGAGAAGGGGATGGGAACTGCAAGCATGCAGAAATTCATCAAAGCAAAGCAGGCAATGGAAGAATTGAAGAATGTCTGGTTTGGTGGGTTTTTTGTAATGTGGGTTTGTGTTCGCACATGTGTTGTGATACATAGAAAAATGTGCAAGTTTATTAGTTTAGCTGAGATCTTCCGACAGAGAAAATTAATGCATTGTTAGACAGAAGATAAAGAGGTGTAGAAATTAATGGATATACTGACATAAGATGCGATATTAAAGACAGAAGGTATAGATAAGTTAGATAGAAATATAGATTTTTTTAAACCAGACAGACAGAACATGAATTCATAATATCTGTATTCGCATAATAATAACTTGAGCATAAGCAGAAGAAATCAAGGGTGTAACATTATATTGCATTATTAACCTTAATCAAAGAAAAGAATATAAGGAGTTGATTTCTTAATGGGCTATATGCACTGTAGTATTTTTCAGCCAACTGTAAACCTCCGGTGAAAGGTTAATGTGACTATTTTAAAGTTTACAAGCTTCCCTTAACAGCATCGACATCACAAAGTAATTAAAATACAATTAGTTAAATACACGCAAGCATTCATTTAGCTGTTTAAGCATAAAACAAGATGACAGTCCTTGTAAAAGATCAGCAGGCTAGTGCAGAAACTGCATTGAAAATACTGAGGTAACAAACATTCATATTTTATAGAGATGGCAGGGAAAAATTGACTATAATGCAGTGCTTCTTGTCCGGTCTGAGACCCACTTTATATTATATATCTATTAGGCAGTAAAGATCACTTATTTTAAAGACCTTAAATATGGCGATTTTGTAATGGAAAGAGTTCATCGGAAGTTGTCAGGCTGGCTGGCTGGAAATGAAAAGTCTGTGTGCATATACCCCATATAACTTCATTTGATTTTTACATTAGATGTAAAGGATGGACAGACTACTACATAGTTTGGCAGGCAAGCAGGCCTTCTGGTAGAGAGGTCAAAGAGAGACAGATAGCGACTAATTTGTAAGTCGCTTTGGATAAAAGCGTCTGCTAAATGACTAAATGTAAATGTAAATGTAGTAAGAGGGATACCGGATAATCAAGACAAGATGACAAGATAACATAGCTAACCAAACACATGCCATAAGACAAAAAGCTTATGAATTGAGTGCGAGGGAAGCAGACACGAGTGAGTCAGACATGTGTAAAGACTCTATATTAAGTAACTGTCTGCCGAGCAAAAGAATGTGAATGTAGGAACCTGAATGGCACGAATGTGTGAAAAAAATGAACATAGCTGAAAAACAGGATACAGAAGGCAGAAAGCTCTTTCTTGCTCAGCGTGGCATTAATTCAGTCTTGGGTTTTCTTTTGTTAAGCACACACCTAATACCATGCACTATTAAAGAGAAGTCTCACTGTTTCAACAATTATGGTTATTCATAAACACTCAGCACTTACATGGATTTCAAACAAGAATGCACATCAGTAATATTTTCACTTCACACCTTAATTACAAACACTGTGAGGTTTTTAATGGTTATGCGTATATACAGACTTACAAAATAATTCAACTACTTTCATTTATCAACTAATGTTTGAGCATATAAGGACACGCGCACACACATACTGTAGATACACAATGCTCAAGTTTTTAGTAGCACTGCAGGTCACTGGAAACTAGGACTAGCCGGTCTACAATAAAGCGTCACACAGACATGCCTGTTACGTGTTCTGGCAGCTCTAAACCCACTCTCCACCGTGCCTGTCATCCTCTGACAAAGAAAACACACACCTCCGGCCTTCCTTGCCAGACCTGACTAGAGAACAAAAGGACACATCAAAAAGTACAAATTCATTTAGCATCTAATCTGAAGTGTTCATGAAGCAAAATCTATAGCCAACGGACATATTCAATCAGTATCACATGCAAACAGGTAGTTTTAAATCTATAAAGAGAGGGACAATTATAAATATTAAGCTTGATTTAAACCCAACAGCTCACTGGCCTACTGAGCATAACAACTTAACCCCTTGTGAAATGATTTCATGTAACTCTTCTTCACTTTCTACCCATCTAAGGGGCCGTTCATGCATGTCTTTTGCTCACTCAGGTTTGTTGCTTTAAAGTTAGACACACAAGTTTGAATAGAATCAAAGTGATGATTTCCACACAGCAGCCAAAATTGTGCAATTGAGTAATATTAATATTATTGTAGATCTGTTCAGTATCCATCTACTAATAGTAGTAAATGGAAAGATCAGCTCATGGTTGCTTAGCAACAGCAGACACCACCGGAGCACAAGCT
This sequence comes from Danio rerio, assembly GCF_052040795.2. Lineage (NCBI taxonomy): Eukaryota > Metazoa > Chordata > Actinopteri > Cypriniformes > Danionidae > Danio > Danio rerio. Next base: position 26,277,133 of record NC_141023.1, read on the forward strand.
ACCGAGCGCTCGGGAAAAGAGGAGAAAGCAGCCTGCCTGGCGTTTTCCAATGCTAATATGCCCTATTAAAAGAAGAAAAGGGGCATGAATAAGTATTTGAGCAGAACAACGTAACAGTGATGTACTAATAACACTTTCCTTTGTGCTTTTGAATAGTTTTGCACAGAGACAAAATGTCAAAACAATCCATGTTCAAACAGATCTACAAAAACATAAATATTATACATATACATATATACACAACAGTTCTGTCTGGTTCTTGAATCTGATTAGCTAATAGCTGTGCGATATTTTGCAAAGAACAGCACTCGTCCAGCCTTTTCCCCCTTCACCCTTGTGTGTTACTCCACCCACATACAGGACAAGCAGAGGATGCTCTACAGTTTGACAATTATTGCTGCTGTTGGACAACATAATGTGAGGCTTTTTTAGAATGTAGTTGTTTAGATTGCAACTATTACGAATATTTTTAAGGATAGTACCTATTTTAAATATTTCTAATTTTTGAAAGACATTAGGCGGTCATTAGCCTGTCACTGAGCAAAGCAACAACAGTTGAAGTGGCCTATTCACAAGATGGTGACAGAGACATAAAATCATAATTTCAAACTACAGCTGATCAAATTATTATAAAACTGGTAAGTGACTTTCTAAGTTGATCTCTCTTTTTTGTATGTTGCAAGTTCTGTATTTTTGCCATAGTAATTGTAGTATGTTAAGTGTGGGATGGGACTCACATATCAGGAATGTGTGTATTTTGTGTTGGCCACTTTTTGTATAAAGCTGAGTTACTTTTTTGTTGGCCATCTGTTTGTTTCTAATAAGTCTCGTGTTTTCGTTACTGAAGACTAGTTCAGTAAACAGAAAGAAAGGAGAAATGCCTGCATGTGTTTGACGTTTTTCCTTATCGCAAACACAACAGTAATCTGGTAGTGTTTGCTTAGCTCTGTTTTTTTGGGGTTAATTATTATGATATCACGATTGCAACAGAATTATTGGGAAATCTCTGTAGACTGATGGCATTTCATGATCTTAAAATGTGAGCAAAATCAGCTGTTTTGTCATCACTTTAGACATTAAGCTACAGAATCATTCAAATACTAGCTCTAAAGTGACATTTGTGAAGTAGCAACAGTCTCTGCTGTTCTAACGTCAGCTGCAGATGTGAATTAATAGAGGAAGAAAGTAGATTCTCCTAAAAAGGGGTTTTTGAGACTCTCCGTGTTTGATTTTCTTTTTTAAATACACGATTATGCCGTCAAACTGTTGAATACATGCAATATCACACTCATAGCAGTGCCATGTAACTGTATTTCATCACTGGTGGGACATCTCTCTCTCTCTCTCTCTCTCTCTCTCTCTCTCTCTCTCTCTCTCTCTCTATATATATATATATATATATATATATATATATATGTATATATGTATGTATATATATATATATGTATATATGTATGTATATATGTATATGTATATATATATGTATATAGAGAGAGAGAGAGTGTGTGTGTGTGTGTGTGTGTGTGTGTGTGTGTGTGTGTGTGTGTGTGTGTGTGTGTGTGTGTGATTATAAGCATTTTTGAACATAATCTATTTTAATGCAATGGCAAACATTTTTAAATATGATGATTACAATGATGATAATCCAAGCACTGGATGGATGGATGGATGGATGGATAGATAGATAAATAGATAGGATAAATCGATTGACTGATTATTATTTGAGTTTTTTCTTCTGCTAAACACAAAAGAAGATCTGTTGAAAAATGCTTGTTGTTGGTTTCCATTGACTTCCATAGTATTTTTTCTCCGTATGGAAATCGATAGGTCCCAATAACAAGCATTCTTCAAAATATCTTCTTTTGAGTTCAACTGATAAAAGTAAAAAAAAAAAGTTTAAAACTTTTTGAATGATGAGTAATTTTGATTTTTGAGTCAACTAACCCTTTAAGCTTAAATCTGTGAAACTAGGGAAACCATCCCTGTTGATCTTGTTTATTTATTTTAAATAAAATGCATTTATGTGAAGCAGTAAAAAGGTCCAATTGAGTTTCCTGTTGACATTAACTCTATGCAGGTTGCATACGTGCAACCACACTCTTAAGGTACTTGTGGTTCATGTCTGTTATGACAGAGACTGAGGGAGAAATGGATGTCAGTCTTACCACAAATCCACACCTTCAAAACAAACACGTCATCTGCCACCAGTGCTGCTGTTTCTAAGAACTTCTCTTCAAAGATGTGCCGCCCCACAAGGCATTAACAGTGAATGTGGTCAGCTCACATGTGTTTGTAAGGCAGCCCTTTATTCAGGCAACTACATGTGATGTTCAGAAGACTATTTGTCCAAGTTAAGGATATTAAGAAATGATATGGAGAGTTTTACTTCAGACACTTTGGAGAAAGGCCACTGTATGTCAAAACAGATCATCATAGTGATTCAGAGAATAAATTGAACAGAGATAATGTAATGAAAAAACAAAACAAAACCAAAAAAAGCTCATGACCATTTTAGTTAAACGCCTCTGCCAAAATACAGAAATCTGTAGGCGACTTCATAGAGGCCACAAGACTCCACTTCTCTCTTCAGAGAACCAGCCACCAGAATGGCTACTGGGCGCTTGTGGTGTGAAGACTTCGTGAGCTTCAGGTTTTTCCAAAACCACAAAAGATAACCAATGATCCATTCAGAGAGATGCAGTGTGGGAGTGGCAGAGAGAAAGTGAAAGAGAGAACCCAATCACTTCACAGACCCTTTACATGCAAAACTGCCCCCCGGGGATCCTCATTCTACCCAACAAACACACAATTCCTGTGAGAGGCCCTTTGGGGGGAAGATTTAGTTGGTAGTATTAAAATGGGCTTCCACTTAAAGATCTACTTGACCATCACTTACTAAGGAATTTAGGTCTTGCTAAATTTTATGAAAACTGGCTGTCGTGACACATTCAAACATGCGCTTCAATTTGCAAAGAATTGGTGTGTATGAGACGTGACTTTACATGTGATTCTTAAAGGGCTAGCAGATAAAAAAAAAAACACGAAAAAATTTACATTTTGTCCTAAATTACTCTACAATTTACCGTCATTTCATTTCTAACCAGTTCCTTCATCTTCAAAAGACAAATACACAAATAATTTTAAGGATTTTCAAGAGATTTGTTGACACTCCACAAATGGCAAGTCCAGAACAGTAGCAAAAACATCCTCAAAATAGTCTTTCATGTGTCTTCAGTGGTTCATCCGCAATGTTATGAAGCTTTGAAAGTTCTTGTGAACATGCACCCTGAACTTACACAAAAGAAAAAAAAAACTGCTGAATTAAAGTTGAATTAAGAATTAACATTACAACAGAACCACTGAACAAACATGGATCTTTTTTAGATTGTTTTCAAGACTTTAAACATCTTGTGACTCCTGCTGTCTATAGAGGGTCAGAGACATCTCTGACTTCATTCTAAATATTTAAATGCGTTCCTAAGATGAACAAAGGTCTCAGGGATGAAAGAGGATGGGTAATGAATTACCAGGGTTTCTGCAGGTTTCACAAAGTCAAATTTAAAGCAGTGGTCCACAGTGTATTTTAAGGCTTGGTCGTGTTTATAAGATGCAAAGCAATGTGTGCTTATGCTTCACTTGTAGAAAATTGCATTATTTTTTCATTTACCCTACTTTGATTTTATACTGCTACTCAGCTATCCTATCATATTTCCTAGTTCCTCCAAAAGGCCCACCCTCAAGAGGCTCTGATTGGTCAACTAACATAATGTGCTGTGATTTGTGGATTGGCTCCATGTCACCACGTCCCGCGCTTTTGCTGAGTAAACAGTGAATCAGAGCAGCTGTAAGCAGAGTTAGCTGCCTGAATCAGACAGAAAAATGAAAAGCACACAGCTTGTCACGCCTGCTCTCTAAAATAAAATCTGACAATTGTCTTTCACAAATATTCGGAATAAGCATGTGTAAGTAAAATGAATAGTTCACATATCTTTTGCGAGTTTGTTATTTGAGAGAGACTCATAAAGACGCATTGAGAGACACTACATCGCTGCTCAAGATTGTGGGTGTTTACATCGGGTGGCTGATAAATATGAATTTGTAGCTAAATTGTTAGCGGTGCCAAACAGCATTTCTCATTGTTTACATCTTTGTTTATGTCCTCGCTACAACATGCCGTTAAAGCTAGAGACTTTGCATGTAAAATTTTTCATTTTAACAAATAAAAACACTTACAGGTTGTGGCTCACAATACACAGCTTCGTTGTTTGGAGAAGTTTTTAGCTGAATGCAGCCCTGAACTAGGAGAGATTCTGTAAGCTCTCCTTTGTCAAATGCTAAAGCTATATATTTCTATAAATCTCTAGAACACAGTTAAAATTAAGCTGTAAGCACTTCTCTCTTTGTGTCATGTCTTTTAGAATCCCAAATACAGAAACAGAACAAGCTCTGTGGAAATAGCAGCATTTGGACGGCATTTTAGCTTTCTCTGCTATAACATTACAGTGCCTCTGGCCACGGCCCTTCACTGCGCGGGGTGTGTGCGTGTGGTGAATGCGTGTAAACGGAAGCCCTTGAGATCTCACTCGCCCGGATGTATTTTTTTATAGTCCTCAAAATTTGTTCGCTGTAGGCTTTGCTAAACTCTGTAAACGACAATCTCTTTGCATTGTCGTACATTCAGATATGTTGTTTATGTTCACAGCTACATTACACATCAACTAAAGTTTAAAATATAATATTGTAGTGGATCACCAAACTTTTTAAGACCATTAGTATTTAAATTTCCGACTTATAGAGGACTTTTTGATATTAGTTGTTTCATAGCCACATATATTAAATAAATTGTCAAAACAAGCAAACAATAGTTGTATGCATACACATTATTCAACATATCTTAAAAAAACTATAGTAATCTAAATGTATGCACAACAGTCTGTCCAGGTCAGTGTCCACACTATATGGACTATAAATACACAAAAACTCTGAAAAAAATGTAATTTTAAGGACGATAAATAAACCATTTTGTTAAATAAAATTATAAATATAGTTTTGTTAAAAGTTCTACTGAGATAGAATATAGCTTATAGGAAGAGTATAGATAATTATAGCAAGAGTATAAAGTATAAAGTAAAGATAAATTATAGCATTACATGGACATAGGAAATTAAGACCAGTTTACAATTATTTAAGATCTACAAGAATAAATTGACTACAAGATCACATCTTTGAAATTCTAAGACCTAGCGGACATCCTGAATCACGGAATTTTAATTTTCAGGTGAACTATCCCTTTAATGATCCTTCACACCAACAACACATATACAGAAACATATTATTAAATATTAAATATGCACTTCAGTTTTGCCATCTGCTGGTGTGAAAGTTTACTCTCTATAAAGCAGGATTGACTGGCAATTGTCAATGCCTTATCAATTATCACCTTGAAAAGATATCATTCAAAATAAGTTTGCATGCTTCTCTGTAATGTTTCTGTTATACCTGTGCACTTCCTCATTCTGAAGAATGATTATTAAAATTTTATATACAGGTTATATTGTCTTTGGTGTGATAGGGCCTTTCATGTACTACAACAATAACAGCGCAGTGAAAGTTCATAATGTGCATTTATAGATCTGCCTCTATAAAACAAAGCCTGTAAAAATTACAGAGAGACCGCGATAGCCTGTGTGCGAATTATACAATGATGATCTGGGGGATTGAATCTTTTCTGCAATACATGCCTCAGTAAATACATTTCAGAATGTATTTAAATAACATCTAATTTACTAATAAAATGTATACATTTCAGGGTTCTGGGGGATATTTAGTGACTATTTTAGAGGTTACTGTGGGTCAAACTATACAAATTATGAGTCAAATTTTTCCTTTTTTTAGGCTACATGCAGATAAAAACATCCATTTTATTGTGTTTCGTGGATACTTAAGATGACTATTGGTTCCCTAGAACTGCCAGTTTCAGACTGTTGAATATTTTTCTTAGCATTGATTGGCGCGATTATGCATTCACAATAGTATGAACAAGTATAGACCATTATATATTTATATTATACATTTTTAATTATGAATATTTAAGATATAGATCAGAGAAAGCAATTTTTTTACTATTAAATGGCTGACCCCATACATCTTGTTTTGATGTCTTTCAGGGGGAATTAAGCATTTATTATGGGGGTTAATCCCACTCCAACCCCCCTGTAATTTGCACTCTGGTGATAGCTCCAGGCTTAAAATTGAAAGTACAAATTAGTGTATAGGAGAGTTAAAATATTGTTTTGTGTTTATTTATTATATATTATAGCCGGCAGCTAGCTCTCTGCAACTCTCACATGGTCGCCCACTAAAGCTAAGCAGGGCTGCGCCCGGTCAGTACCTGGATGGGAGACCACATGGGAAAGCTAGGTTGCTGCCGGAAGTGGTGTTAGTGAGGCCAGCAGGGGGCGCCCAACCTGCGGTCTGTGTGGGTCCTAATGCCCCAGTATAGTGACGGGGACGCTATACTGCTCAGTGAGCGCCGTCTTTCGGATGAGACATTAATCCGAGGTCCCGACTCTCTGTGGTCGTTAAAAATCCCAGGATGTCCATCGAAATAGAGCAGGGGTTTAACCCCGGCATCCTTGCCTCTGTCCATCATGGACTTCTAACCATCCCCATATTCCAATTGGCTTCATCTCTGTCTCCTCTCCACCAATCAGCTGGTTTGTGGTGTGCGGTCTGGCGCAAAATGGCTGCCGTCGCATCATCCAGGTGAATGCTGCACACTGGTGGTGAATGAGGAGATTCCTCCCCCTCCCATTGTGTAAAGCGCTTTGAGAGCCCAGAAATACGCTATATAAATGTAAGGAATTATTATTAATATTTGGGGTCACAAAATTAATAAATCGCAATGACTGAATTTAATTTCCTGTAGTTAATCTAAGCTCATATGTTAGATAAGTGATTAATTAAAAGTTACATATGCGCAAATGTAAATCTCTATCCGCTTAACACACAGGATGAAGCATCAGGGCTAAGTTCTTTGTATATGGATTATCTAATTAGCTGGATTTGATTTTTGGTGGTTTGACATGACTCAGGATAGATTCGTTCCTCAAAACTCATACAGGAGTTGTCCTTATAGCAACAGGTCTGTAAAGTTAAACATGCTCAGGAGCAGCTTACAGTTTTTTCTAACAGGCTTAGATTGCGTCATTTCAAGTGAAGGAGAAACTGAAAGTATGTACCAACTGCTGACATTTACTTACAATAGAAAATAAAAATAATGCTAATTGAATTTATGAATTTATATAATTTTTAAATTATTAAATAATTAAATAATGAATTGAAATAAATGTAAAACTTCAATTAAATAAATGTAAACAAACAGTACATAAATAAATGTAAAACTTATGTAATCTATACTACCAAAGTTGTAAATATGATTTATAGGTGTCATGCACATGTTACAATCACTAATATGTGGGTGATCTAATGCAGAGTAGGAGCTCTTCTCACTTCTCAAATCTCAAAATGCTTTTTTAATGCAAAATGAATTTGTTATGTATTATGCTACCAAATTAAGCAACATTAATTCGGTCATGTTACAAATCTACTCTTAATGTTAAACTACACACAACAAATCTCAAAAGTTATTGTGTATCATTTAACAAACTGTTACATCTACTACAAATTTTGCTCAAATAGTTGACACTTAAATTTGGATGTTTTATTCTGATACACAAACTTGTTTGAAAAACTAAATTAGCCAGAGATCAAATATCATGATTGAAAGACCTGTTAAATCACACATAAGGTATGAAAAACAGATGGCAGGGCTAAAAAAAAGGTGTACACAAAGGTTTTTTGTTTTGTTTTGCAGCTTATCTTTGCAATCTACATTTCTAGATGTTGCCCTTTCAGATGCTAAATTTAGGGGAGGAGGTATTTTGAAATCATACAAAGTGATTTGTTAAGTACAGGTACTTGTAGCTATGTGTTTGTATGTATGTACAGCTAAGGGAAATAATATCATCCCTCCTATGCAATATTTATTCTTTTTCAAATATTTCTCAAGTGATATTTAATGGGGGCGACGTTTGCGTAGGTTTCCACAGGGTGCTCCGGTTTCCCCTACAGTCCAAAGACATGCGGTACAGGTGAATTGAGTAGACAAAATTCTCTGGAGTGTATGTGTGTGAATGAGACTGTATGGATGTTTCCTAGAGATGGGTTGCAGCTGGATTGGCATCCTCTACGTAAAACATATGCTGGATAAGTTGTCGGTTCATTCCGCTGTGGCAACCCCAGATTAATGAAGGGACTAAGCCAGAAAAGAAAATGATTGGATGAATGATTGATATTTAATGGAGCAAGGAATTTTTTTTACTGTAATTCTCATAATATTTTTTCTTCTGTAGAAAGTCTTAATTGTTTTGTTTTGGCTGCAATAAAAGCATTTTTTAGAATTTTATTAACACAATTTAAGGTCATTATTATTATTAAGCAATACAATTTTTCGATTGTAAGCAAAACAAACCATCGCAATACAATAGCTGTGTTTCATTTCAGAGGCTTCAAAAGTGAGTCCTTCAAAGTCCACAAAGGCCAAACTGAGTGTTTTGAAATGAGATGATCTAGCCTACAGAAGACAGATCTCATCGCCTAGCAACCATAAAAGCTGCTGTGGTATTAAGCGGTAATACATTTTGTAATGTTTTTTTTTTTTTCAGTGATTTTAAAACTTATTTTAAGTGATCTGAAGGCAAAGCAAAATTTACCAAAGCTGGAAATATAATTCCTCAGATCCATACATGTACACATAAAAATGTAAACTGTCTATAAAATCATTTTTTATTAAGAGATGTCATACTCTTTGTTTTTTAACATTTGCTTAGATATCCAAGTAAAATCAACCTAATCATACATTTAATCTTTTATAATTATTTGATAGAGTTTTCTTTTAAAAACATCCTGCCCATATCAGCGCAGAAAAAATCTTGGGATGTTCGAGGCCGGAAAGGATACACTAGTTGTATCCTTCATTACCTGGGAAACGAAGGACGCATTTTGAGGCTGCTATTGAAAGAGCCTTTGAATTTTTTTTAAATGAGACAGCCTTCGTTGCGCTGGAATGAAACTGCGCCCTTTGAATGAATCCTTCGTAGGATGCAGCCTCTGAAATAAGACACAACTCATGACTTTCCTAATTACCCTAACTTTAAATGTCACTTTAAGCTGAATACTAGGGCCCTATCATACACTCGGCGCAATGTGGCGCAAGGCGTGGCGCAATACTTGTTTGCTAGTTTCAGCTTGGCGCAAGAGTCATTTTGAGGCGTTGCGCCACGCTCTTTAAATAGCAAATGCATTTGCGAAAATAATAAAAATATTTTATATATATATATATATATATATATATATATATATATATATATATATATATATATATGATATAGTAAGGATATATATAGGATATAAATATAAAGAATTAAAATATTACAAAACATATTATTTTCTAGCCTACATGAATTTAAAAACCACTGCCTTGAATCCTTAATCTCGGGAGGCTTTTTCAGTTCATTCAATTTGCTTTTGTATAATGATATTATTATTAGCAGTATTATTTATTATATCCATATTTATATTTGTTTTATTAAAAACAAGCTTAGATTTATCCATCTGTCAGGTTTTAGACCATATAAGGCATAGCATGTGTATTTGGAAATAACTCAGTATTTTGACCACACTTCGTTATTATTGTTAATTTATTCGTTTGCTGCAAATTAAAAATGAATTTAGAAATAGTTTTGAAACAAATCTTTGTGCTTAACAAACAAAATTAATTATTTATAGGCTAAATGATGTCTGTGCGTAAAGGTTTCCCTATCCATGAGAGCAAAGGCGAAAGTGAACTTACTTTACGTCATGTAAATAGCAAATGCGCTTATGGCACAACCCAAGGCTCTTAAATGGAATGGGAGATGAGACTCTGATTGGTTTATTCTCAAAACACACCTATAACTCATTAAGAAAATAAACTCAACCCTTTTAGACCATGCGCCACGGCGCAAAGCGGATTTTCCCGTCCTTATATTAGAAAATATGGATTAGGACACACCCTGAATGCATTTGCGCCCTGCGCTTTCCGTTTTGCGCATGGACCATCAAAATAGAGCCCCTAGTGTCTTGAAAAATATCTAGTACAACATTTTGTACCATCATCATAACAAAAATCTGTTATAAGAAATTAGCTATTAAAACTATTATATTGAGAAATGTTTTTTATTGTTTTAAATGTTACCAAGATTTGAGTTTACTGGTCTTTGTGCTCTTTTTAAAAACCCAAAAAAGCATGTCTTAACGCATTCTGCACCTGTATTGTTGGTAGACTAATAATTTAATTAGTTATGAAAATGAGCTGCTGTGCCCGTTCTTTAATTTGCCAGTAAGCCCCACGAGAAAAAATCCATATGGGATCACACTCTCATTCTAATCTGCCTCCTAGTTTTACAACACAGACAAAAAAAATAGTCTGTTTAACTATGTGGAAAACACAGTTGTGCAATCTGCTTTTTTCAAAACCTGACACACATGTGCAGACGCTCAGATTCAGGGAGGCGTGTGTTTGTTTAGTAGTGTGTGTGTGTGAAGTGTTTTGTTATTTCAGTTGAAAGCAGTTTGTAGTAAAATTAAAGTGGTTAAAGGGAGTGGCACGTGTGGGATTTATGCATGTATTACCTGTTTGACTCTGTGTGGATGTGTTGCTGGCTGTGAGCGAGTCACAGGAGTCGGGTGGACCACTAGAGGAAGGTGAAACAGATGAAGAGGATGAGGTGGAGTTGTGCTGGGCAATGTGAGCAACTGCAAAACCTGGAAAACAAACAGGCATATCCAGATTGCTTAGATCCAAAAAGATATATCGCTGAATGATATGAAAATTATTATTGACAAAAGTAAGCTGGAACTGTGGCTTAGGGCCCTATCATACACCTGGAGCAATAAGGCGCAAGACGTGTAAGGTGCAATTTGTGTCTATTTTCAGACCAGTGCAACTGTAATTTTCACATTTTGCACCACGTTGTTTATATAGTAAATCTATTTGCGCCAATTTGTGGATTCATGGGTGTGCTGGTTTATAAAGAAGGTGTGTTAAGGCGCATTGTTGTGGCGCGTTGCTATTCTGAGCAACTGAAATAGACAGTGCCATTGACCAACTTAAAGCTGGTCTAAAGTCCAGCACAGAGCAGTTATGCGCCTAAGCAGGTCTAAACGTATACACATTGTACGCATACACAATTGTTCAGCAATACACACATATCTTTACAAATAAAAAAGTATAAAAATGGTACAAGAAAAAAAAAAAATTCTACATAAATATAAAAACCACTACCTCTATGCCTCTTTTGGGGGCTTTTTCAGTTTATTCATGACAATTTGCATTTGTAAAATGTTATTATTATTATCAGTATTATTCATTATATTCATATTTATATTTCTTTTAATAAAAACAAGCCTAGATTTGTCCACCTGTCTGGTTTTGGACCATATGGGGCATAAGAATAGGATGTGTGTTTGGATATAACTCAAGTTTTTTGAAAACACTTCATTATACATGTTAATTTATTTGTTTACTGGAAATTAGATCTCAATTTCGAAATAGTTTTATAACAAATCTTTATGCTTAACAAACAAAATTAAATATGTAGGCTTATGGATGTCTTTTGTGAAGTGCATACACAATTCCCTAATCAACTAAAGTAAAGGAGTAAAATAAAAAGTAAAAGTAAAGAGGCCAAGTGGAGACACAGAGTGTTTTTTTTCAGTCTTTAAAATAGTAAAAGTGAATTCGGACATGCCCTTAAATGCTTTTGCGTCAAATGCTTTTAAATGCTTTCGCAGCCGTTAGTTGTTAAGACAGGAGCAGGTTTTAATCTGGCCATTCCATGACTCTTGTGAATAATTAGTAATTGTCTGAATGGAAAACACTTAAAAATATATATTTTCTTATTTGACTGGTTTTTAGTCTAAATATCTAAAAAAAAAAAAAAAAAAAAAAATTTTAATTGACATTTTTTAAACAGGCAAAAACTGGTCTTGTAAGAAATAGTATGTCAAAATTAAGTGAGTTTTTCTTAAATCAAGTAAAATAATCTGCCAAAAGGTTAAGCAAAATAATTGTGTTTTTCCTTTTGACATAAGTTTATTTAACTTACCCCATTAGATAATTAAGCTTGTTTTAAGAAAAAAAAATCATTTATGTTGACATAATATTTTTTTTAAAACAACTGCCTCTTGAATTTTTAGTTATTATTAATTTAATTAACTATTTAATTTCTAAGTATTTTGCTGTGAAAAAAAGATCAAATTAAAAAGGACCTTTATGCTTTTACACTTATACTTGCTTTTATACTTATTAGTGAAACACTAATCATCAGATGATGAAAAATAAAAAAAAATAAAAATTAATTGCCAAATGATTTTAAGTGTCCCAGAGGGAAGCAATGAACAGGCCAAGCTGTTTCAGAGTATCTGGCATCAGACCAAGGGTTCTGGGAACCACAATCTCTTTTACCTGAACCAACAACACGTCATGAAAAGAGACTGAGAGACAGCTATTAGTCATCTGTTTCCCTATACAGAGAACTCACTTTTGTGAAATTAAGAATTACCACAATCCAACCCAAATTTGAAAGTATCGATACATTTTGTAAATATTGAAAGATTTTGTGGTATATTGTGTATGTAGTGAGATCTGAAAAAAAAAAGTATGTATACACACAGCCCAGCCAAAAGTTTGCTTGGTTTTACAGAAGCAAAAAATGCAGCATATGATTGGAGGTTTAAAACATAATAATTAACTGTGTGTGGCTTGTTAAATGTTTGGACGTTTTTATGTTTAACCTTAACTGATGCACTGTGTGGCTTTTTAAATTGGTAAACAACTATATGTTGGAGGACATATCCAGAAAGCCAAGGTTAAGTTATTATCAATTTCTCAATGAATAAGTATAATATTGTATTATTACACAGTTATGCTTGCAACACAATTCAACAATTGTTGCAAATACATTTAAAAATTACTAACAATTTAATAAAATTTTATAAAATTATATTTTTTTTTCCAAAAATATGCACACACACAGGCACACACAAACACTAATTAATTAAATCTTCTAACACCAACTCCTTCAGTATTTTAAATGTAATAAAAAAGACCAAAAAAGGCAAGAAAAAAAGCTTTCTGACCCTCCAACATTAAAACTGTTTAGATTGCTCATCTTTCTCATCCGTAAGTAGCTTTGAAAGCTTCTGCTAAATGACTTTCTATATATAAACTAAGCAATAATAGTCATAATCATGCTGAAGTACACATTAAACCCACTGATGTTGAACTAAAAGTCTAAATAAGGCTTGAATATCATGAAAGCTCAGAATCACAGCTGGTGGAGAGGAAGCGTTACCTAGAAACCTTATTCAGGCAAAACAGAACTGTAACTACGAGAAGCCCTAGAGAAATTCTGGGGAAAACAGAATTAGGATGTACAATTTGCAAAAAAAAAAAATTACTCAAATTTCATTTCAAATGTCCCCCAAGACAAGTAGTGCATGTTGCTTTTTGAAACCGAAATGTAAAGAGGTAAATGCTGCAAAACAAACTTTAAATATAGCTTGTACCGTAGCAAAAAAGGGGCCTTTGAAGTTGTAAGCATTTTCAAATAAAATGTGAATTTCACACAATATTCATAACAATAATAATGCATGTCTAAATACAATATAAGTGACAAAATATTATTTATTTACTTCAGCAGTAATATACAACAGGTATTAGTCTCAAAGATAAATAACTGAAGTTATAAATGTACATTTTAAACAAATGTGATATTTCTCTTTTTAATAAATCTGCAAAAATGTCAATAATTTTGTGTTTTTCAGTGAGAAAAAAGATTTAATTAAATAATTTTAGCAAATGGCCAAAATATTAGAGTGAAAAATTTAAGGGAGTCTGAACACTTTCCGTAACTATTGTGTGTATAAATATATATATATCAAAAAATTAATATATAATAGGGTTGGTCTATTTTTATATATTTATTTATAAACATTTTTTAAATTTAATAATGACATTTGTTTTTACATTATTACTCCGGCCTTCAGTGTTACACAGTCCTTAAAATATTAATCTAACTAATTTGGTGTTCAAGTAACATTTCTTATAATGATCAATGTTGCTATTTCCAATATTTATTTTTACTTCTGTAATGATTGTAAAGTTTGAAAAACATCCCTTCTTAAAACAAGAATCTTGTTCATGTAAAAGCCTACACTATACTACATCAATCTAAATGTAAATTTCAAGGACATTGCATAGAATATTTAAACATACGTTCATTAAAGAAAATGTAACAACAGAAAACAGCTGGGCTCCTACACATCTACGATTGTATCCTCAGTGGTTCGCAAATTTACCTGGAACTTTATCGACAGAGGCGAAAGCTGGCCCACGTCTGGACTGATCATAGAAACGGAAAGGCAAAGATGAAGTAACAGACGGTTGGCTGAAGCCCAGCACCTCTGTGGAAGGCTGAACAGGAAGATCCAATAGAGCTATAGGATTTTTTTTATACAAAGAAAAAAATGGGATAGAGATATTGGTTAAAAGCCAAAAATCAAAGCCTTAAAATGTGAAATAAAAAAGAAATAGAATTAGTATGAAAAATCGTAATCAAGCCATTCATTTGAGATGTTATTCTATCCTGTTAAAGTGTAACCATAATGCATATAGTCCAACTCAAATGACCCAAAGTCCATCCCCTTCCCCAATGTTGCACAACAGCTGGAAGTTCTGAGTAATCATCATTCATAAACAGAAGATATGAGCTGCTGTAAAAACGCAGTTTATGGCTTTGGCAAAGAACTGACCTGCTATCCGCTGCATTTTCATGCGCCTGGCCTGGATGCGGCCCTTGGCAAGTCGCTGTTTGGCGATGATGCAGCGAATATGGTCTGCAAAGATGAAGTTAGCCTGCAGGATGGGCATGGGCTTGGCGTGAGGGTTAGATGTGGGCTTGTGAATGATTATATTCAGAGCCCTGCTGTCGTCTTCCACTCCTGAAACCTGCATGTCCTGTGAAAATATACAAATACACAGAGGATTAAAACATTATTAATGTCCCAGAATATTTTAACCCTATTTTCTATTAATTAAAATACACAAATATTCCTACTGATTTATTTTAATGGTCTGGTCAATCTTGGTCAAAATTGACAAAATTATTTTTCTTAATGATTCTTTATAATCATTCTGAACAAGTCATTTTTTTGCATTTAATTTAAGCATCATTTCTGTATGAACACATTTTTTTGACTTTCCTACATTCCACTTGCAATGTTTTTTGGGAAATGAGATGTTATTACTTTCGCATTATGAATATATTTCACATCAAACAGCCGTACCTAATGCCATAATTGCTGTGCTGACAAGAAGCTGAAGGATATCACTTAAATTAAGCCTTACTAAACAGAACGATTTGTAAAATGTCTAATTATGATCTGAAGTGCTCCTTTCATGCCATTTTAAAGGTTCCTAAATTAGTTGTGGAGTTCAAAATACACGTTGTAACACAATTCACAATTCATACCCCCTCATTTCTCAAATCTCAAACTGGTTTCTGGTCAATCAAATGGCCCAATCAAATTGTTTATACAATAGGAAAATAGCAATGCTGTCAAATTTGATCATATCAATATTGAGCCCAAACATGAAACACTGGAAGAGCTAGTTCATCAACCCAAGCCTTCATTGCAAGCATTACTCGAGCAAAAAAAATCCCAGTGGTAATTTTTTTTACTTATTTCGTGGTATAATAAGATGTAACTGCTGCTTAAAGAATAGTTCACCTCAGTCATGCATAACACGCATTCGCAAAGCACCAAAACTTTGCGCTTATAATTTAAAATGAAGAATTTTTTTTTTTCACATCAATTTGCTTCACAAGACATGCGTTAACCCTCTGGTGTCTGGGTTAGTTCTATGATGGATTTTGAAAGTTTCAAAAAGAAAAGTCAGTACCAAACACCACTATACAGCATGGTAAAGAAAAAATAAAATTTAAAACTACTGACAGAAAAAGAAAGCCACATAAACTGAAGATGGTTTGAGGGTGAGTAAATTGTGTGGTAACTGTCATTTTTGGGTTAGATATTCCTTTAAATTCTTCAACATCAGAATTGACAAGCTAAATGTAGGGTTGGAAATGACCTGACACAAAAAAAGCATAGTTAACATAGTTAACACACCACAAATCTAAAATAAGGGGCGAATATGCACTATTAAACTAATCAATTAATAAAGGGTGAATATGCACCATTGAACTAATCAATTAAAAACACCTATGTTTGTTTGTAATTAAAGTGAAAATGTATCAAAAATTGGAATTTGCAGCTTTACACGTTAGGTCTCCACAAGTGTGACCGTTAGCGTTCTTGTAGTGCTGATTTGTTTAAAATTATGAATGCGTTCATGCAACCCTAAACGGCTAAAAAGTGGAAATGCTTTTCAAGAAAAGCTGTTGGACCACTTCATGTGTTGCTCAGCCAAGAAAAGAATGTGGCCAGAGTGTGCTTCCTTTGTCTGGGTGTTATCTTTGCAGTGTAAGAGTGGGAGTAGACCTGCAGAAGGCCGGCAAACTTGACAACACCCCAGCCAAGACGCTTTGAATCCGGTTCCACGAGACTCATCTGGTACACGTCTACAGCCAGAAAGCGCTGAGCTTGAACCCCATCTTTGCTCACCACCATGCAAGCGATAAGATCACTGTTGTCTAAAACAGACAAAAAAAAAAACAACAACAATTGAATAATAGATCGTTAATTTCCAGGGACTTTCAACAAATTCACATCAGGGAAACACAAGACATAAAGGTCAGAGCTCAAGTAGCGAATAGTATTCATACATTGCAACCAATTCAAGCGTTCAAAACAAACCAAAATCAATCATTTCAGGAATCTGAAAAAAATCTGCCTCTCACACAGACATGGGTTACACTTTCATTAAGGTCACAATTCATGGTATAAACAAACCATTATCTAAGACTACTAGCTTAATACACTACTAACCAACTCATTAGCTGTTTATTAACCCTTGTGACTGTTGACTTAATACCCTTTCATTTTGTTCGGGATGAAAACATTCACTAAATTAAACTGCTGTAATTTATTTAGAGTACAAAAACTAAGCTTTTTTTTGCAAAGGCAAGAGTAAAAAATGACAACTTTTACCTCTTCCTATTAGGAAAAACCCCTCACAATCAAAAATGCATGATTATATGGTGGTTATATTGGAAGTTAATGTGGAAAAAACTGCCACAAGCAGTAAATTAGTGAGAAAAAAATTAAAATCTAATGTTGCACAAAATCTAACAATGCATACTAACAAGTTGTCACATGTTGTTACTAATCTCTCACATGTCCAAAACTGTGATAAAATGTAAATAAAAATCTAGTCTACAATTACTTTTATATTGACAAAACTTCACAATAACAAAAGTTAAAATCCTGCAATATTCTAAACAATTTAGTAGATTTGATCAGGACTGAGGTTGATAAACAGATGATGATGATGATGATTATTATTTATTTTAAAAATATTTATTGATACATTTTTTAGTGGATGTTAGTTTAGTGGATGTTTTCATCTCGAACCTAACGAAAGGGTAGTAAATTTGCCCAGAGTGATTTGTTGAGGTTTTTTTTTTTTTTTTAATTTGAAGCATTTTCTCAAAATATGTCAAAATAAGATGTCACCAAAAGTCATTCCACTAGCTGAAACACAGAAAAGGTTATTGCTAAATTAAGACTGAAATATCATCCCAGAGTGGATTAAAACATCCTCAACAGCACATAAGGGTTAATATTTAGTAAGATAGTAGTTGGGTTTAGTTTGGGGTAGGACTAAGAATTCAGAATGAGATCATGCAGTGCAGTTAAACCTCACTCCTCTGACCACTAAAGGTGCTCCAGCAACAGACGCTAGAGGCCATGGTCTTTAGCCTCTTTTTTAGAGCACCGACTTCCATTCAAAGTATTGCCGATTTGATTCTAGCTCAGACTGGGTTGGGTGCAGTAGGGCCGATGGGTTACACGTGGGGGCTCATCCGGGATGGGACTGAGGTTTAGGGGAGTGAGTGTAATGGGGACCAGCTATCTAAGTGTTATGCAGGTACACCTGACTCCTGACCTCTAAAGGTGCTCTAGCAACAAATGCTAGAGGCCAGACACTTCCTTGTTAGAGTAACAGACTTCCATACAAAAATTGTTGGTTCGATTCCAGCTCAGACTAGTTTGGGTGAAGTAAGTCTGGTGGGTTACATACTAATGAACAGTTAGTATCTTAATTATAAACCGGTAATAAGCCTGTAGTTAATAGCATGAATTTTCAAAGAAACAGTAGGACTTCCACAACCAAATATAGTCAGGCATGTCCTATTACAAAGTGCTAAGAAAATGTCAGATCAGGGTGAATTCAATCATGTTGAAGAGACAGTAAAGTGAGTGAGCGTTAAGCTGGCATTGAATCAAATAACTAAGGCATGCGGGAGTTTTCAAAAACACTCCAGTGAGTCATGACCTACACAGTGTATTAAGGCTATACAGTATGGTGAAAAAGGGGGTGTGCAAAGAAGGGGAGGGGTAAGTTATAAAGGTAGGTCATGAACGTTTGAAGGTGGACTGACTACTAATAACTGAAATAGCATCGTCACAACTGAAGCAATGTAATGCTTCCTCAGAAGTCACATTAATGGGTTAAAGAATTACTTCAGAACTGAAAGTGCGAGCATTGCTCTTCCTTTTAGTCTGCAGTACACTGCAATCATACAGAATTGTGTCACCTCTAGGGAAAATGATCTGGTCTTATACCTAAGAATGTGCACTTCCTTAAAGTTGCCTTTATTTGGAAAACAGACACATGGGTAAAGTATTTTGAACATATTGTCCTGTGGCATCATGTATCTTACGGGCAATCAGGGTGCATTTTACAGGTTGTTAAATGTGGTTATGTTGGTTGATTTATCTTTTTTTTTTAAACAGACAGCATTGACTTCAGTGTTTATTATTAGCAAAATAGAAACTAGTTGACTTCATTAAAATCATTCTGGTTTAAAATAATTCTAGTGAATCATTCTGAAAAAAATATAGAACCATTTGGACCAAAGATTAAAAAGGAACCTTCCTTTACAGGGAATTTATTCGCCAAATAATATCATTAGGTGATGATGTCCAGCCAAATGCTTTACAAAAGTGTAAAAAAGTCTTTGGCTAAAATGCATTTCGTAAAATAAAGCTTGGGACCCTAATGCAAGTGTTAACTAAATGAGAGTCATTAAAACAGTGCATCATAACTGTATTTTACTGACAGACAAACTGCTCAACTTAATCCTTTACACAAGTAACAGAATCAGAGCATCCAGATATCACAAACAGTAACATCCTGTTTAATTTCAAGAGAAAATATAATATGCAAGTGTATTTTAGCACACATCTATTAATAGAAGAGATTTTAGCTTTAAACCAAAGTGGGGGTGAGGTGTTACATGCAAAAGTACCATGTGACTAAGTGTTCAAGGTGAGAAACTTTTTCTGAGAAACTTCCTCAGAAAGAGTTCACATCATGTGTAATAATGATAATGCATAGACATGCATAGACATGAAAAAGGGAACCAAGAATGGGATCAAATGCATTTGAGATTGTAGTTGCATGTTTTACAATGACTTCCTAATCTAAAAAAAAGGGGGGGAAAAAACTAAAAAAAGAAAAAAAAGAAAAAACGGTTAAAAACCAAATTTCAAGAAGAATTCAAAAAGTTCACACAATGCACTGTGTGCTGTTTGTACTGTTATGTGCGCGCATCATTTCCTGCAAATCTAAAAATAACACAGATCAGTAGCACATCAGTTTCTCAGGTCGATCTGTCTGTCTGTATGTCTGAGTTACAAGCAGTCACGTCATTTGAGAGCAAAGTGATTCTTGCATCTACTCAGTGATGAGCCATTCCAGGATTCATTCAAAAGAACATCAAAAGGCCAGTTTTATCGCAAATCATGATGATGCAAGATGTGCCAGCTCTGAACACTGAGTGTAATGTAAAGAGATTTTACAAATAAAAGGAAATAAGAATTTTTCTTGTGCGTCATAAAATTCCTGTCTGAAACCACAAAAATGATCACTTGGAATTTTTTTTACAAAACATAAGATGAAAAAATAAAAAAAAGAATAATAAAATAAATTAATCAGTAGTAAATAGTAGTAATAATAATAATGATTAGATTTACTGTTATCCACCGTGCTGTTGTTACAGGAAAAAGCTACACTGTCTTGTTGTCATTTGTTTTGACAAACGTTTTGACTACTTTTACATCATACAGAAATATATGTATTGTTTATTATTTGAGGCAATGCAAACACAACACAGGTAGAGCGATGCAAATGACCCACAAATACAGGTGCGACTCTATAATTGGTCTTGGTTACCGGGGACTCTTATTGCGGATGGACAGGTGTAGATGTGTGACTGCAGATGACTACATTAAGCTGTAATGAGTTCCTTACTTTTCTTTTATCCCGCCGCGTACGCACAAATTAATGCCAAATCAATTAAAATAAATACCGAAAATAAAACACAAATATCTGACATTTCCTGGAACAGGATCCAGCAAGATCCAGCTAAAATTAATCCCTGATTTATATACACTTATATATTTATAATGTCCCGCTGGGAAGCAACTTAAAAAAGCTTTTGTGAATGAAGTGCACAAGGACAAATGTCAGCGTGTACCCAATAGAAACGAGGCAGCCAGCAGGCGCGGAAGAAAAATGGGAATGTTTCTCTGCCTGCGTCATGCACAGCCGATGTCCCGCCACTGAGAGCCATACACCCCACCGGGATTGGTAGGATCGTTCAGCTCCACACACAAAACTGTAAAGTGCTATACATATGAAACTCCTGTGCCGCACTGACATTAAGCTTTAAAATTAAGCCGGGGCCACAAACTATCATCCTGCAGGCTGCAATTGGCCCGCAGGCCACGAGTTTGAGACGACTGATCTAAAGGTTATCGCACCCACAGACTTTCATTAAAAATATGGATACCAGAGCACAATGGTTTCAAATCATCATTACTGTAATTTAGAAAAAAAGTGAGTAAATTAACAGTGAAAGAATGGGTTTTAACCACAGCGGTTCGAATTGTAGTTCTGCCGAATGACTTAAAGGTTATCAGCATGATACTTAAAAAACTCTACATTTCTAGTCGAACCGTTCCTTCTGCAATCTCATACCAAAAAAGAAAATAAGGGCAGTATTAATAGCTATAAATGTGGGAGAGCGTTGATATTATGTGATTGTATTGTATTGCAATATGGAACAATTAAATGTTGAAGTTAATTCAAAAGTAATTCACAAAATATTTAAAAAAAGAAATGATTTAATGACAATAATTCTCTATGGTTACAACTGAATTAATTACAAAATAACTGTATAAAATTATAAAACATAAAATGATAAAAACATATGATATAAATTGTACCCAGCTTTAATGTAAAATTAAAGTTACCAGAGGTAAAAGGAGAGAAAAAGGGGAGGGAGAGAAAGAGACAAACAGAGCAGGCCCAGAAGCTAGCCTGATTGCAGTAGAGTCCGAGAAGATAGACTCTAGAGGAGGAGAGGAGCAGAGCAGGACAGAAGCAGACCAAGAGAAGACAGGCCAGGGAAAGAGACAGAGCAGAATTTTACACCTGTTTTGTATCTTTCTTGACCATGTGACTAAAGCCAAAATGCTGAGACATTCAAACTGACCAATCAACATGTGACCACATCGTAAAACCCCACAAAGTCCACATATCAGGTCCTGATCTTATCAGTATCTCCCTGTGGAGTCAGTATGGACCTTCTTGAGTCAAAAAGACATGTTTTGTCATATAAACAAATGCATATGATAATTTAGCGTCTTACAACAGCAAATATTAACTTTTAAAGTTAAAGTTACTGTTTTTTTTTGTATTTCTCTTTCGTCATAGTTCACATGATCACTGTCATAACTGATTAGTCAAATACAAACAGAGGAAATAAAATATATTATAAATATAAATAAATATATATTTTTAATGAAGTATATTTACTGTATATTTACTCAATTATTTACCCTAATGATTTGTAGAGGCTCTGCCAAGAGAAGTGGGACACAATCCCTGATCACATGCAAACCTAAGATGTGCAAACCTTGTGGCCAACTACAAGAAATGCCTGACCTCTGTGATTGCAAACTAAGGATGTGAAGTCATGTTTTGTGAAAGGTGGAAATTATTTCCCTTCTTAAAATGGAAATCGGCTATTTTGTCTCTTACAGTTAAATTAGTCCTACCGTTACAATTATAAATTGCCGCTGTTAGTACCTGAATAGGAGACCACATGGGAAAGCTAGGTTGTTGCCAGAAATGGTGCTAGTGAGGCCAGCAGGGGCACTTAACTTGTGGTCTGTGTGGGTCCTAACAATCCAGTATGTAGCTCAGTGAGTGCCGTGTTACGAAACCAAGTTATTATTGCCGTGTTATTAAACCAAGGTCCTGGCTCTCTGTGGTCGTTAAAAATCCCAGGATGTCAATCGAAAAAGAATTGGGGTTTAACCTTAGCTTCCTGGCTAAATTTGCCCACTGGCCTCTGTCTACCATGGCCTCCAAACCATCTCCATATCATGATATGCTTCATCACTCTGTCTCCTCTTCACCAGCTGTTGTGTGGTGTGCAGTCTGGCGCACTATGGCTGCTGTCACGTCATCCAGGTGGATTCTGCACACTGGTAGTGGATGAGGACCCCCCCCAAAACAATATGTGTATCCAGAAATGCGCTATATAAATGTAAGGAATTATTATTAAACTTTTATGAGTGTCTTTCTTCTGCTGAACACAAAAGAATATATTTTAAAGAAAGCTGAAAATAGTAGAGCACTGACATCCATAGAAAGACAAATACTACTGAAGTCGAAAAAGAAAAAAGAAACATGGTTTCCAGCTTGGACAGTTGGACGGAAGAAAAAAAAAACTCAAATAACTTTGGAACAGATGAAGGGAAAGTAAATTATGCCATAAATTTTCAATTTCGTGTGAACCATCCCATTAAATTAGGTTTTTAAAAAGTTAAATCATCCTTTTTTGACCTAATGCTGCCCACGATAATTGATATCTTAACCCTGAGCAAAAATGGTCAGATGCCAGAGATTTGCATTAACCCTTTAATGCACAAACTGCTGTGAGACAGGAAGCTACGGTGGGTTGATTTTCACAGCCAAATCTGAGCTTCCTCCCACCAGCTTACACTTCCAAAAGCTCGTTCTGCCCACTCTCTGACCCAGGCCGTAGGTGCTTCACAAACAGCCTTACAGTTAGACACCAGATATACTGGAAGAGCTCAAGACTGCAGCCCACAACAGCAGCACCAGTTCTAGCAAAGCGGCCTCTGTGACAGTGGAAGGTCTGAGTCAGTTTGCTTGCACACACACCCCCTCTTACCTGTCAAAGTCTCTTTTTAACCAGGACACCTGGACACAACCACTGAGATGTGAGAGGTTCTGAAACGAGGACCTTCTAGCACATCAGGGCTGAAGTGAGAATCAGTTAACAGTGCAAACCCACAGATTGCATGAAAGAGGTGCATAGGTGACGAGAGTGCGATTTCATCATGTGTGGTAAACAGTTTTGTGAACGCGTGCGAGAACATAACATGGAACTCAAAACCATAGAGACGGTCGCAGTTCACAAGAAACCTATTTACAGTATTTAACATTCTATTTCAATAATAATTCAAGCAAAGGGCTGCTTTCATCTTTATCAATCCGCATTTTATCTAATACCACAGAAAAAAACAGCTAGGACGCAATTGAGTTCATGTGAATCACTCAGCTGTAGAAGTTAGATATCAAGTTGGTTATCAAGTATTAAAAAATTTGCATGAAAATGAGGGGTGACACTTCTGATGATAAGACAGGATGTTATCAGTGTGATTCATAAGATTCCAGCTATTAAAATAAAAAGGCAACCAAAAAAAGTGTGTATAAACTAGCAAAAAGGCTATCAGGTTATGTCCAGTGATGTATGGTCACTAAATCTTAAATTTTATGTTGATGTACTTTACAACTTGCACGCCTAAACAAAAAGTTTTCTGTGATTTATTAAATACAACTGCTGTGATGTGATGAAATTATTTTCTAATAAATAATATTATAGAAAATATGTCTTTTACACAGGACAATCGTTAAGCACAAAAAAACACATTTTAAGAAGAAGTTTAAATAAATATGTAAAAATACACCAAACAGGCCATATGTAACAAACATATTTGTTACTAGCTGATGTTAGTTAACTTCAAGCAAAACAATACAGCATGCCATTAATCACTGAGATGTGAAGATTTTGCACAATCTGGCTATAGTTATTATGACTTATAAGTATGGCCAAAAAGAATCTGCAGACATTTTTTGCTATTTCTGCAGAGAATTTTATAAAAACTCTGCGGATTTATGCGGAATGATTTTAGGAGTATCATTACTAAAAATGTAATATATGAGATAAAAAAAATTGCTTTTTAACTTTTATTTAGTGTTTAAAATGCTAATCCAGTTAGATCCATTTATTTAGTAAACAAAGCAAGTCTCTCATATAATATACTACTAAAAGACAGAACATATTACTTTACAAACTGTATTGTAAACAAATCATTTAAACATTTTAATATTACTATTATTATATCACAATAATATTAGTGAAGTTAATTTTAAAAGTGAAAAAATATCAATTTACACACACTTGCACAAATAAATACATTAACGATCTAGATGTAAAGTCTAAAGCGCATGGCGCAAAAGCCTTAAGGGCATGTCAGAATGAACTTTTGCTATTTTTTTTTTTCGGGGGTTTCACCTTTATTTTTGATAGGACAGTAGAGAGAATTGACAGGAAAGCATGGGGAGCAGAAAGAGGGGAAGGATCGGCATAGGAACGCGAGGCGGAATCGAACCCGGGTTGCCGTGAGCACCAGAGTGCATGTGTCGACGCACTAACCACTACACCACTGGCGCCGACATCCACTTTTGCTATTTTAAGGACGAAAAAAAATAACCTCTGCACCGTGACGCATGATCTAACAGGGTTGTGCTTATTGTCTTAACGAGTTATGGGTGTGCTTTGAGCATAAACAAGTCTCATTTTCCATTCCCTTTAAGCCCCTGTTTACACTAATGCGTTTTCGCTTGAAAACGCATAAGTTTTGCAACGGTTACGCTATCCGTCCACACTACAGCAGAGTTCTCGAGCGCCGAAAACTGAGTGTTCTAAAAACACTGGAGAGGCCGTTTTCATTTTGAAACGCTGCTGCTCCATCTCAGTATGGATGAGGAAAAACGGAGACATCTGAAAACGGAGGCGGGACTGCTGAGATTCGCTACCTGATTGGGGCTTTTGTGTTATTGCGTATCCTTCCCTTATTCGTCAAGCCCCTATCACATGACTATAACACTACCGGAAGACAGTACTGTAAACAACAACACGGACACAGAAATGGGAGCGATGTTTGCACTATTGTCTGTTTTAGGCGCCATTGTGCAGTTATTCATTTGTTACGTTTACGCCTGTTTCACACCGCAAGCGTCAGCGGCGCGTGAGCAGAGCGTGAGCAGCGCGTATGTCGAGCAGAAGCAGCACGCAGGCGTTTGCCTTTCACACCAGCTGCGTCTGCAGCGCGCAGCTCTTCGGCAGCTGCTGCTGAGATCAACCTATCTCTGTCTATTCTATCTAGTTACCCCTCTATATACAAATACACTTTTTAAACTTTTCATCTGTACCAAGGCCCCTCCTATGCTGTTTCATTAACCTGCAAATGTTTATTTTACAAATTGTATAGATCAAATAGTGCTGTATGCTTCTAAAGCTAACTTATATGAGAAGTGTCTACAGTCAGAAGACAATCGCCTGTGATATCATGTCATTTGTTTTTTGATTATCAGGTTACTGTAGACCTAGTTATAATCATATTTATACAATATAGTTATAATGATATTTATACTTGATCAAACTAGTGTTAATTTCTCCGCTTCAGTAATGTCCAGCGGCAGAAAAACAGCTCGTTAATTCATGCTCGTGCAGATGATGAGACGGACAAAAGTAATTAATGCATGCCATTCTTTTACTTATTTTCGTGTTGTCAGATTCACAGTGCAAACAGCTCCCGGTAGGAATAATTCGAGTGAACATAAAACAAAGCCGATTAAAACTTTCTTGCTCTGCTAGCTGCACAGAACACAGCGAGCTCACATAATCCAGCATGCGTGTCGCACTACACTACCCACAATACACTTCGCTATGGACTACAAATCCCGTAAATATTCCATTTCCCCTCTCCTACAACACTAGTGTGCAACTTAAGCAAAACTGATAGTAAAATAGTTTTACATTTGGTTTTGTAGTTCGTGCCTAAATAAATGTTTGTTGCCGTTTTTAATCGTTTTAAGTTCATTTGAATGACTATATATAAACCATTTGACATTATTAACGCATTTATTGGGTAAAATTGTTAGTTTTTACTGTCATTCAATGTGTTTTGGTCATTCTCAATGCACTGTCACTTTAATTGAGCGTGAGCAGCGCGTCAAAAATAGACCCAGCGCCGAAACTATCGCTGCACTGCTGCTTCGGCGACGCTCACGCCTCGCACTGACGCGCTGCTGCTGCGTGCGGTATGAAAGCTCTAATCTGTTAACATGGACGCCGAAAACACACGCGCTGCTCACGCTCTGCTCACGCGCCGCTGACGCTTGCGGTGTGAAACAGGCGTTAAGTAACAATTCGACCTCGTCGTCTGTCCACAAAAATACCTCTCTTGCTTTCTTTGCCATCGCATTTAATGTTCAAAAGGCATTTGTTGACTAACAATAACCCAATGCCGAGCGAGACACTTTCTGTTTATACTAGAACGCGCATGCCCAGAGTGTGCGAATGGTCACGTGATATACGTTTGTGGTGGCGTAGTGAGGACGTTGATATGTTCAGAGACGCTAGGTGAAACGCTAGTGTGGACGCGGATCGTTTTTGATCTAAAACGCTGTTTTAAAACTAAAACGCACTAGTGTAAACTGGGCCGAAGAGTTAGTTCATCTGCGATATGGCGCATTTCCCATTTTCATGGTGGACTTTGTAAGTGGAAAAACTGAATGCTTCACTGGTGAGAAGCAGTTAAACAGACCATCTGCAGCAGGATGATAAAGAATTAGCCACCTCCAATCAGCCTTTACTTTCACTTTCTATTTCTCTCTTTCGTGGATAAGGAAATGTGTTGTACGCTTAGACAACCATTAGCCTATATGATTAATTTTGTTTGTTAAGTGCAAAGATTTGTTTCAAAACTATTTCTAAACTCAGTTATAATTTCCAGCAAATGAATAAATGAACAGTAATACCGAAGTGTTATCAAAAAACTTAGTTATATTTAAACACGCATGCTATGCCACATTTGGTCCAAAACCCTACAGGTGAACACATCTAAGCTTTTTTTTTTAAATAAAAACAAATATGAATATGCTTTAAATATACTTTACAGTAAATTATCCATTTAAATATTTGACTCAAAAAAATACAAAACATTGTAATATACTTGTTTTGGGAAGTTTATTAAATCATGGTATGGCAACCTTTCAGTTGAATCAAAAACACAAATTGTGTTGGTGCAAATAGCCTAGTGATTAGTGCATTGACATAAAGCACAGAGGTGCTCATGGTGACTTGGAACAATACCTTTTATCAAAGTCGTACTTAACCCCCATTGAACAATCCACATTTTTATTTTGGGACTATTTTTAAAAACATTTTTCATCCGCTTCAAATATTGACCACTGTGTCTTGTTAGAAAAATGTAAAAAAAAAAAATTTGAAAAAGCAAGTAAAATTTAAAAAGTCAGCAATGAAAACATGAAAACATTTAATTTGGCCTTACTGAGGTCAAGCACGTCATCAGTCTTGATGAGATCCTCCGGTCGTGTGAGAGGAAGCTGAGTTTCTGGTTCACCCTGTAGCTGTAAGGACAGCGATCGCAGCATGAAGAAAACACGGATAGCCTGCAGGGACACAAATAAGTAGCTGAAGCTGTAACAACAATCAATTATGAACACGCAGCATAAAAGATCTCAATCTTCCTGGAGTTCATGCTCCACACGAGTGCAAAGAATTTTTTTCAAAAAAATGTAACTCAAATCAAGAAGCACAACCATACTGTAACATTTATAGAGAGTTGTCTTGATATATTGATATGTTTCAGCAATACTATATTTAAAATTGCATCTCTTGGTACAGTTTTATGAATGCATTGCTTTATGCATCATTCAAGCAAACAGTCCTTACATTTGTTCTATGCATATATTAATAAATGTAATAACAACTCTGGCTGATTCTCAATATACGTTTTTCAGTGATCTTGCACCTTTTGTGTTATCGTGTAACGATATCATCAACTGCCAAAGTTCAGTTCCAAAACTCAAGACCGCAAGGATGGAGGACAACTAAAAGTTCCCGAATGTGTTTTTGGTATCGAGGATGCACCGATGCAGAATTGACTACTGGGACTACTAGAGCGAGTTCGATGCTCATTTCGACTGAATAAAGAACATGGGAAGCGCAGCATTTTATATACATTCATTATTAACGTTCGGAGATATAACTTAATTTTTTTATGAGTTTCCCTAAATGAGAGGGTGAAAGTAAACATTCCTTGGAAAACAAACACATTAGGGTGTTTATTTGCAGAAATATTTTTATTTGTATTGTAGGAATCAGGAAGAGTGCAGCATCTCATTTCTCAAAGGATGCGTTCAGTGTTCTCGCGGTCTCCCGAGTTCGTTCTTCCAAGGTAACATGGAAAGACCAGTTTTCACCAGAACAGGAGTATGCTATCTGCAGTCTTGGAATTGAGAAACAGCCATAATTTCAGAATAATACGATTCCAAAATTTAAAATACCTCAGAAAAACTGCAAAGAACATCCTAAATGGATGTTTGTACAAAAGTCTGAAAAATGTACTGTATTTGCCAAGTCTACAAAACCTGCTCCAACAGAATTAGGCAATATAATCATTTAGAAATAAAAATAGCACTAAAAATGTTAACCTTTTATTCCCATTTAGCCTTCCTATAAACAATAAATAAAAAATAAACATAAACCTATCAGATTCACCTTACTATAATCTTTAAATTCTTGCATAAGTTGGTTATTCATAAAAACTTAAACAACAGACTGCTTTGGCCACAATAAAAGAGCAAGCTATAATTATTAAGAATGTTAGTTTCTCTGCTGTCCCACTATCTTATATAGCATAATATAGCACAAAAGGCAACTTTGATAAATATATTATTAGTATTGACAACAGTTGCATGATATTGAAAAAAAAAATGACAATGCAATTTTTTTTTACAATATATATTGCGATATTGAATACATAATGTCACCATATGAAATGAATGGGTCTATTTGGAAAGAAGTCATAACTTTTTATACACCAGGATTATTTTTTTAAAGGAAGTGCATCTTCATAAAATATAATAAACCAATCAAAAACATTGAGAAATACAGTGATGACAATATTGTACAAACAAAATATACAGTGCTCGATGACTTTCTGGAAGTCTAGCAATATTCAGATACACAAATTTAGTAATCAAATGTAAAATAACACCTTATAGTCTTCATCGTAAATACAGATAAATACAAGTATCGTAATGTCTTATGACTTAAATAATAAAACACACATAACAAATATTTAATATTATAACGTTATGCTTAAACATTGTAATGGCTTGAACGTTTTCAAATCAATTATAATACCAGTTCGATATTGTAGATTCTGCGATGAGAATATTTCAGATGCGCACATTATGACAGTGAAGCTGAAACTATATATTGTGCAGCCTTAGTATTGACTGAACAATCTTGGCATTTTATTGTTGGCCTTTCATTCATGTCCACAACTGCATCTCTAAACACACATACTTGCCATTCAGACCAAATTAAGTCGATATTCTGCATTACCCACACAGCAGAAAGCCTGCCATTGTTATACCTCTAAAACACATGAAATCCATTTATAAAATGCAGTGCATGGTTTCCCAGAAGACAAACAGTGTAAACACTGGCCAAGAAACACAAGCTTTCTTGCAACGTGAGAAAAGGGAGGTTTTGGATAAAGCCAAAATATTTGACAAAAGGCCACGGGATCCATGCAAATAATTCAATCTCAGGGCTTTCAGAATGAGTGTATGTGTTTATGACTGACCCTGCGTGTCCTCTCCACATCTCCACAGGGCAACCGCTTCACAAAGTCAATGCCGGTAAGGGGTGTGCCAGTGGGAGGAAGCAAAATGGACGCATCCATCATAAGATACTCCACGTTTAGAGGCTTACTCTATAAACACATACACAAAGAGAAAAAGTAAAGACATTAAACACTAGATTTGGTAGTTGGTACTGGTTTCTCAAGCTTAAGTTAGTGTTTACTGGGTCAGTAAGTTGTGGTTATGTGTGACATTTGAATTTTTATTTCCACATATTGTAACTCATTAAACACAAAAGGTACATTTTTAATGAAAATCCAGGCCTCCGTTTTAATTATAGTAACAGTTAATAATGATTAACAAGGCTGTCAAGCTAAAAAAAAATAGTAATAAAATGAAGAAGCATAAATAGAAATTATGGAAGTGACAAGAGTCTATACTACCCTCTACACAATGTCTGTTTGCAACATGTCAATCATATGAAACAACAGTACGCTAATCATACGTAGTAGTTTAATGATACTTTGTTTATAACTAATTATTAAACACACACACACACGCACGCCCGCACAGTTGAAGTCAGAATAATTAGTCTTGAATTTTTTTTTTTTTTTTATATATTTTCCAAATAATGTTCAACAGGGCAAGGACATTTTTACAGTGAGTCTGATAATTTTTTTTTCTTCTGGAGAAAGTCTAATTTGTTTTATTTCGGCTAGAAAAAAAGCAGTTATTAATTTTTTTAACACCATTTTAAGGACAAAATTATTAGACCTTTAAGTAATTTTTTTTTTGATAGTCTACAGAACTAACCCCTGTTATACAATGACTTGCCTAATGTTAACCTGCCTAGTTAACCTAATTATTGTAGTTAAGCCTTTAAATGTCACTTTAAGCTGTATAGAAGTGTCTTAAAAAATATCTAGTCAATATTATTTACTGTCATCATGGCAAAGATAAAATAAATCAGTTATTAGAGATGAGTTATTAAAACTATTATGTTTAGAAATGTGTTGAAAAACTTCTCCGTTAAACAGAAATTGGGGGAAAAATAAACGGGGTCCAATAATTCAGGCTTCAACTGTATATACATATTTATTTATTTATATTTTATTCATTCCCTGGAAGGAAGTATGGCACACAGGTTTGCTGCAACCTAAAGGAAGTAAGTTATGAACATCACCAGGAAACAATTTTCTGCTAAAGGAAGCAGTTAAGCATTAGCCACTCCTTACCCAGAAATACTCTGATAACAGAGGCTTCTCTCACTTCTGAAGCAGGATGTGTTGCTGTATCATCAGGTTTTGACACACAGCAAGAGTAAAGTTGCAACAAAGACAACAATGATGTGTTCAGTAAAGCCGCTTACCATCATACTCCTGTACTCATCCTCAAACATATCCAGGAAGATCTCCTCCCCCTGAGGGAAGAGAAACAGTACAGGGAAACGATTACCAGACAGGAAAATAAAACACACAGTACCCTTCAGTTTGTGGTCATATATAATATAATATAATATAATATAATATAATATAATATAATATAATATAATATAATATAATATAATATAATATAATATAATATAATATAATATTGCATTATATTATATTATTTAGCAAGGATGATATGAAATAATACAAAAGTTATATAAAAAATTATATATAATATTTTATATATATATATATATATATATATATATATATATATATATATATATATATATATATAATTGAATAAATTATTTAAAAAAGTAATACTCACAAAAACATTAAGCAGTAAAACTGTATTTAATAATAATATAATGAAAATAATAATATAAAAATAATAATAATAAAATACTTTTTAATTATAGTAATAATAATAATAATAATAATATCTTATTTTGATAATTATAAAAATAACAGCAACAATAATGAGCATTTCTTAAGCAACAAGCCAACATATCTGAATGAATATTGAAAGATCATGTGACGGGGAAAGACAAATATCAATTAAAAGCTGACAATATGAATGAAGCACTCAACTTTGACCATACAGAAACTAATTTCTAATTGTTCTTATTTCAGGATGACTGTAACATTAAATGTAATGTTATTACTCAACTTGTGTCATCACCCAACATCAGCACTCTCAAAAGATCAATAAACATGAATCAGTGATTCACGCTCAGTCAATGAAAAGTCCCAATGGAAGGTTAAAGGGAAGAAACATGCTGAGAAAAGGCGGTAATAGCACAGAATTAAAAAGAAAAGGCGTATGAGTTCAATTATTCAGAACAGTCAGACTCCACAAATGGAGTAAAAAGCCATTTTGGTCACTGGATAATTTCAATGCTTTCAGTTCTGCTATTTCATTGTTTTGACTTCACTGTTATGCTGTAGCGCAGACAAAAGAAATGGCATATAGTAGGTGTGACCAGACTTCTGACTACTACATGTCTATTCAGTTTCTTGGAAAAGTCGGGACACGCTGATCCCATTATGTACGCCCGTAAGGAGCACAGATCAGATAGCAAAAACACAGGTCCTCCCAGGGCTCACTATAATCCCAGAACAGAACATTCAGTTATGTCATTATTTACATGCCGTCCTCAATCGTTCCAAACTTCTTTTGCATATAATGTTGTTTGGAATGTGCGTAATGCGTTCTTAAAAAGAGTTTTCAATGAAATGTGAAAGCAAAAGCTGCCCTCACAGAACACCATCACGGCAGACCACTCAAATTTCAGGACTTCTTGGAAAATGACAAAAAAAGTGAAGATTAAAATAAGGCCTGCAGGCTGCTATAAAACATGGGAAAAATCCTTTACTGAGAAGGAAAAAAAAAATGAAAAAAAAACAAAGGTTAAACACAATACTGTACTTTGCTGTCTTGCATGAATCTGAGTATTATTTTTAATGGCAGTACACTTTCACAGAAATGTCTCTATGTGAAAATACCACCAAGAGCGCTGACTTGTTTCAGCAGGAAACTGTTGGGATTTTCCAGAATATCAAAACAGCAAAGTCTTTAGGATGAGAGCTTAACTTTTCCTCAGACTTAAAAGGAAATCAAACGCAAGTGGGATGACTAGGGGATAATTACGAAAATGATTAGCAAGAGAGTCCGTTGCTTTAAACCATCCAGATTCCAGTAAGTGCTTAAACGCTGGTGATTTTCATTTGATCTGAAATAAAGGGAAAGACCATCTTGCCTTGTAAAATTGCCTCAGAAGGTGAAGACTCTCTTCTCGGGCTCCCTAAATATAAAAGAAGATCATTATAGAAATGACTGAGTTGCACAATATAAACATTTAAAAGGTCCCTTTTCCTGTAAATTAGACTCGTTTCAAAATAAGAATGAAAGCAGTCGTTACTCAATAAAAGAAAAATTACTGGGAAAAACCAAAGTGTCCATACTGTTAGGAAATGGTCGGTAAGTTAGACATATTAGGCAATCCATTTTGGATAGCCTTGTTTGCAGTTGTTGACAAGCCAATCAGCATGATTCAGTCTCTTTTTTAATATTACAAATTTCAAGGGGATCCTTTTCGGTAAGTGAGAGATAAATTCATGTGTATTTCCTTATCTTCAATAACAAAGCAGGTTATAAACAATACTCATCACTAAAACATTCACCACAATGTAGTACTGTTGAGTATTTCTCAAATATAATATACACGTATAAAGAAATATAGAATAGCACACATTTGACTCGTTTTAAATCTTGTTTTAAATTTTTTTCCTGGTAATTAAAAAAGTCACAGGTTTAAACCATGTAAAATAAGATCTGTTTTCCTGTGTTAATATGTCACCAAAATATCTTCATAAGAATACTCTAATGAAACATTCATTAATAAATAGTTGTTGGAAGTCTGAGAAAACAAGATGATTTAAGATCATTTAAGAGATTTGATTTTCCTACAGGTAAAATATTGCTCAAACTGGAATTCAAATATTACTTGCGTTTATGAGAGTGAATTAGATTAATATGTTTATTCATGTAAATAAGGGGTGTCCAAAATCAGTCCTGGCCGGTGTCCCTGCATAGTTTAGCTCCGACTTGCTACAACACACCTGCCAAGATGCTTCTAGTATACCTAGAAAGAGCTTGATTAGCTGGTTCAGGTGTGTCTAATTGGATTTGGAGCTAAATTCTGCAGGAAAACGGCCCTGCAGCACTGAGTAAATGATTCTTGTTCTTGATAAATTTCATTATTTGATCACAATTGGTATTATTTCAATATTTACTCCTTTTTGTTTGTTTGGTATTTATGTTTTCAATAATTTCTTACATGGGAAAAGTGATGTTATATATGCTAAACCATTTATCACAATATATTATGCTTTATAAATAACTTTTTGGAAAATAAAATGCCAAAAAAATGGTGAAATGATGATTCAACATATTAACTTATTGGAACTTGATCTTACAAAAATATATAAACTAGTAAGTGATTATCCAAATTTTTTATTACCTTTAAAACACTTAAAACCTTCTGACTGACAAATAGGTAAAACCTAGGAGTTTAATAAAATTAACTTTTCAGAGCTGCTCTGGGATAATTTAACAGACTCTTCCAGTAAGTCATCTATTAACTATTGCTGTAAGTCTTTGCTAAAAAAAAAAACTACTGTTATAGTGTATGACATTTAAGTAGGGGTCACATTTTGTAAAAATTTGATATATTGTATATATATTAATTGTGACAAAAGCATTTTATCTGCTGATGAAGAAAAAAGTCCACACGTGTACACATACAGTTGAAACCAGAAGTTTACATACACTCTATGAAAAGGCAAATTAGCATTTTTTATGTCAGATGTTAAATAATACTAAACATTTTCTCTTTTAGGTCAGTTAGGATTACCAAAATAATTTATATTTGCAAAATGTCAGAATGGGCGATGCGGTGGCGCAGTAGGTAGTGCTGTCGCCTAACTGCAAGAAGTTCACTGGTTCGAGCCTCAGCTGGGTAAGTTGGCATTTCTGTGTTGAGTTTGCATGCTCTCCCCGTGCTCGCATAGGTTTCCTCCGGGTGCTCCGATTTCCCCAACAAGTCCAAACACATGCGGTATAGGTGAATTGGATAAGCTAAATTGTCAGACTCCAGATGAATAGAGGTACTAAGCCAAAAAGAAAATTAATGAACGAATAAAATGCCAAAATTATATATATATATATATTATATATATATATATAATTATATATATATATATATATATAAATTAAAATTATATATATATATATATATATATATATATATATATATATATATATATATATATATATATATATATATATATATATATATATATATATATAATTATATATATATTATTAAATATTTTTTTTTATTGAGAATATTTCATTACTTTCTAGACAGTCAAACGTTTACATACATTCCCTTATTATTGTGTAAAATTGCCTTTAAACTCTATAACTTGGGTCAAACATTTTGGGTATCCTTCCACAAGCTTCTCACAATAGTTTGCTGGAATTCTGGTGCATTCCTCCTCACAGAACTGGTGTAACTGAGTCATATTTGTGGGCTACCACCCCCATACTTTACAGTTGAAATGATGTTCCCAGTCTTGTAATCTTCCCCCTTTTTCCTTGAAATGTAACGATGGCCAAACAGTTAAATTTTAGTTTTATCAGACCACTGAACATGTCTCCAAAAACTAAAGTCTTTTTTTCCTGTGTGATTTTGCAAACTTTTTAGGGTGCTTTTGGAGTACTGTCTTCTATCTAGTCAAGTGGCCTTTCAGCCCATGTCAGGACAGGACTAGTTTCACTATAGATAACGAAACACACACACCAGCTTTAGCCAGCATCTTCACAAGGCCTTTTGGGTTTGTTCTGGGGTTGAAACACATGGTTCGCACCACAGCACATTCATCTCTGAGACACAAAATCCTTCTCCTTCAAGAGTGGTATGATGGCTGGACATTCCCATGTTGTTTATAATTGTGTACAATTGTTTGAACTGATGAGCGTGGCCAATTGTTTGAACTGAAGAGCATTTGAATTGATGAGCCATCTGGAAATTGTACTCAAAAAAGAACCAGATTTTTGGAGTTCCACAATTCTCCTCCTGATGTCTTGGCTGATTTCTTTTCATTTTACCATGTAGTCACACAAAAAAAGCAGTGTGCTTGAGGTTTGCCTTAAATACTAATCAACAGTTGTGCCTCCAATTAACTCAAATGTTGGCAATTAGCCAATCAGAATCTTCCAAATCCTTGTCACCATCATCTGGGCTTTTTCAAAGGCACAGTAATCTTAATGTATGTCGACTTTTGACTTTTAAGAAAAGTTATAAAAAATTCTTAAAGAAATATCTCTCTCATAATTATGCTATTAAGCAAATATAAACATTTTTGGTTATCCTAACTTACTAAAATAAAAAAAAAATTAAGTCACATTTAACATCTGACACTAGAAAAAATGGTTATGTGCCTTTTTATACAGTGTATGTAAACTTCTGGTTTCCAATGTATGTGTGTTATGTGAATAAAACTATAGTTCTTTAAATATATTCACAGCTTTCACCATTCCCATTTGGTAAACTTGAACTAATCATAAACACGTTTACTAAATCTAAAAGAGATCTATCAAATCATATTACCCTGCTGGCATTCATAAAATGCTGAACATGTGATAGTACAGCTGCTCTTTGTTAGGACACCTACCTCCAAACAGGCCAGATGGATATCTTTTATAATGCACTGAGAGCCAGACAGCACTGACTGTTTCAAAAGCAGACAGCTTAACTCCAGGGTGGCAAGACGCACCTTCCCATCTGAAACACACAAGCAATTTGTCCAAATTTATGTCATCACAGCATAGCATCAAGTGCATTAGGAGCAATTGTTCTAATTTTATAGATCAATCAATGTGATCTTTTATAAAAATAAAAAAAAAGCAAAAAAAAAAGAAAGAAAAAAACATCTGACTACTTCTGACCATCTCTGAGTTTCTCTCTTCTGTTTAACATCAAATATCACATTAGGAAGATTATTGGATTTATGGTTTTCCTACTATGGATGTCAATTCTTCAAGAAAATAATATTTTGTGTTTGGAAACCTTTAAGGGTGACTACATGTTTATTTTTGGGAAAAATATCTTTTGAAAAAAGAAGTATATGACATTAAAATAGATTTTATATGATTGTGTGTTACCATAACACCAGCCAAACAACAATGTTGGCACACAAATGTGCTGCAAATGAAAGGAAGATGAGTTCAGCTACTTGTCACGCTAGTGTCACAATGGATTCTGGACGGAAATGTCAAAATCACAAATAGCCAATATCATACAACAGGATGACATCATGTGTATATTGTGGGCTTAATCAGTTCTACATTTTTGTTCTAACTATAGCTGAGTACCAGTTTTGAGCTGTCAGAAAACTATGCAAGAACATGTGATCATGAAGCAAATCGACATTCAAATGTCACAACAATTACATAAGATCTAAAAGGAGAAATTGGCTTTAATTTTTCTTAACAAAGGTGAAAGAAATGGACGGTTAGAGGAAATGGTTGCAGTTTGTGTTACTCAAGGCTGTGGTAAAGGCTACGGATCTAAAGAAATGTATCAGTCAAAAAGGCATTTAAAATGACCCTTTACTAAGCTCTGACCCACTTGGTTGCCGACTCCTGAAGCTTTTCACATTATTAATAAACTGCAAATAGTATGATTTACCTAATAAAGTGGTAAATAATAAAGGGATGTTATTTTGCGGGCTAGAATGTTGCACCGCAAAGTGTTACATCTGCTAATATTTCTTGAAAAAAAAATTCTCTCTAACCTGTGCAGACATCTTTACATTAGAAATAAGCAAATGTCACTTCAGAGAATTATTGTTAGTCAAAACAAAAACTGGTAAAAAAAAAATATATAATAATAATATATATATATATAATAAAATAAAATTATATATATATATATATATATATATATATATATATATATATATATATATATATATATATATATATATATATATATATATATAGAAAAGTAAAAGAGTAAAAAAGTATTTTAAAAAAACAATGAAAGAACAACCGTTTTAAATATATCAATATTTTAAACAAAATAATAGCTCATTTTTAAAAATAAATATATTATAATAGTAAATAAATAATGCTCAAGTACAGTTTTAAAGGAAAATAAAATGATTACAACTGATTATGAAAAGAAACTGACTTGAAAAAAAAAAATCAGACACATTTATTAAGTGAAGTTTCACAAACTAGAGGATTTTGAGAGGAGCACGTGATATGATTGATCGCAGCTGGTCTCACATCTGTAATCATTAGTAAGCCAATCGGATCATTCCAAACTCACTATAAATAGCCCGACAAGCATTACTCCCTCATCTTCGCTTTTTGAAGAATACCCCCATCCACCCCATCTCCACCTTTTCTCCTTTACCAGAGGGAGCTCTCGAGAACTACCTGATCTCGTACCCCTTACATGCTTATTACATGCTTACTAGCCTTTATTTTATTGCTTGCACTTATGTCCTAAAACACTTAATGGTTTCCTTTATGTAAGATAAGTGAATAGTATGCAACATCCTTAAATGATTCTCTTAAATAAAGGGGAATTACCTATTAAGTGTCATATAGCCTATGGAAATATTAAAATGCTTTAGGTCTTTCGGAAGCGTTTGGGCTGAATGTTTGACAGCATTTATCGAATGGAGGATGTTTTATATTATGGATGGTGCACAGTGTCATTTCTCTGTTAGTGGCAAGAGCACTCGATGCACGATGCCAACAATCGGTCAGCGAGTAAACAAATATAATGAATGAAAATACATAGGCCTGTGCGTATAGACATATAACATAATGCTGTACAGTAACATGTCATTTGTTTGTTTTGGTTGTCTTCATTTTAATAGTTTCGTGAATGATGCGATGGTGTGCTTTATCTGTCTGCCTGATTCCTGCTGAACTAGGTGGGTTGTGTGACGTTTGATTGTGGAGACGTTCTAGGGGCGGGGTTTGGGGGAAGCACTGCGGGCTACTAGTCCGACAGTGGAAACGCAGCATGATTTCGGTCTCACTGCTCATGCTCGGCCCAATAAAAGTCCAAGCACACACTGGCACGACAGTGGAAATGCGGCTATTGAACAGGTGGGAGCCCTGGACTCAATTATCTCCGAGCTCAGGGATCTCTCCTAGGACAGCATGCCAAACCTGCTATTAAAATTAAGCAATATCTAAGTATGAACTATTGAAGTACTATCAAAAAAATAAAAATGAAAATAAAAATCCAACCAGGTACATTTTGATTTATTTAATGTTTAACCACTTTCTAGTTTGGACGAAGATCAGATGTCTTAAAAACACACCTGATATTTGTCAAACAAACCACACAGAAGAGGTTTTGTTTAAGCTGTGTGTGTACATAAAAAGTTGCTCAATCACCTGGCTGAAGGATCAGTAAAGGACTACACTGAATAAATACTGAGTGCTTTGGTTTATATAGTCAAGTTCAGACACACCAGTGGAATCTGCAGCTTGAAATATTAAATGAGCATGTCTAAGCAAGTGAAGGATTATTTTTGGAATCATCAGTAAATGTGCGAATGATACGAGTAGGACGTGCGTGTGTGTGTGTGCTCGTTTTTAGGTCTATGTACCTGGTTGAGCAGCTTGGCTCATGATTCGGATCACTCTCTCCACCAGCACCTGACTGTAAGTGTTCCTCTCTTGACTCGGCACAGGTAGCTGGATTCTTTCCAAGAGCTCTGGGTTTATACCTGCACATACACACAAGCTCACATAAACAAGCTATAAAAATAACTATGAAGTCATCTAATTTGTTACATTGGTGCAACCACATAATCATTGCATCGCAGTGTTAAGCATTATTAATTGTCCGTGTACCTACGCATAATTTCTTTCCTCATTTTTGTTCATGCTAAATTTAAACTCTCTCACAGACATAAAAATGTAGTTTTGTCAATTTTGTATTTTTC
The DNA here is from genome assembly GCF_052040795.2 of Danio rerio. Taxonomy (NCBI): domain Eukaryota; kingdom Metazoa; phylum Chordata; class Actinopteri; order Cypriniformes; family Danionidae; genus Danio; species Danio rerio. Next base: position 26,317,465 of record NC_141023.1, read on the forward strand.
TTTCTGTCACATTTTGTTTTTAAACACAAAATGAAAATGCAAGTTAACCGAAATGAATAAATGACTTTAAAATATGTTCTTTGTGCCCTCTCTCCGCTGATTGGTTGACCAAACTTCAAACTGTGCCGTCATCAGCTCTTAGTCAGTTTTGTCAATTTAACTCAATAACTCAATTCATGGTCTACTGTCTGGCCATGAATTCGGCAGACGCACATTTTTAAAATAATATTTTATACCATACGCTATTCGAAATATCTGATATTGCAATATTTAATTTTTCTGCAATAAATATTGCAATATTAATACAGTTTCTGAATACAGTTTTTTTTCTGGGAGGTCTAACAGTATTCAGGTACAGAAACTGAAAAATTACAATACAAACATGCTTTTCTTACTTTGCCTGGTGTCATTTCTAGAACTAATTTCTAAAAATTTGGATTTTTTCTTTAAAAAAAAAAATGTTATTTTTGCTTTAAAATGTAGATCTCTGAACTAGAAACAAGACAAAATTTGTACGATTTTTTTTAACAAAAAATCTTATAAATAATTCAATGCACTTCCAAGCATCATTATTTCTTGTGCCAAAATGTGGTCCAATTTTAAACTCTCTTTAAATGCAGTCACTTAAAAACATGTTTTATACTTGTGAATTATTTAACTAAACTTTCACTCGATTATGGTTAAACTTAGCAATGACTCAATAAATCAAATGTATTCTGTGGCTCCTGATCAACTATGATTCAGACTGAGAATTACATATTCTGCGATGTGACTATTGCAAATGAGCACATTGCAATATCGATATGGAAGCGATATATAGTGCAGGCCTACTGCATCTTGAATATAACACATAACTTTGCAATCATAGCCAATAATAAGCCCCAAAAAATTGTTAAGACCTTTTCACTGTAATGTCAAAGCGACATTCATAACCATCACATGATCATTTTATTATGATGAATTGTTGCTCAATAAACATTTCTGCTTATTCTCAATGCTGAGAACAGCTGTAAAAATACAATAGCTGTTTAAACCTTTTTGGAAACCAGAACCATTTTTTTCCTCATTTTTATTTTTTTGAAGGAAGTTCAAAAGAAATGGTTTCATTTCTGCCTTTACTGTTTGTACAGTTCCATACTCATTCATTCATTTTCTTTTTGGCTTAGTCTCTGTATTAATCAGGGGTTGGGAATGAACTACCAACTTATCTAGCATATGTTTAACACAGTGGATGCCGCAATTCAGTACAGGAAAACACCCATACACTCTTGCATTCACACCCACACATAAAGTACTGATAATTTAACTTAATTAATTCACCTATACCACATGTCTTTGGATTGTGGGGGAAAAACGAAGCACCCGGAGGAAACCCGGGGAGAACATGCAAACTCCACACAGAAATGCCAACTGACCCAGCTGGGGCTCGAATCAGCGACCTTCTTGCTGTATCGCCCCCTAGTTGAATACTACATATTTCAATACAACAGTATACCATAGTAATGTTGTGGAAATATTGTGGGTACTTCAAAACAAAGCTGATTATTTTGTCTCCACATTTTTATAATATTATTATTTTTTTTTTATTACTTTTTTAAGGGCAACTTATTTGGTTAAAATAGAGGTAAAATATATATTTTTAAAACAGGTAAAATAAAGATGCACATATATTTTGATATAGAGAAGATCATGTATAAAGTACTACAATACAGTTATCTGTATAATGTTATGTAAATAATGTCAGCAATGGCAATTTGCATCATTTTATTGACACGTACAACACCCTTTTTTCTTATTTGACAACCACAAAATTGGTAAATCAAACATTAGTGTCAATTAGTATGCTTTGCTTAAGTCTATTATTCCTGTGAAGATTAGATACCTTTACTGTGAGACATGGCATACAGGAGGCAAAGCACAAACAGTGCCTGGTAATCCTCTGTGTCGCAGTCCAATGCAGAATACAACATGTCCAGGAAGGGCCTTAAAAAACAAACAAATAAGTCAACAGCCATCATTTCCACTCTTCAAAACAGCAAATCTACCCACTGTAATGAGGACAATGTGCAAAATATTCAGTGCATGGTTTATGATGATATACTGCATTGTCTGAGAGTTGCAAACATGTAAGGCAATGACTAGGTGAGCTATTATCTGGAAATCAAACAGGATATAGTCTGGGGATAAGAAGCGCATTTTTTATGTAGACTAATGGTGCACGAACTAAAAGTGTGACTGTCTCCCTTTTTCAATGGCCTGCACTCACATTACTCTTTAAATGTAGATGGCCAAAGCACTTATTTGTGATGTTTACAGTGCAACAATTTACTTGAGAAAAAAATAAACAAATAAAAAAAATTTGGAAGAAAAAGCTTTGATGATTGACGATTTTTGCCTCTTAATTGTCCTGCATGGATCAGAAGATTATTAAGGAGGCATCTGGTGTTGGGCAAGTAATTAAAGGGTTCTTACACCTTTTCCAACTTCAAATTCCAGCACTTTTCAAGCACTTTCAAGGTGCATTTTTATGTTTTTCCAGCACCTAACAACCACTGTAAATTACGATTATATATAGAGTATATGTTTTTTTTTTCTTTTTACATTTAAATCCATTGTGCTATTAAAAAAAAACACAATAAGGCATTTCAACCTAAATTGTTGAATACTTTGGAGCATAGATTTATTGACATTTATTCACAGACTTTACAGTGAATGATTAAGTCATTTTCAAAGTGGACTTTAACCCACCAGAAGTTTTTTTTATCCACTCTTCGAAAAGTGTAAAGGGTGGATTAACATTCACCACAAGATCACTGATCAGATGTGCCATTATCTGCAACTTTAGGTGGTTTCTAAAACAAAATCTGTCAGTGTTATTTTCATTCTCTCGTATCCAGACATTTACATTTATGTGGTTGTAGCTCCCTGTCATCTGAACCAAGTGATTGACAGCTGATATTAACCAATCCATTCACATTCAGTTCAAGAGCAGTAGGTCAATCAGAAGCACTGCAGGCTTTGTTTACTGCAGCAAGTTGACATTTCAACTGTTTCAACTATTTCTGTGTGCTGCGTTTTGCTTTTTTTTTTTGGTGCAGATATGCATTCTGCGTGAACGTCTCCTAAATCTGCGCAAGTGGTGAACATTTTGCAATGAAAACTGGTCGTACAGCAACTATTTGTGTGTGTACTCACACATATGCCCTCAAATATATTTTGAGCTTACATAGATAAAATGTCAGGCTTTTATGCAAGCAAAACAGTCGCAATTTTAAACCCTGCAATTTCAAATTCAAGCAGGTTCATGCACTTTGCCTGAAATCCAAGCACTTTTCTAATCTTGAAAACACTATTTTAAAAATCAAGTATTTTCCAGGATTTCCAGCACCTGTGCGAGCCCTGTAATTAGCAACCATTTCTTAGAAACTACAATTTACGTTTATTGATAAAATGAGAACTAGGTCTGTTACAAATCTAAATATACTCGAATGCACTAAATTATTTGAAAAATGTACTATTTAAAAATTAACAAAAGATGTTTTAACGTGGGTCAGGAGATAATTTGGAGTCAGATTAATCGTATTTTGAATGTCTGAAAAAATGTTGTTCGTTTGCAAATGTACAACTTTCTTGTAATGACTACGTTTTTAAGTCTCAAATGATGTTCAAACAAACGATTTCTGTGAAAATGGCTTTTTCACAGACATGCCGTGTGTGAATTGAAACTCGAGAAAAAAAAAAATCCGTTTTGGATTAGCTTGGGAGACAGTCTGCACATGTCCTAGGCTCTCTTTCCCTGGAGCATGTCAACCAAAACAGAAAAGCTTTGCTGCACTTCAGTGGAACTGAGAGTAACAAGCCAATTGCAAGATCATTGATTCAATCGGTTCAATGCTCGCCAAGACTTTAAACACTCACAAAGCCTTATTTCTGATTAAAAGAAACAACTAAAACTGTTGCTACTCAAATTTCACTTTATTTTAAATAAAACACACCGCTAAAGTAAGAATTGTGACATAATGCACTAATATATTTTTCCTATTTTTTTATCAGAGTTTTTACAGGTTTTATCAAGTCAAATTGAAGACTTTAAGACATTTAAGATCTTTTTAAGACCATTATGATTGAAATTTCATACTTAAGGCTAAATGCTAAACACCTTAAAGCTAAAAAAAATAAAAAAAACTGTGGAAGACAAGAAAACCATATTGGTAAGTTGAGTTATAAACTTTTATTAAAACTTTTTTGAGATGGAATGTTAGTGACTGGATGGGTGTTAGTCTGATTGGGTAGCTTTACATAGACGTAGTAAAATTAAGATCTGTTTATAATTATTTAAGACCTACAGTACAATATTTCAGTTAATTAAAGACTTTAAAGCCTTAAACTTTGTTTTTTTAAATTTAAGACCCCGGTAAATGTCCTGTACATGAAAACTAAAATGAGTAAAATTAGCTTTTTATACTTCAAAATAAAGAGTAAAGCCATATATTTGGTCAGATGCTTTACTTATTTTGAATTGTAATAAGCTCATATGTGTATAGTTAAAACATTTTGAGGACTGTTAAATTTAACTGAAAATCATTTAAAAATACTGCCGGGGAAAGAGCTAATTTTGTAAAGTTGTTCATAAATGTTTTTATTTCTGAGCCAATAAATGCAGTGTTTTCTGTAAGGCCTGAGCTGAAGGTTTTGATTGAGTACCTGCTCTTCTGTCCTTCAGATCGTGCTGCTGCAGCTGCGCTCTTCTCCTCGTCTGTAATGTTTTGTTCTGTTAATGTGGAAACGTCAGAGATCCGACATTTTTCCATCACTACCATCTCAATTTCTGCAAAAACACAAACAAAACACAAAGAGTATAACAACAGAGCTGGATTCCAACCCTCCGTATGTCAGATGTCAGCTAGTATGTCAGATTCCTGAAGTAAACTTATCTGACCCACCCAAACGTAAACTAAAAGGCCGACAATGAAATGAGTGTATGCCTGCAGACATTTCTTTCAGCAAGTGAAATCACGCATTTGCATTAAATAACTTCCAATACTGAATCTAACAGTGCGAGTCATAAGGGAACGCTTCCTAAATGTATATAGTAAAAGTTTGTTATTAACACACAGATATTAAAGGATTAATATCTAGCCTAGACTAAATTTATTTATTTTTCAATATGCAGTGCCAATAGAAAAATCAACATTCCTCTTTGAAATAATTACTTCATTTATCATACAGCCTAAAAACAAAATCACATTCCAACTATTACAGCCCTTGAATTTTTTTGTAGCCTTCTGCTTCAGTATCTGTGCATTTCTACGACTTTTGAAAGCAGGGATGTAGTGTGAGTAAAGCTATAGATTTTCACAGGGTATGATGACTTTCTATAGGCACTGTATATTCATGACAGTTGTTTCATTGACTGTAAAATATAATATCACTGTTGATCAAATAATTGCAGTCCTGGTAAAAATATGAGTTAAAAAGTTAAATTGTTATTTTGAACGATTTTTAAATTTAAGTTTTTATTTGTTCTTTATATTCTCTTGTGTTATATATGCATGTATGTATTTATATACAGTGCTTCCCACACATAGACTTCACTTGAGCGGGCCGTCTAAGTATATTAACGGCTGCCCAAGTATATTTAGTCTTTTTTTTTTTTTTTTACAGTTATTAACATAATTTTACATAATTTGTTTGTATCCGCCTAATATAACCAAACATCCCTAATCAATAAAAGGTGCAGTAGGTGATTGTCTTCAGAAACATTTTTTGTTGTGCTGGTTGAAATTCTCTTCACAGTTCAATAGAAATTATTACAGTAAATGATGTAAATGTATTTATATGTATTTTTATATTCTGGATAAGACATAAAACTAAAAAATGTTCATCCAATTAAATATTCTATATCTATATCTCCCAAAATTCTGATATCTCAAACTGTCTATCAGCAAATGCAGATTTGGACTTCTGCGCATGTCTTTTCACTCAGATCCGCAATTCACGCGTGCTCGCATGCATGAGCGCTGCGCGTTCACAACATCTGCTGCACACACGACAAAATCACAAACGCGGTGAAATCAGATGCTGAATTGAAACTTTTGAAAATCCTAAATCAATATTTAAGTTACTTTTGCGCGCTGGAGGAAGGACGACACCATAGCTGAAGTATTACTGTTAGGAAATGTTCTGTTTTAAAACTATTTTAGTCGGGCTAAGCTTATGTTAGATTGTGTTGTGTTATGAATGGCTTATATGCACCTATATTTTACAGTCTATAATATGCACAGGAGTGTTGTTCAGCCACTGCAATCTCCCGGCGAAAGATTGAACTATTTTCAGTTTTATAAGGGACCTTTGACAGCATCGATAATGTAGATTCTTATTTAGTTTAACAACAAAACATCAGTAATATCGCTATTTCGCCTAGCCTGCTTTATTTATTTTAGCGCATAAAAATGACAACTATTTATATCTTGGAGCTATACCAAGATCCTTATTTATTTAAATCAATATATTTATTTAAAAAAAAATGTTTTATACATATTTAAAATTAATGTATCATAGGCATTATTTTTGATGAGAAAAAAAAAAATCTATTGCAATTTATGGGGGAAAATTTACACTTACTTACACTTATTATTTTGATGCTTGAAAACAGAGCTACTGGAAACTGTAACAAATTCAATGCATTTTAGTGCATGCTTTATTAATATACAGTAAATTCTGGAAAGTTACTTTGATTTCAGTAACATTTATGTAAATCTCGAACTTTAACTCCCTTAGAAAATCTATGGTTGAAGACTACATAAGGGACAACTAAACGCAAACATCCTAAATCCTGTATACTTCTAAAATTGTACTCGGTGTTACAGAGAAAAAACCTAAGCTAGAAGCAACGGATGTTTGCCACTGAACACGCAATCCTCAAATTAGTCTTAAACTTTAGTTACTTCAATTAACACTGGTTGTGTGCCAGACCGGAGAAAGGACAGATGAAGGAATGACATCATCACACAGAGGAATGAACAGGACAGGAGATTGGGGCTTAGCTCATGTTCCCCACCAGCAAGATTAAGGAGACAGACTAAAGTTTTTTTTTTCCATCGTGGGAGAGGGTGGGGGTGAGGCTTTTGCCCAATCGGAGACTGAGGTGAAGAGCACACAATGAATGTGGACCAAAGAGACCGTGCTAAAACACAGAAAATGACGTGAGCAGGTGGAGTGCTCTCGCAACTGGCAAAACAATTCAATAAACAGGCAAAACGGGATTTGGTCAACTAGAAGGTGTTGCTGGATCATCAATGCCATACATCAGATTTCAAATTAATTCTCCGAAACGATCAAAGACCAAACCCTGGCCTATCCCTAAATTCGTTGGGAAAAGATTGCAATATTGTTTACATAAATAACCCAAGGAGTGTTTCTTTTTTGTTTAATGCCACGCCAGCTTACATTCATGGTTGAATAAAAAATTAGACTAATTCTTTCTAAAAACCTTTAAAGCTATATACAAATTACAAATTGCTCAACAGAATAAAACAAGCTCCTTAAACGATGTAAAAAATTACAGTCTAATAAAATATGTTTAATAAACAGTGTTTTATTTTTTTTACATTCTGGTCAATTTGCCATGAACGTTAAAATTTTGAGCATAAGTTTTAAATATTCTATCATTGAATCTAGAACAAACTTTAAAAGGAAACATGTAAAACTTGAACTTATGTTTTAAACTTAAAATTGGCTTTATTAATTATTGCTGTGACTCAAAATGTACTTGGACGATTTAAAATATAATTTCTTTTTTTTTTTATAGCCTTTAAACAACATCAAGCGGATTAAATAATGACCTATTTTCAGGTGATCTTTTTCAAATACAGTTGAAATCAAAATTCATAGCCCACATGTGAATTCTTCCCCAAATTATGTGTAACAGAGCATAGAGTTTTTACAGTATTTCCTATAATATTTTTTCTTCTGGAGAGTCTTAAGCTGCATTTACACTGCAGATCTTGATGGTCAATTCCGATTTTGTGACTATCCGTTTTTTTGGATGACCCGCTTACATCACCTTTTGTAGTGACTCGTATCTGATTGTTAGCATTTAAACAGCACACTGCAAAGGGACAATGTTCAGGGTTTCTTTTTTTTTTCTTTTTGACAAGTTGTTTTGCTATAGTTTATGACAGAAAAATTCTCATTTGTACATATTTTTTTAATTGAAGCTTTTTTTAAACCAGTAGGAATTTTAATGTTATGTCCATAATGTGATTTATGCACGTCTTGTATGCAATAGTTATATATTAGTTTATATCGTTTACATGGTGGATGTTGTGCTCACGCTCTCTCATTAACATCCTTAAATACTTTCGCTACATGACAGTATAAAAGCTTTTTTGTCCTTAGATTTAAGAGTTGGGACTCTGCTAAAGTCTGATCTAAAATGAAAGCGTCAGACTTGACGTCATTCGCTACAGGTTTTAATGACCCCCGATTCACATTGACAGGTAAAAATCTGATCTACCTGCTTACACTACAGACACAAGGGCTAGTCATGGGCTAATAAAAGCTTCTGATGGTATGATAACCTAGGATAAAAATATCACGGTATCACTGTAATATGATTTCTGCTCTACAATAAGCTCTTTTAAATATATTAGTAAAAAACAACACATAGATTTCCACATTGAATTCAATATACAGTTTTCATTTTCACACATTTATAATATTTTGGAACAGTAAACATGTCAAGCTAAATAATTAAAATAAATCATTGACTTCTACTAGGTTCATTAGTTTACAAAAGAGATATCTTTCTAACACATAAAAAAAACTTTACATATACCCTAGGAACGGTATATAACAGAAAATTATTTCATTCATTCATTCAGGATAAATTTCCACATGGCCTGAATCATGGCCTGAATCTGATTTGAGTACATTTGAATCCATGTGATTTTTTCCTGCTTACACATACATGGGCCATATCCGATATGTGCTACATAGGAGAAAAAAGTAAATAAAAAAAATCAGAATTGGGTCACTTGAACCATGCAGTGTAAACACAGAATTATTTGTTTTATTTTGGCTAGAATAAAAGCATTTTTAAATTTTATTTAAATCATTTTAAGGACAATATTATTAGCCCCCTTCAGATATATATATTTTTTTGATTGTCTACAGAACAAACCACAATTATATAATAACTTGCCTAATTACCCTAACCTAAAAGCCTTTAAATTACACTTTAAGCTGTATAGAAGTGTCTTGAAAAATATCTAGTCAAATATTATGTGCTGTCTTCATGATAAAGATAAAAGAAATCAGTTAATCAGTTATTAGAAATTAGTTTTTTTTTTACTTCAAATCTAAATCTCACTATTTCAAATTTGTAAACAGCGCGGGACAAAAAAAATCTAAATCACAAAAACCGCAGGTGTTCTGTCAGTTTTGAGAGCAGAGCCACAGCCGAAGTGTGGTGTGATCCAAAGAATGGAGGGTCAGTCAGTCATGCTGGGACATTCATCTAGTGCTACTCACCTTCCTTGTCCCCACTTGTCCTGCTGGCCTTTGAACTAGCCTCTGTACCTTTAGCCTTTTCCTTCTCTTCTTCTGGCCCTTCATCCGATCCCCGCTTCTCCTCTTCTTCCTCTCCCACGTTCTTGTAGTTGGGTCTTTTCTGCGCCCTCTTCCTCCCGCGCTGACGACTCATCTCCAGGGAACGCTCCAGGCTCTCTAGTGGCTTGGTGAAGCGGCGAACACCAGCATTGCTCTAAAATATAAAATAAATAAATAAATAAATAAATAATACAGGTGAATGTGGCATATAGTAAATAAGACATAAAAATGGTGTTCTTGTACAGAATAAATAATAAAAAGTACAACAACAACAACCCTTTTAAACTCAATTCCTGAAGGGCCAAAGCTCTGCATAGTTTAGCTCCATTCACCTACAACTCACACCTGCCTAATAGTGTCTAGTAGTCTTGAACACCTTGATTAGTTGGATCTGGTGTGTTTGATCAGGGATGAAGCAAAACTGTGCAGAGCTGCGGGCCTACAGAAATAGAGTTTGAGACCTATGATAATAATAATAATAATAATAATAATAATAAACAATATAAAACAAATAACAAAACAAATTCACTTTGTTAACAAACAATTTAGAGTGTCTTTATTACAAGGCCTCAATAAACTCTTAAATCCTTGCTTAATATTGGTCAGTAATGTATTTTAGGTACTGGCTGGATCAGTATTATTGAATTTGAATATGTACTTTATAAATACTACACAGCCAGTATATTAATAACAGGCGTACTAAGTGTTACCAAGGTTACATTAGTTAATATATTTACTAGCACGAGCCAGGAATAAACAATACTTGTAAAGCATCTATTAATCATAGTTTCACATTTACTAATACATTATTAAAATCTTGCTAATAGTAGTTAATGCACAAATTGAACAAGAATTAACAACAAATAACTTTATGACTGTCAACTAAGATTAACGAAGATAAATAAATACTTAAATATATTGTTCATTTTTTGAAAAATAAATGATTACTGAAATGTATTTAATATTTTGTATAAAAGGCTATATTTGGTATTGACTGCTTCTAGATGTCTCTTGTTTAAAAAAGTTTAATTCTGACCATTATTTTTTAGGTCCCACTTTATATTAAGTGGCCTTAATTACTATGCAATTACATCAAAATATAAATACAATATACTTAATGTGTTCATAATGTATTGAAGAACACCCGTGGTGCTTTTCAGGTGGGATACAGGTGTGTTTAGGGACAGGTTTGGTGATATGGGCAGGTTTAAGAGTGGGTTAAAATGTAAGGCATGTTAAACAGTGAGATAATAAATCTAATTACAAAAATTAATTACATGCAGGTGTTTACACAAGCATAAGTACAATGTAAAAAACTTGAATTTACACAATAACTACATGGTAACAAACTATTAATTTCCGTGCAAGTACATATTATTTAAGGCCATTTTTATTTTCTGTTGAATTCAAGTCAAGTGATGGGCCGGGCCATACTAGGAGCTTTATTTTATTCCTGAAAGCAGAAGATAGTTTCCTTGTCTGTGTTTGGAATAATTGTCTTGCCCAAATGTTTACCCTGTTTTCATCTTCATCATCCTGGTAATGTAGATGTTGGGATTTAAGCAGCAAATATTAATTTACACTGATAAGAGCCAGGGTTGTTTTATAAAAACAGGGAGATTTCAGATGCTGTCTGGGCTTTCCATGTCTTTTTAAACCTCCCTTTCTTCATGTGTTCAATGCCTTTCCCCTGTAATAAATTTTATTACACATAACTTTTCTTCTAAACTAATTAGTTGTGTCTTCTTTGCATGTGTGTTATCAGGCAAACTAGTGAAAATCAAATGCAAAGCTAATGAAAAATAAGCACATTTATATACAAAAAATAATGAAAGAATAATAATAATTATTTATATATATATATATATATATATATATATATATATATATATATATATATATAAAATTATTATTATTCTATATACATATACACATACATATATCCACATACATTAGAAATATACTGCGTCTTTGTTTTGGAACGACACATTCGCACATAACCCATCTCGTGTAACAGCAATAGCTGCTTTTGCACTTAAAGAGACAGTGAAAGGAAAAAAGTCTCTGGCTTCTGAGAAACAAGAAGCCGCTAAAACAGGAAACAGCTGCCAAACAGTCAAGGACACAAATGTAAAATGTAGAATGGCTAGTTGTGCTGTTTCTGAAGATCTCCAATAACTCTTCAGACATAAAAAGCTGTAGGCAGTGATGCTGGACTGCACACTGATCAACCCATTCATGACGTCCGTACGAAAAATAAGTCGTTCATTCTTAGAACGGAAGGAACAAAATGAGAACAATCACCTGCTCGTGGTCTCACAGATGTGTTATTGCACTCTGAACCACTCTGTCTGCTCTTCAAAGAACGCCTACAAGGATTCAAAGAACCCAGCTCTACTGTTTCAATACATGATACGACCATCCAGCTTCTGAACTGTGACTTTTTGAAGGTGTCTGGTAGCACGAGTTAACAAACAACTCTCCACAAAGAAAAAAAAAGGGACCACAGCAGGTCACAGTGACACGGTGCAAAGTACATGCAGCTTGTAGCAGAGAACTGGAGTGCTCAGTAGGACACCGCATTCGCAAAAAGAAAAAAAAAAAGAAAAAAAGTCATCTGTGGTCTGCCTGTGGTCACAGACCTAATGAGTGAATTCTATTCAAAGTGCAATCTACACTGCGCTGTTTACGAGAAAGATCTGGCAGATATGGCAGGTGATGATATCACTTTCTGAGACAGATAAAAAAAAAAAACATAATAATCAATGAGTGGAACTTATTAAAATGTGGTTGTCTGAGATGGACTGCATCTATCAGACATGCGAGACGTCATTATTTATGCACGCCGCATTGATGCAACATTCACCCCAGCCGACCAAAAAGACCAAGTTGCATTTGCATAAAAGCCTAAAATGTGACAACCGCTTGTTTAACTTCCAGAAACGGGTCACTAAAACATGCCGCCAGGCTGCAGGTGTGATTCCAGCAAACTGCGTCGCAGGTGTGTGTGTGTGTGAGCGTTTTTATACACGTGCACCTTGCTCACTGTGCAGTATGTAAATCGTATAATGAGAAAACAGGGGAAGCTTCTAATACGGTGGTGGTTTTGCCCTTCATCTCTGCACTACATAAACTTCATACTTCCTGTCATCTGCGCAAGGACCTGTTTGAAATCCAGATCTACACAGTCGTCGTCTTCTGCCTAGTCCCTTCTGTGCTCATCCTCTACCTGTGGCTTGCGGTGAAAGGAACATCATGTGATGTGTGCATGCGTGTGTGCGTGTATGTTTGGTTGTCAGAAGATTGCTGGTAACACATAGGTACCAGCAGCTATTTCACAGGCTTTACGGGAAAGAGAGAAAGTAGGTTAGAGGCAGTGCGGTTGATGGTGTGAGGCAAATCGCTGAACATCAGAGCAACAGGAGCCACAGTAAAAGGCACACCAGAACTCTGCATTTACATAAGGATTTCCACTGGCTTCCTAACAAAGCACTTCATGACAGGCCATAACAAGCTTGTGCACAATTATTGTTCAAACAAAAAAAAAAAAATCTGTTTAAAATAAATTTAGAATAAAAAAGCAAGATAAAATGGAAGCTGTGCCATTTCAGAGCAATAATTCTTTGGTAATTCTAGTAGTGTTATTGCTTTTGAAGGATGCATTTTGCATTCCTCAATTATGTTATTGCGCAAAATTAAACCAAGTTAAATTTATTAAATAAATATCCTTATGCAAGAGAATGCAAGATGAAAATAGAAATCGTGCCTTTTCAAAGCAATCATTCTGAGTAGGGTTGTAACGGTATGAATTTTTTACGGTATGATAATCGTCTAAAACAATACCACGGTTTGACGGTTTCGCGGTATACGGTATGTTACAAATGTTACAAAATAATAGAACAGTGAAGCAAATTTGACTTTTTCCAAATAATATATTTTTAGTTACTATAAACAACACCACTTACAATGAACAAATAAAAAAATAATAAAATAATAAATAATGTGTCAAAGTCCAAATAAAGTCCAAATAAACATGGTGCAAATACTCAGTAAAAAAATAGATATAAATATTTACTATACTATAAATAGTTACATAACGAAACTAGATTCAATATGGAACATCCTTAGGTTTTATGTGCCAGCATGGATATGGTTGTCTGTGGATATGGACAGACAAACAGCTGCACCTTCATTTGCGTCTTTTGAAAACAGCAAGAGCAGCAGTTCTTCTTTGCTGTGTCACTGTTTTGTCATGTTTCTTTGCTGCTGTGCATGCAAAAGTACTTAGTATGAGAATTATTTCTTTTTTTTTTGCGTTTTATTTAGCCACGCATAAATGTATGCCCATCTCTCATTCCGTGTTGTTCAAAAAGCTTGGTCCACAAACAAAAGTGAAACCTATGCTTATTGGTTGTGATATAGCGAGTTTGAACCAATCTGGGCATGGAGGAGGGACAATGCATCAATGTATCATGTCTGATTTGTCCGGAGACACAGTGACGAGCGTTTCTTTGTCAAATCAGCGTGGTCAAATTTTGATGACGTAACCACACTGATTCCGGAGCCTCTGAAAGTCCGCGAATGTTATGTGATACAGCACTGGAAAGCTGAGATTCTCTTCTTTATGCCAATCCTTGAATTGTATGAATCGGATCAGCGGATCAAAAGTTATTAAACATTTAAGAGCAATACTTATTTTTAGCCGCGGGCGGCTGTCTCGGTCTTTAAGGGTTAAAACCGTTGATATGCAATTGTTCATGGTATGATAATCGTGCACGTTCAAATCGTGGTAAACCGTCATACCGGTATATTGTTACAACCCTAATTCTGAGCAATAATTCTTTACTGTCAATAGTGTTATTACTTTTGAAGAATGAATGTCTCATGCATTCCTTTGTTATATCACTTTAAAGCGACTGCTAAATTGTTTTTACGCAATTATTTTGTAATTAACAAATTCACCTGAACAAATTCAGGTTCTAAAAAGAGAAAGACTAAAAAGTGTTGACTTTCATATTAAAAACATTCTCGTCAAACTTATTAAAAATGAAATCAAGATAATGCACCAAGTTTTTCATTAGAAGAGATCCGTTCAAAGATTTTAAATATATGTTGGCAGAAAGAGAAAAGCAGCTGAGAATATTAGCGGAAAAAAGGCTATGTTATACTACACTGCTAGTAGTGGTTTCACTCTCCCTCCAGCCGTAGTCCATGCACAATGTAAAATGGCTTTCACACTGGACGTGGAAAGCACTGCGCTATAAGATCTATTCATGGTTTGTACTGCACAATGGGAGATTTGTCGTCACACTAACTAAACCACAATAGCTGTAGTAGAACGCACAATCAACTAGCTTGTTCAAGATAAAAATTGTCTCGACTAAAGTTGAAAAATAGCTAAACAGTCCATTCTGTACTGCACATGCCCATCACAAAAGGAAAGTTCACTCAAACAGTGCATTTACAATTACGCTACTTGGATGTAATGGCATCGCTGGTTAAATGACTTGTTCACTATCAGTAAACTTTAATGTCAATTAAATGCGTTTATTTTATTGACATGTGTTTTTTTTAAATCAGTGTGTTTGACGTTATAGTTTAAAAATCTTGCTAACATTTGCTAAAAACTACATTGTAGTCCTTTGACCAACACACATTTAAATTCGGTGACAAAGTTTAACATTAACCTAATTTATCAAAGCAATATTTAATAAATTATTATAATGAAGTTTTAGTTTCAGCCCAGAATTTCATTTAGGTGCACCCCTAGACTCTAAACACATCATCTCTAAACATTCCTATACACATCATCCCCATTTGATGAATAGATCAGATATAGATGAAGATTACAGGCTGCATCAGTAACAACGTAACACTACAAGTAAGATTTTAAATACATATTGGCAGAAAGAGAAAAGCAGCTGAAAATATCAGCTGAAAAAAGGTTATGCTGCACCACACTGCTTGTAGTACACAACATGGTGATTTCACTCTCTCTGCAGCCATAGTCAATGCAAGATGTAAAATGGTTTTCACACTGGATGTGGAAAGCACTGTGCTATGAGATCCATTCATTACTTGTACTGCGCAAAGGGAGATTTGTCACCACGCTAACCAAACCACAAGAGCTGTAGTAGAGTGCACAATCAACTAGTCATGGGCCGGTATAAGATTCTGACGGTATGATAACCTTGGATAAAAATATCACGGTTTCACGGTATTGTGATTACTGCTCTAAAATATATTTGTTCTCTTTTGAACACAATATACTTTTATTTTGAGAAACAATTCAAATATTTGGAGCAGTAAACATGTCAGGCTAAATGAATTTTGACTTCTGCTGTCTTCATTAGTTTCAAGAACACAAATCTCTTTACAATTTAAAGCAGCATCTTTGGACATCTTTTCTGCTGAAGATACTGTCGTCCTAACAAACAAAAAAAACATTAATAAAAAAAAAAAAAACTTACTTATACCTCAGGAACAGTAATGCAGAAAATGTACAGTTTTAGTACTGTAGTCCTTGACTTTTCCAAACCACGGTATACGTTGAAACTGGTTATCGTCCAATGCCTACAATCAACTAGCTTGTTTAAGATAAAAATTGTCTTGGCCAAAGTTCAAATAGCTCAACAGTCTGCACTGTACTGCACACGCAAATCCCAAAAGCACAGTTCATACAAACAATGCATTTTTAAGCTACTGTGATGTATGGGCATCGCGGGTAAAATGACTCATTCACTATCAGTAAACTTTAGTGTGTTTTTATTGACTTGTGTTTTTCAAAATCAGTGTATTTTACATTATTGTTAAAAAAAATCTTGCTAAAATTTGCCAAGAACTACATAGCAGTTCTTTAACCAACACAAATTACCTTTCGGTGAGAAAGTCTAACATTAACCTTATTTAGTAAAACAATATATAATTAATTATTACAATAAATTAGTGGAATTTTCAATTCAGTGCCTCCCTAGGCTCTAAAAACCCCATAGCTAAATATTCTTAAACACCCCATCCCAATTTGATGACTAGATTAGATATAGATTACAGAATGCATCAGTAACAATGTCAAGCATTACACGTAAATGTGTTTAAAGAACATGTTTAACCAGTTAGCCAATTTGTGCTGGATAGCAGATTCATTGGCACCCAAGTCAGTCAATCTACTTAATTATATTGTTGTCATTTCATCATTAGCCCTCAGCTACATTAACTAACTGAATTTCGAATGTCATATTATCCAATGGAGCTCCTTTGGGATGTGCTGAATAGAATAATCACATCCTGAATGTGCAGCAGATACTTCTGCAGCAACTGTGTGATGCTTTCATCTCAATATGTGCCAAAAATGTCTGATTACTGTTTCCAGCACTCTGCTAAATCTATGTCACAAAAAAATTAAGGCGGATCTGAAAGCAAGATTCCAGTATTAGCAAGTGAATAATAAAGTTGCAGTTGATATGTTATAAACAACAACTGCTGTGCTCACAAAAAAAGTAACACAATCTAGACACCTAAAGCTGACCAGACTGTTGAGTTTTGCCGATGCAAATGGAGCTTTGTTTACAGTAAATAGCAGCACAGATATGCATGCTGTCAACAGTTTTGTGCAAACCAAAACAAATGTAGCAGTCAGCAAAATTACTTCATTTCACAGCACTGAACAAAAAAAAATGAGTCACTGTCATGGTCCATTTATCCTCACAGATCACGCTTAAATGTGTCAACATAATCGTATATTTCACTTAAAGATCTGCAAGGGGCGTTGTAATAATAAACAAATCCTGCAAATGCATTTGTGATTAAATGCCTTCTTTCCTCGAACTGATCTGAAAGTGCAGGTTGCTCTGGTTTAGGGAAGCTGGGTTTGACTGATTACCGTCAATCTTGTCAAAAAGTGTCTAGTAGAGCAGGCTGTGGTTAAGCCTGAGAGGTGAGACACAAACAAACCACAGAAGGGGCAGAGAATGGGAAAGAGGAAATGGCTTTTGATAAGACTTACACAAATGAGAAGAGAACCTGTTTCCCTGAAAAGGCAGCTTGACTGCATGTCTCGCTTTCTGCTGATGATAAACATACATTTATCAGAATAATAAGGGTGGTGTGCTGATAAACCCAACTATTACCAGAGACGTGTGTTAATAAACATTCTAGGAATCCAAATGTATCTCTGAACATTAACAGTTAATGATAACTCACAGGTACATAAGCCTTCCTAGAATGTTTATTAATATGGGTCTCTGTTAATAGCAGATTTTATCAAAATAAAAAAAAAGATCAGAAAAAGATAAGAAATGCTTACAACATTTGATGCAATCTACTTACTTCCTATGCTAGCTTTAAAAAAGTAATACATTTCAATTTATTTTCTAATTACTGTTAATATTTATAATATTTATAAAAAAATTTATTAATATGCATTTATTATTAATATCTTCTTCCATAGTATATAGAAAACATCAGTTGTTTTGTGGATGAAAGCAGACATAAACATGAGATTGTTGTGGTTTGTGATTTAGTGGTCCAGCACACATAATAGTAAGAACAACTTATGATACTATGATTATTATTATTTTAATAAAACATGCAGGAATGCTCAGTAACATGAATAAAATAAATAAATATCAAAAGTGAGTTACAAACTGCACACTTATGCACTATTCTACGCCATTTAGTAGTATAAATAGTGCATTCACACTAGGTGCATCCCAAATCGCACACTTGTGCACTATTCTACGCCATTTTGTAGTATGAATAGTGCATTCACAGTAAGTACGTCCTAAATCGCACACTTATGCACTATTCTACGCCATATTGTAGTTTAAATAGTGCATTCACACTAGGTGCATCCCAAATCGCACACTTATGCACTATTCAACAGCATTTTGTAGTGTAAATAGTGCATTCACACTAGGTTTGCCTCAAATCGCACACTTATGCACTATTCTATGCCATTTTGTAGTGTAAATAGTGCATTCACACGATGTACATCTCAAATCGCACACTTATGCACTATTCTACGTCATTTCGTAATATAAATTGTGCATTACAGTAGGTGTGTCCCAAAAGGCACACTTATGCACTATTCTATGCCATTTTGTAGTATAATAGTGCATTAATACTAGGTGAGCCCCAAATCGCATACTTATGGACTATTCTACGCCATTTTGTAGTATAAATAGTGCATTTACACTAGGTACATCACCAAAACGCACACTTGTGCACTATTCTACGTCATTTTGTAGTATAAATAGTGCATTCACACTAGGTGCGTCCCAAATCGCATACTTATGCATTATTCTACTCCATTTTGTAGTGTAAATAGTGCATTCACACGAGGTATATCTCAAATCGCACACTTAATATGCACTATTTTACGTCATTTTGTAATATAAATTGTGCATTACAGTAGGTGTGTCCCAAAAGGCACACTTATGCACTATTCTATGCCATTTTGTAGTATAAATAGTGCATTAATACTAGGTGAGCCCCAAATCGCATACTTATGGACTATTCTACGCCATTTTGTAGTATAAATAGTGCATTCACACTAGGTGTGTCCCAAATCGCATACTTATGTATTATTCTACTCCATTTTGTAGTGTAAATAGTGCATTCACACGAGGTACGTCTCAAATCGCACATGTATGCACTATTCTATGTCATTTTGTAATATAAATAATGCATTCACACTAGGTGCGCCCCAAATCGCATACTTATGCACTATTCTACGCCATTTTGTAGTATAAACAGTGCATTCACACTAGGTGCGTCCCAAATCGCACTTATGCAGTATTCTACGCCATTTTGTAGTATAAATAGTGTAGAGTGCATTCACACTAGGTACATCCCAAAATGCACACTTGTGCATTTTTCTACATCATTTTGTAGTATAAATAGTGCATTCACACTAGTGCATCCCAAATCGCATACTTATGCAGTATTCTCTGCCATTTTGTAGCATAAATAATGCATTAATACTAGATGCGTCTCAAATCGCACACTTATGCAGTATTCTATGCCATTTTGTAGTATAAATAGTGCATTAACTGAAATTCTAAAAATTATAAGTGCGCTTTAATTACTCGGGGGTTGCACTTATTTAATCGTTAAAAAGAAGTGTGTAATGTTGGACACATCACACACTCAACGATTGCTGCTTTGCTCTTGCAGATGAAGGGGCAGAACTTTCGGGATGTTGGATTATTTTATTTTGTAATACAAAATTTGTGGATTGTCTCCTACAAAATTGATTATACCGCCTCTTGATGATAAATGCGGGAATTATTTGCAGGAATTATTTGGTAGTTTGGTCATTTATTTCACTAATTTGGATACCGTCAAAGATCATCTGGGAAATTATTTGAATTTCCGCTTGGTCAAAAAAGCTTTAGTGTTCCATTTGTGATGACACTACATCATCATTACATCATACATTCATATATTATATTGTTGAGTGTGTAAGTGCATAAGTGTGCCATTTGGGACGCAGCTAATGCTTTATCACTCCTAGGCATGCTGACATTTAAATCATGAGTCACTATTCAAACAACTATAGTCTACTGATTTTACAAAAGGAAATCACATCATGGACTGTTTCCATACAGGTTATAAGATATTCAGTGCATTTTATTATCTTCATATGTTATTGAATTATGCAGAACTTGTTCAAATAAAAAAAAGAAAAAAAAAAAGAATGAGCTTAGAATTGACAAATTTCCATATAATTGCATAACTGCTTATTCAAATGCTTCTTCCATGATAACGTACTAATAAGCAAAAACCTACATTCACTTGCTCGTTCTGAAACAAATCTGACATTTAAGTGTTTTTGTTTGTGCCAGGTACAAGTGAACATCTTAACCAGCCAAACATTCGGGACGCTTTGATTGCAAACATTTGCATATGTTCATATGCGCGGCCTGGCCCGGATTCTGATATCCAGACAATAGAAAAAAAAACAACATGTTATGCGCTACAGGCTGCACTATACACAATCGAGTCTCACATCCACCTACACGCTGCAGTGATGAAGACTTCAAAGCAGCCCATTAACACCACCGATATCGCAGCACTTATCTGCCTCTCGCACCTCAATGTAAATACCCTCTTGAAAATAACAAGGGCGGAAGCAAACCACAAAGATGAATTCTGTTCTCCTCTTCTTCAAACCATCTCATCCACAGACTGGAGCAGCAGTGTTTCACAACTACCTGTTTTCTGAGAAGCTTGTTTTGGGTTTTGATATACACATTAAAAAGGGCACTGACTCAGTATTGCAGAAATCGACTTGCATCTTTAGAGAGATCGACAGATTTGATAATGGTAATTTGATAAAGAGTCATTGTAATAATGACACACATTGACCAAAATTTTCTTGAGGTCAAGGAAAGTTTGGCCAGTGACGCGACTAATCTGACACCAAGTAAATATCAAATGGTGCGTAGATAAACCCCTAATGGCTTATGAAAGTGAAAAAGATCTACTAAGGGGGTGTAACTGTACAAGAGAAATGAATGCCATTTACACTAAATGCCCTTTTTACGTACAATACACAATTGCTTTAATACATCAGAAAACCATGTGGTACTTTAACATCCTCAGATTTAAACAAAGTGGTTGCTAACTTGCTAGTAAAAAAGAAATCAAAATTTCAAAAATTCCTGATTACTTAAGCAGTCATGAATGTGAGGTCAAAGCATGATGCCAAGAAGGCACGAACACTTCTGTTTTTACCAGTTATCAGTTTTACCAGGATCAGTTTTAGGCCCTTTGTTGTTTACAATTTACATGCTACCCCTGGGAGACATTATTAGAAGACATGGGATCAGCTTTCACTGCTATGCAGATAATACTCATTTACTGATATTTCAACTAAACCTGATGAGACGTCTGAACTCTCTAAGCAAACTGGGAGTATTAAAGATGTTAAAGACTGGTTGACCAACAATTTTCTTCTCTTAAAATTCAGACAAAACAGAATTGTTACTTATTGGGCCTAAATCCTGTACACAGCAGATCTCACAACTCAACCTGTAATTAGAGGGGTACAAATTAATTATTAGCTCTACTGTACAGTAACTTATCATTTCTCCCACGTCACAAAAACCACCTTCTTACATCTGAAAAATATCGCTAACTTAAGTATGCTATCCATCTCAGATGCAGAAAAGCTAGTCCATGCTTTTATGACTACTAAACTGGGTTACTGTAATGCTCTGTTCGCTGGTTGCCCAGCATCCTTTATTAATAGACTTCAGCTAATACAAAATGCAGCTACCATTCTTATCAGGCCCAGAAAATATGATCATATCACCCCGTCCTTATTTCCGTTTTTAAATAATCTAGCTCCTGTTTATCTAACCAATCTTCTGTTTCGCTACAATCCAACCGGCTCTTTAAGATCTCAAAACTCAGGGCTTCTGGCTTGCTTCGTTTGGGACTTGTGGAGCTGTGTATCGATGGATTTGCTCTTCAGTGTTTGAACCTTCAGCAATGAAATTTAAACCACACTGAACTGAACTTCAACTCTGAAATCTGGACTTTACTAGAACTACTATGTTAAGCGGCTTTGAAACAATCCACATTGTAAAAGCGCTATAGAAATAAACTTGAAATAGTTGAAAATTGAAATAAACTTGAAAATGACTTTCTTTTTATTTTCAATGCAATTATTGTATTTTCATTTTACTTTATTTATAAAGCACTTCACAACCACCGAGCAACAGATCAAAGTGCTGAACAGTAAAATTAAAATTATAATGGAATAAAAATAATGGTATCACCTTATTTTGATGGTCCCTTTAACGCATTTTGTTGAATTTAAGTGACATTTTATCTTCATGTCAACTAATTCTTATTAGATTATAAGAAGACTGTTAGGTTGGGGTTAGTTTAAGCTGACATGTACTTGAAAAGTTTCTTATAATCAGTTATATGTGTTGAAGGAGCAGTCTCAGCAGATATTAAGCAGACAGTCTACTAATACTCAAATGAGAAGTAACTGACATGTCGTTGCAATAAAATTTTAGTCAACAAAATGAGCAATAGGGACCAACAAAATAAAGTCTTACCAAAATAATAAAAAAACACACATAGCACATAGTATACATTTAAAACAATAATAACTGCACATGTAAGCCATACCTATACACTATATAACAAATATCAGATAAGGTGTCAAAGGTCAAGAAAAATAGGTAGGTTTTGAGATGTGATTGAAACAAAGACAGCAAAGGGGCCTGCCTAATGTAACAAGGTAGAGCATTCCATAACTTGTGGGCAGCCGCAGCAAATGCAAGGTGACCTCTAAGCTTACGTCTGGTTTTTGGGACTCTAACAAGCAGCTGATATGCTGATCTAAGAGAACGTGATGGTATTTGGGGGTTTAACAGTTCAGATATATAGTGTGTAGTAGAACCATTTAAGGATTTAAAAATAAACAAAAAGATTTTAAAATGAATTCTATATTGTACAGGTAACCAGTGAAGTGAAGATAAAATCGGAGTAATATGATCAAACTTGCGACTCCTTGTTAAAAGACGTGCTGCAGTATTTTGCACCTGCAAACGGGCCAAAGAACTTATACCTAAATATAGTGAATTACAGTAATCCAGGCGGGTAGTGATGAAGGCATGGATTATATTAAAGGTGCAGTAGGTGATCTGCCAAAATGCTAACCGCTTAGCATTGGATCTTTGGAATCTTTGGACAGCGGGGAGGGACTGTGATTCAAAGCCACACGCCCTGAAATCACGAGCACGCGCACCGCGTCACAACAGCAGACAAACAACCCACTAGCTCATGTCATTCGCCAGTTAGTTAGTGCCAGCGCCGTGCAGGAATTATATTTATTACTTAGCCACACTTACATGCTATTTCAGAGTGAATATTTAGAGTAGCACGGTAAACAGTATAGGAAGGCCGTCATTGTTCAAAAATGACCCAATGTGAATATAAAAGCAACTTCAGCTCAATAAAGCAGGTTAGGCGGAATAGCGCTATTTACTGATGTTTTGTTGTTAAACTAAATATAAATCTATCTATAAATCATTATCGATGCTGTAAAAGAATCTTATGAAACTGAAAATAATCACATTAATCTTTCACCGGGAGATTTCCGTGGCTAAACAACATGTCTGTGCATATAAGTCATTCATAACACAACACAATCTAACATCAGCTAAGCCTGACTAAAATAGTTTTAAAACAGAACATTACCTGACTAACAGTAATACTTCAGCCATGGTGTCGTACTTCCTCCAGCGTGCTAAAGTAACTCCAATATTGATTCAGGTTTTTAAAAGTTTCAATTCAGCATTTGATTTCTCCCGGTCTGTCTCGTGGCCGCGCGGCCGCTTATACAGACGGGCCGATCTGCGTGAACTTGTCTGCGCAGAAGTCAGACAGACAGTCTGAGCTGCTTATCGGAATCATGGGAGACGTCGGTCCGACTCTATTTAATTGGAGGAACATTTTTTAGTTTTATGCCTTACTCAGAATATAAAAATACATATAAACATATTTAGATCATTTACTTTAATCATTACTATTGGACTGTAAAGAGACTTTCAACCAGCACAACAAAAAATGTTTCTGAGACAATCACCTACTGCACCTTTAAATATAATTTATTTAATAAAATTAAATGTTATTTATTTAGGGTGACGCTGTGGTGCAGTGGGTAGCATGATTGCCTCACAGCAGGAAGGTCGCTGGTTCGATTCTTGGCTGGGTCAAATAGCATTGCTTTGTGAAGTTTGCATGTTCTCCTCGTGTTTGCGTGGGTTTCCTCTGGGTGCTTTGGTTTCCCCCACAAGTCCAAAGACGTGGTATTGGCGAATTGGGTATGCTAAAATTGACAGTATAGTGTATGTGGGTGAATGAGTATGCACATTGGTGTTTCCCAGTGATGGGTTGCAGTTGGAAGGGATTCTGCTTTGTAAAAAATATGCAGGATAAGTTGGCGGTTCCACTGTGGTGACCCCAGATTAATAAATAAAGCCGAAAAGAAAATTAATATTTTTTTTGTTACTCAGCAAATGTGCATTTCTCTTTACAAAAAGACAGCTCTATACATTCTTATGTGATAACTGGAAATCATACAACTAAAGTTGTAACAAAACATGAGTCAATTAAATATTTTCAATGTAAAATGGCCTATGATAGAACTAAATAATGCTAATGGTTCATTCTGTCACAACCCTTTATAAATAACTAAGGCAATAAGCCAAAGAAAAGTAAGTGATGCTATAGGTCATTTAAAAAAAAAAAAATAAAATAAATACCTATTGCTATTAATAATCTGGCAGGCCTCTTAATAGTCACATTGCAAAAGTAAATTGTTTATTTAAGATTTAAAGATAAAGATATATTTTTATTATTATTATTACTACAATGATGACCATGCTATTTTATGTTTGATTGTTCAGTTTCTGTACCTAGATACTCTCCAGTAAACCATAAAGCCCTGTTTATTTCACTGTCATCTTTACTCTGTTGTATATATATATACACACACACACACACACACACACACACACACACACACACACACACACACACACACACATACATTATATATATATACACACTTGTAATTTATACAAATGCAATCTATCTACAGTGCTCAGCATATTTAAGTACACCCCTCACAAATCTTTTTGAATCTTTTGAATTCATATTGTTAATAGGAAGCTATACAATATTATATTTGAGCTTATACATCAGATTAGTCTGTACTGAAGTCAAATCTGGAGCTTATCTAACAAAATAACTCATGATAACGGTCAAAAAAGTAGTACACCCAAATTTATGTAATAGAAAAATATTAAATACAAATAAAAAAAGAGGAAAAATTAAAAGAAGCAAAAATGAAATTTTGTAGGTTGTAATTTGTGTTTGCAATATTTTGCTTGAATTTAAATTGATTATCTTCAACTTCTAAATATGTTTGATGACTAAAATATTGTTTTAATAAACATATCCGTTTAATAAATCTGTTTTGTTTAAATAGATTAAAAAGTTCATTTTTAAAAATGGTTTGTATTTAATTTTGCTGAGCACTGTAACTGAATGAAATAATTGCAAATAGAGCTTTTCTATTAATCTGCTGAAATTATAATTGTATTGCAATCCATAAATCACTGAAAAACAAAATATCACAATGTGAGATTTTTCCAATATTGTGCAGCCCTACCTCCTAATATTAATTACGTTGTTTGTGTTCACTCAAAATGTTCCCTCTCATTTGCCATTCCTGCCCAACACCAAACAAACAATCAACAGAGGATCTGATTTACAAGCAGTGTGCATATAAGAAAGAAACTGTGTCTGTCAGCGAAATGTAAGCTGTCAGTGAAACTCTCAAGTGCTCAGTCTGTCCACATGCAGTAGTATGTTTTAAAGGAATAGTATTAAGTGACTTAAAAATAAACTGGCAAACAGACATGGGGAAATTACGTTGGTTATAGATTATGGATTTCAGTTTTGGTTTCTTTTCCATTTATTGCCACGGCCAAGTTAAATGAAAGGTCATTTAGATAAGCTTTATTTCCCCTGAATATTGTTTCAATAAAATGCCACCTACTGACTAATTGGTTTGTCTCTTATGTCTCTTCTTGTGAGAATCCATCCTTCATGATTACTCACTGTATGCACATTCAAATAAAGATCACAACTGACATATGTACTCACTGAACTCTTGTGAGCACTCTGCTCAGTCTGTAAGGTGAACACCGAGAGGTCTCCGTTCAGGATAACATCAGCCAGAGAGTGAACCAGTGGCTGGTAGTGGATGATCAGGAACACCTAGAGACATTGGACATAATATGTTGTTACATATGCAGCTCAGAGTATAGGCCATAATTGTTATCAGCTACTCATAAAAAAAAAATAAAATAAAAAAAAAATCACAACAAAAACAAACCAGTTTTTTGTACCTGTGACAGCAGGTAGAGTGACACCTGAGGGTTGATTTTGCGGTCTTCAGTCTGGGGAAAATAAATATTGGCATTATGTGGCATGCAAAAAAATCCAAGTTGTGGAAAAAAAATGCAAAAAATAAGAATCACTGTGCTTGAATCACAAACATAAAAATTGCAGTTTAGAAATTTAAATGTCATTAAGTTAGTTTTATATATATAGATAGATATATAGATATATAGATAGATAGATAGATAGATAGATAGATAGATAGATAGATAGATAGATAGATAGATAGATAGATAGATAGATAGATAGATAGACAGACAGAAGTTTGGAGTCAGTACTTTTTTTTCAAGTTTTTTTAAAAAAGTTATTCTGTTCATCTAGGCAGCATTTATAAAATGTAAAAAAAATTTAATTGTTAAATATTTATTAAGATTTTAAATAACTGCTTTCTTAGGTATGTCGTTTTAAATCAAATTATTACTCCAGTCATCATTGCTATTATTACTATTACCATTTTATTATTATTATTATTATTAATAATAATAATAATAATAATAAATATTAGGGTGATTTCTGAAGAATCATGTGACTCTTAAGACCTGTGAATAATAAAGCCATATTCAAATGTCACAGTAAAGACTTTCAGATAATTAAATACTGCTTCTTTACATTCCATTTATGGTTTAATTTTTTTGAGTTTTATTTAAATGAGTAATACAACATTGATAATTACAATAATAAGTAAAGTTACTTAAAGCACCATATGATCTTATTAAAGTACTTTTTAAAAGGTCATGTGAAAAGATCACCCCAGGAATGAAATACATTTTAAAGGTGTCACAATGGAAAACAGTAGTAGTTTATTGTTTATCCCAACACACTTTTATTCAACCAGCAAGTTTTTTTTTTTTTACTGGAAATGACACAGGCTTCTCCCATTCTCAGCTTTTCTTTGCATTTAAACAAAACTCAAAAACTTATGTTATGAATAATTTTAGGTTTGTATGTATACACAGGGTTCATATACAGTTTTACTACCAAAATTCCCTGACTTTTTTAAGACTTTCAAGAACATTTTCATAACGTAATGTTTTATGTAATGTCTACATATACATGGTAAATAATAAGAAAAACAATGACCTTTAAATTTCTTACAGGATATCTACACTGTTTCAATTTGAACTACACTGTTTCAGTTTACTATGATATTTTATGTGAAGCTGCTTACACAGCACTGACCATGTGAAAGCAAGTTTTTGGCCAAGAACAGAAAAGAAGTTCAATTCAATTCAATTCACTTTTGTTTGTATAGCACTTTTACAATGTAGCTTGTGTGGATCCGCAATAGTCCCATTGTAGGATATGCAATGTTGGGATTATAGTTTAATCATAATGGAGTAAAAGTTTATCAACTGCATGCATTTTTAAAGAGCTAGTTTACCCAAAAATCACATACCATTTTCATTACACCCTTCACTTATTTCAAACATTAATATTTGACTTAAAAAAAAACACACAAAATGCATTAAATTTAATAACTCCTATAGTATTGAAACAAGAGAGTGAGTAAATAGTGAGTAAATTTTAATCTGTAAGTAAACTATACCCTTTAACGCCTACAACTGTGTGTGAACATTTCCATATTTCAAATTTTTAAACATCCGGCCACAACAGTTTTTTTTATAATAATAATTTATTTGTTATATATTATTCGAGATTCACTTCTCTACAAAAGCCCCCCAATCAATCAAAATAAGCCTGTTAAATAATCTGGTGAAATTTTAATATATATATTTTATTCATATCGCAATATATATCATAGAAATGTCAGATTTTTCCAATATTGTGCAGCCCTAATTTAAGTATGCAGATATTTGTTAAACTAATTTCCATGACTTTTCCAAAACTTTGTGGGTTTTTTGTTTTTCCAAAACTTTTCCAAGCCTGAAAAAATGCCTTGTCGAAATTCTATGACTTTTCCAGGTTTTCCATGACCACATGAACCCGGTATAAATAATCAATTGATCACTTACAATGGCAAAATGCAGTGTAAGCCTGGATTAAACACTAGCCTACTAGATGCAAGCTAGTTGTTTTTTAGACAAGTGTAGTAATATCCTCACCTGTTCTTGGGTGACCAGTGAATACACATAGAGGGGCAGGAAGAGGCGGTTGAGGAGGTGGTCAGTCAGCACATCATTAAGAAACTCACAATTGATGGTGAGAATGTCATTCAGATAGTGAAGATGGTCAAGGTGCTCGGCTACCAGATCACTGAGTTTTCCTCTGTTTTTATGCCTAATCAGAATAAATACAGATAGGAACGCAATCACAGCATTAATCATACTATATGAAAACAGTACTTAATACATAATGTTAGAAAGAGAAGTTATGTTTTGAATTCAGATGGTTTGGTATGAAGCTCACTGAGATAAAATGTGGACTAAAGTGACACCTAGTGGTATAGAGAATACACAAAATCCATTCTGAATATTATGAAAGCCTTACTCTTCATCAGTCTGCACACATTTGTCCAGCTCGATGACGTGGCTACCGATGAACCAGACCAAATTGGAGAAGTACGGCACAGCTGTTTTATCCCGGATGTAGTGTAGCATGTGCTGGTTGTCCACTGCAGGGATTGACAAACGAGGACATTGTAACTCAGGAACAAACAGAGGGATCAGGAAATAACCACAGTGACGTGCGAAAAGTGTAGCATAACTAATAACACGAGAAAGGCACACACGATGACGGCAACTGGCCCTCATAAAGCGGTTAATTATAGAGCAATGGGCAGAGTGAATGGTCAGATGATGGAGGGTTAAGTTAAATGATGAAACCAAGCCTGGCTGACTACATTTGATCTTATGCAATTGACAAGTCCTGAATTAGGCATGCTTTGAATGTCTAAAGGCTCACTATGCAGTAAACAAAAGCATATGAAAAGGGTTCTGGCTGGGTGCTTACCGCCCCAAGTCAACTGACCTTTGCATGCTCCACTAGTAGAATAAATACAAATATAATACGAGCCTCTTTATGTTTGACATGTGAGATTAGGAATCATTTTAAAGTTCATAAATGGAATACAAGTTGATCTTTAGCCAATGAACCTCCAGAATCTTTTATTAGGAAATTAAAATGCGTAAATACAACCAACACGGTCCAAAGAAATAATAAAATAAAATAAAAATCACCATCAGATACAAAAAAAAAAGGTTGTGAACAAAGGCACCAATAAATAAGTATATTTTAAACTATTATTAAAACGTGTGTAAAGTGTAAACCTTCTGAATACACACACAAACAATGCAACTGTAAACAATAATTCAAGAGAGCATGCAATACGAGTGGCACAAGAAATTCTGAGTTTGACCACTTACATGAGACTGGAATAAGGCACACAGGAGTCACCATAGAAGGAGAGGGGAAGAACAGACAAAGGGTTAAACAGGATGAAGGGACTGAGCTAGTGGAGCTCTGGGCCCTAGAGGCCAAAAGATGAAACCATCACGCCATCTAGTGACTGACGCTAAACCTGCACAACAGACACTCAGGGAACCATAACAGACTAAAATACCAGACATATCGACAAGCCTCATGAATCTGCCAGAACATGCGAAAGCAAAAAGGAAAGCATACTGCCCAACTGCTTAATCCCCACAATCTAGGCATGTAACTAGAGGTTTAAAATAAGTTCAGTGCATTTATATAGTATGCATGTGATCGGTAGGCCCACACTGAATCTGCTTTTTAGCCCATCATTGAGTCTATTTATTTACTTGTGTAAACGTGTATAAATTTATATTTATTAAGTTTTTCAAATTCATTTCAGTAATATTATTGACCAATATGAAAACATTCATCTGAATATTTACAATACAGTTTAGAAAGTAATATTTTTGTCTTTTAGTAGATATATTATTTGACAGACTTGCTTTGTTTACCAAATAAGTGGATCTAGATGGATTTGCATTGTCAACGTTAAAAAAAAATAATAAAAAGCAATTTGTTTTTTCATATATTAAGTTTTTAGTTATGATACTCCCAAAATCACTCCACATAAATCTGCAGTTTTTTTTTTTTTCTCAGCAGAAGTAGCCAAAAAATGTCCGCAGATTCTGTCTAGCCCTAGTGATCGGTCATAAGAAAATCAGTTATACCCCATTTAGACCCGGGAGGTAGACTCATACAGCACTTAAAAATGTTTGAATGACATTGCTATTCACCATATAATAAACAGATAAAAGTGTTACCAGTGTTACACAAAATTTCAAATGCTTGGTGGCCTTAAGATTTTTGTTGATTGCTAAAATTAGTCTCTTAGGCTCACTTATGTTGCATACAGTAAAAGATGAATAATATTGTGAATTAATGTGACAGTTAAATATATTTTGTTTCCATTTATATACATTTAATGTATAATTAATTCAATTGATTACTGCAAAGTTTTACACAGCCATTATGTCATTTTCATGACCTTTCAAAAAAGTAAACAAATAAATAATATGCGCGCAAATTTTGTGCTGCTTCATGTTTCTGTCAACCATGATAAAAATCTCAGGATACTTTGATGAATAGAATGTTCAAAAGTACAAAAATATTAAATGAAAATATCTTCTATTAAAAGCATATACTGTCAATTTTGACCAACCCAATGCATTACAGAATAAAAGATTATAAATGATTACCGATATTTTTACTATTAATTAAAAAAACACCTACTAATATTGACAGAGATGGGTTTTCATATTTGTCAAAAGACTGTATGATAAGCATCTATATTTATTTTAGAACAACTGACCTTTACTTTATAGAACAAGTAGATTTTTATTAAATGCAATGACTTTCAAGCATTTTCAAGTGTTTGCAAATATTATTAGTGCCATTTATATGCACATTTACATTACAGACATGCACTGACAGTACTTTGACCAAAAAAAAAAAAAAACAATCTCCCCAGGGATTGACTAATTATCTAGAAGACAAAACAAATCCCAAAGGCAAGCACAAAGCAGGTAGTAAACATGTCAGTTAATGGAAGAAAGGAAGAATTTATGCTCAAGCACAAGCCAGAGAAACAGAGCAGCATAAGTCCTTTTTCCACCCAATCCAAGTGAAACCCCAGTGTGCCCGTGCATGTATGTAGCGTCAGCAGCGGTTCCTAATGCAAGTGTGTGTTACTCACGGATGACAGAGAGCAGCGTCAGCAGCATTGCCCATGCATCACAGGCATGACAGAGCGATTGACGGCAGTTGAATCAGGGCTCTACTCACCTTTGTACACATTGAGTGTGATAGTCCTGACCGCGATCCTGACCATGCTCTCTGGGTGGTTGAAAAACTTAATGGCCTCCGTGTACAGGGCAAAATCATTAGTGTGCTAGAAGCATGGGAGACAGAGAGCGAGGCCGTCAGCGTGGAGGATTAGCTCAGAGAGAGGAGAGCTGCAACTACTCATGCTACACAACACCTGGAGCTTTGTTTTCTTATGTGAATTCAAGATTTCTACAGAGAAGAAATGGGAACATAAAACCACTAAAATAGTCCCTGAATGCAATACTAATGGATGATAAGTAGATTTAAATGTGTGTAATTAAAATTCTTGTTACATATAACAAATACACACACACACACACACAAAGCAAAGTGTGTTCCCTTTTTTTTTTTGATTTGTAATACTAGATGGAGAAACAAGCTCATTTATTTTATATCCAGATTAAATATGCATTAAAGTTTAATAGATATGCTATATATAGCATGCATTTTATTGATTTTTTACTGTAAAATATAATAGATTTACTATTTGAACAACTTATTTGTTTTTTTTACTAATAACATCTGTTTGATCATTAATAATTAGTAGTATTTTAATTATGAAAACTCCATGTCAAAACAGACTAAAATCAATGAAGCTTATACCTTCCCAATCTTCAATGTTGCGCAGCTTAACTTGTCAGTAGAAACCATTATACATTTGTTCAGTTACATAAAACACATACACACACGCATATTGAAAATGTCCCCTCTTTTTTTTAGTGATGTAAAATCAGACGTTGAAACAAGCTCATTTTTGTTAAATGCACATCCACAGCTATAACTCCCAAACGTTTCCTCAACAATCACTGCTTAATCTCATTTAGTAGGCTGACCTGGCTAATTCTCAAGAGAAGTAACATCTCATACACTGTATAATTTTAGTAGACTTGATCTAGTTTAGTACAGTTTTTGGATTGATATTTTTCTATAAAAAGGATATCTAAAAATGATCGCATTTTACAATTATGTTACATTTGTTTACATTGGTTAAAATAAAAACATAGCTTGGAGTATTTAATAAATACTTTTGAAACAATTTATGAACATACATTATTAAGAAGTAACATTACTTCATCTGCTTACTTTATTTATTTATGAAACTTGGATAACCTGAATAAAAAACAAAAAGCTGTATAGAGCATTCAGAAAGTATTCACAGTGATTCATTTTTGCTTTATATTTTTAAGACAATGTGAAAGACGTTTGTGGAAAATCTTTGTAAATTTAATAAAAATAAATAAATAAATCACAAGTTCTATGCATTCACAACCTGTGCCATGGCACACAATATTGAAATCAGGAGCCCCTTGTCATGCCCGAAATGTTTCTAGAACTTGATTGGATTCAACAAGTGGCAAATTCAGTTGACAAGACATCAAGGTCACAGTCAAGTGAAGGTCACATATTTGTCTATAAGGTCACACAGTTAACTTAATAGTGTATGTAAGAGCACAAACCAAACCATCAAGTACAACTAATTTTTCTGTAGACCTCCGAGACAGGATTGTATGAAGGCACATATATGGAGAAGGGTACAAAAAAGCAGGATTGAAAAAATGGGTTCTTCCTATAATCTGTTGCAGAGCAAAAATGAACATTTAGTGTGGAATTCGATGGTCACTCTGAAGGAGCTCGAGCTTTTCTCTGTGGAGAGAAGAAAAACTTCCAGAACAACAACCCTCTCTCTCTGCAGCACTCCATTAATCAGGCCTGTATGTTAGAGTGGCTAAACACCATGACAGTATGTCTGGAGTTGCTAAAAACTCTTTGTCTGGAGGAAACCATTGGCCAATGCCATCCCTAGAGTGAAGAATGGATGCATAAAGCCAAGATAGCAAAGAGGCTATAAGACAGGGGTGTCCAAACTCGGTCCTGGAGGGCCGGTGTCCAGCTGAGTTTAGCTCCAACTTGCTTCAACACATCTGCCAGGAAGTTTCTAGTATATCAAATAAGAGCTTGATTAGCTGATTCTGGTGTGTTTTATTAGGGTGGGAACTAAACTTTCCAAGACACCGGCCCTCCAGGACTGACTTTGGATACCCCTGCTATAGGGTGTTGATCACCTGATGTGAAGCACAACAGCAAGTCTTTTAGTCTTTTAGAATAGTAAACATGGTTTTC
Source organism: Danio rerio (assembly GCF_052040795.2). NCBI lineage: Eukaryota > Metazoa > Chordata > Actinopteri > Cypriniformes > Danionidae > Danio > Danio rerio. Next base: position 26,351,449 of record NC_141023.1, read on the forward strand.
CATGAGAGTATGCACACCAGCCTGTTTGTGTTACTTAGCAATATATATATATATATATATATATATATATATATATATATATATATATATATATATATATATATATATATATATATATATATATATATATATATATATATATATATATATATATATACACACACACACATTATATATATATATATATATATATATTATTTATTATTATTATTTTTTTTTCTTTTCTTTTAATTTTGACCCACTTATGGGACATCTATGTCAAAGTTCCTGAATTGTCCAACCAGAGCTCAGAAATATCTGGAGAGATCCAAAAATGACAATAACTGTTAAACCTGATGAAGCTTGGGAAGGACTCCAAGCATGGAGAAACTGCTAAAAAATAAGTGTGTCAATATTGTAGCATTACACTCAAAAATATTTCAGGCTATAATGAGCACCAATTTAGGTGCTTCAACAAGCTACAAAGGCTTTGAATATTTAGGTCTATTTTTTATTATTTCAATAAATTAGCAATTACTTTATACCAACTACTTTCACGTTGTCATTATGGGGTATCGTTTGTAGGATTTTGAGGAAAAGTATGAATTTAAAATAAAACATAAAATATTCTGGGATAAGGCTGTAACAACAAAATGGAAAAAAACTAAGCACTGCGAATACTTCCGGAATGCACGTAATGTTTAACTAACAAGTGTTGAGAAAGATTTACACTACACTAATCTTATTTTAAAGATTTACTCTTTACTTTAGATTTAAATGTTAAAGTATTTTGTCCTTTGCTGAATAAAAATCCAAAATACAGAAATCTTAATACTAATAACTGCTAAATGTTTAAAAACAGATTATTTGATGTATATGGTTACTGGTGTAACAGGCCAATTCACACCACACCAACAGCACATGCCTCTCTGACACAACATACACAAAGTGTTGTAATCTGTAGGTGTTGAAGAAAAATACTATTCAAATGCATTCTACAAATTAAAATAAACATCAATAACTTACACTGATTTACATAATTCTAACTGTAATTTTACACTAATAATGTATATAAAAACAATGCAGCTTCAAATCTCTCATAGAGTGAATCCTTCCGTTTAGGCCTTCTCTATTCCTGACACCAATGATCCCCAGTATCAAAGGTGCCACAGAATAAAGAGCACACGACTGTTAAACACAACCATTTACAGTACACCAATAACTTCCCCCTATACAAAGGAGCCCTGAAACATATGTCACCTTCCAATCAGCATAAAAAAAACTAGTTAACTTACAACTGGCCCTTTTCTGTCCGAAATGAAACAAAATAATTGCTCAAGTTGCATGAAGACACAGGAAACATGGTTTTACAGAGTCACAGTGAGCTGTTAGCTCTTCCTGGAAGAGCTCTGCTCGATCACAATCGAACCCACAAATAAAAGCCCCCTTCTGCTTTCAGTACATGATCTGTCATTTAAAAAATGAGAGCTGCCCCAGCAAATGCATCTTACCTCATTGTAAAAAAAGTGAACGGTGTGGTTGTTCAGCTTCAAAGACAAAGTCTTCAAAAATGAGATATAGTACGCCATAATTTCTTCATCGGAGAAGTCAAATTTATGCACAATAATGGAATTAACATGATTATTAGACAGCAAGTAATCTGAAAAGGAAAATAATGCAATATTGAACATTCAGAACATTAACATAAAATCATAATGCATTAATCGTCCCCTCCCCCTTTCTGCAATTACTTACACAGAGAGGTCTCATGACTGATGTTCTCGAAAAGAATGTTGAGCGTTTGCAGAAGCTGGACACAAACATAGCGTCCAGATTTCTGTCGTAATATATTGAGGAAAAATGCAAACATATTCTTCTCCAAAAAGAAGCTATGAAGAAAGCATGATGCATTCAGTCACTTATAACATGATTTAGTTTTTTGGAATTTAAAAAAAATAACAACAGAAAGGCAAAACTCACTCAAACACTGAGCTGTCATTCTGATCACCCCAGATGAGAATCTCAGTAATGGAGCGAATAGTTTCCACGAGAAGATTTCTGTTGTGATCAGTCACTGTTGTGTTCTTTGTTAGGACATGGTACATATACCTAAATAAAATATGGTTTGCATGTCAAATGAAATGTCATATTATCACTACACCTTACATATTAACATATCTTTAAAAATTTTCATATTAGAAAGCAACATTAAATAATATGTTTAAAACTACAGTAATCTAACATAATATAGAATTACATAAACTAACTTAACGTTACTGTACAGTGGCCACTATTATTATGTCACAAAAATCTTACTAACGTTAAATAGCTCACTTGATTTTGACAAGTCCGCTGTTTTACACACACAAACGCGGGCTTGATTTAACCATTAAAATTAATTATGTCAGTAGAAATAATACGTTTCAATTTTCTAAACGTACCAATGACTTTCCACAGCAATGACTAACACTGGCTCAATAATACAGCTTTAACTCTACGAGCTAGCGAACTAGCTACAAATTACCCAAAACAACTTACTTCAAATGGTCCAAAGAATGAATGTTTTTAGACTTCCCCTGTCCTCCGACCCAGCTTCTTGACCGCCCAAACATTTTCGGTTGCTTTTATCTCGCAAACTCTATGTTTTCAGCCCAATTTGCTAAGCGTAGGAATCCATATCCGCCGCAGTGAAGGCCCCGGAATCCTCACATGAAAACATACCTGGCGACCTATCGCTCAAGACAGCCCAGCTCACGTTATCTTGGGATTTGTAGTTTATCTCAGTTCTGACTAGAACGCATTAACATCTCACCACCACATCGCCACGCACTCTATTTCCCAGAGTTCATTGCGCAGGCAACGGTTTTGGTGAAGTCATGAGAAAGCGCCGATTGTTTTTGTTTTTCACGCGTTATAAAGCTTCGCCGAGCATTCGGGTGATTTATATTTCTGAATGTTCAGCATTTTAACAAGGACTCGGGATATATGTGTCCTAATGTCAAAGAGCAGCACGTGGCCTTGGAACATTCAAGCATGCTTTCCTTCACTAACTTATGCGCTGTATAGTGGAAACATACGTGATTGTTGAACGGATTGCAGGAGGAATTCTGCTGAAAAGGGAGTTGCACCGCTACTTGACGAAGACGAATGGATACACACTTCATCACTACCTTGTTTCATATAAAGTGCGATTAAATGCCTTTAATGTGTCTGTTCTGCTCTTTGAAACTGAAGTCTATGTGGTGGAGTCTATGACAAACTCAGTTTACTTTCAGTTAGATTCAGTGGAATCGCTAATCGACGAGCTTCCATATATGTATTATCTCGGCCTGTTTTTTGTCAATGTCTTAATCCTCTACTATGCCTTTTTAATGGAGTACATAGTTCTTAATGTAGGGATAGTGTTCTTGCCAGAGGATATGGACCAGGCTCTCGTGGATTTGGGCGTTCTCTCTGACCCAGCATCTATTCCCTATGACACAGACACTGAACTGGATGTTTTTGAGGGATATCTGGAATAGACTAACGCTACTATGACTGGCAATCCCAGCCGAAGCTGCTTTGGGCAAGGTGTCATTTGGTTAAAGGAGAACCATTGTCAAAGGGAACTACATTTGGCATTAAAAGATGCTGCAGTGGTCAGTTAGTATAAAAATGAATGTCATGAATAAGTAAGTCATGTTAAAATATATATGTGATTCATACAAAGTCGGGAACAAATCTACATTAAGTGTCTTGTCCTTACAGGCTGTCCAGACTCGGAGAACTGACCTGCCATCATGCTACATGGAATATTTTACCTGGAACAGATAAGCTGAGCGGACCGTGTGCTTTTCCATGGAGCAGCCAGTCAGTGTTTCTTCAGAGCTCAAATTCAGGCACTAACCACTACTGTGGGTATTAATATTACATTAGCCTATTTATTTTTAGCTTGGCCTTCAGCACTCGGGCAGGATTCTGTGTCGATGTGACCCCGTAGACAGGCGCCCTTAAATGTGGTCTGCCTTGGCATGTTTTCTTTCCCTTTAATACCATTTAAATGAGCAATACGTCATGACACACACACAATCCGCCTGAATCAGTGTTTTATTTTCTATGAGACTCCTTTTGGAACCACATATTTGTGACGAAATGAATTATTTGGCTAAGGTTCATTTACCAGTTCAGTATATATTTAATAAATGATTACTTTGACTTTCCATGGTGTCATATTTGACTTTCAAATCTCTAGTGCCTAATTATAGAAAGTCACTGTGCTAGCTTTGCTTTTCTAAATGAAAACCTACACTGTTACCTACCTGTCTGTCTGATCATAATAACAGAAATATATCCATTCACATGATCTTTCATTTACACAAAAACTATTTACAGAAGAAAGTGTGAGTGGACAAAGTATTTATAATAGGCATGAAACTTAAGGATTTCTAACAGAAACCCATTAGGTTGAATAGGAGTTATACTCAATTAATTTGGAATAAAAGCAAACAAATAAATACACTACTTGACAAAAGTCTTTTCATTGTTCTCAGTTGTAAAAGCAACAAATAATGACTTCTAGTTGATCATTTGGAAAAGTGGCAGAAGGTAGATGTTTCTGATGAATCATCTGTTGAACTGCATCCCAATCATTACAGATACTGCAAATGACCTATTGGAACTCACATGGACCCAAGATTCTCATAGAAATCAGTCAAGTTTGGTGAAGAAAAAATCATAGTTTGGGGTTACATTCAGTTTGGGGGCGTGCGAGAGATCTGCAGAGTGGATGGCAACATAAACAGCCTGAGGTATCAAGACATTTGTGCTGCCCATTACATTAAGCCTGGTTTATACTTCTGCGTCAAGTGACTGGCGTAACTCACGGTGCATGCAACGCGCGTGGCTGTGCATTTATACTTCTGCACACTGTTACGGTTGGTCTGCATTAACACTTCAGAAACGCTAGTTGGCAGTGAGGTGTTAATGCTCCTCTGTGTCGAGTTTCTCCGATGGTGTTTTGTTTTTTATGAACGCTTCCTGAATGTACAAGTGGCTCAAACTCGCTCCTTTTGAGGCAGGACTGGCAGACATGCAACATCTTTAACTATGAGGTAAACACAAAACAAAACTTTCCATCCGGAGATCCTTCACGGGACTTCACACTGGTAAACAATCGCTCCATCGGGCTCACCCAGACTCGTCAGCGATATCAAGCCGACCAATCACAGAGCTTGTGCTACGCATCGTTGCGACGTGTAGTTACATTTTTTGAGAGGTGCACAGCAGCGACGGCCACGGGATAGGGCTATGCGTCAATGCGTAGGCTGAGCTGTAGCATACAAGTGTGCTTGACCCAGAAGTATAATTCAGCCTTTACAAACAACAGGAGAGGGCAAATTCTTAAGCAGGATAAAGCTCCTACTCATACTTCAACCTCCACCTCAACAGTCCTGAAAGCAAAGAAGCTCAAGGTGCTCCAGGATTGGCCAGCCCAGTCACCAGACATTAACATTATTGATGTCTGGGGTAAGTTGGAGGCATTGAAGATGAATCCAAATAATCTTGATGAACTCTGGGAGTCCTGCAAGAATGCTTTCTTTTTCATTCCAGACTTTATAAATAAATTTGAGTCACTACAGAGACGTATTGATGCAGTCAGCCAAGCTCATGGGAGTCAAACACATTATTTATTCTTTTTCCACTGCACCATGACTTTATATTCTATACTGTACATTGTTTCTGTTAAGAGACCAGACTTTTGTCTAACTCAGGTCTTACTGTTCTAATTAAATAATTAAAAATCAAGACATGATCATATTTTATTTTGCTAAAATAAGTGTAATCTAGAGGCCTTTATCTTTTATATATTCCGCTTCTGATACCAAAAGATCAACCAGAAGTCAAGGCATTTGCTGTTCCTAAAACTTTATAGGCGACAAGACTTTTGTTAGGTAGTGTATTTTTGATTATTCGTGTAGTTTTCTTCATAATAAATATATTTTTAACAATGTTAAACTTGTCATTAAAAAAAACATGTTGAAAAAAGAACTATATAGCTAGAGTTTTCTTGTTTTGACACATTAAAATGTGGTTAAGAAATAAATATATATTTTTTCCCAATTCCATTGGTCCAACCATTCCATTGGCAATTACAAAAAATCCTTAGTGTTTAGCCAGTATAAGTCTAAAATTCCATTGATAATGGTCTTAAAAAGTCTTCGGTTTAACGATGAAACCTACAGAATATATCTGTCTACCTGTCTGTCTATCTATCAACGGTATGTATGCAGTGCTTGGATTATGTAATCATAATTTGTAAACATTTTGGCAGTTGCAATTATGTCAGATTATGTTCTGAAATGCTTATAATCATACTACAATTACATGAATATTCCCGCAAGGTGAGTAAATTATTCTGTTTTCTCTGTTAAATTTTCAAAATAAGCCAGCTGTGTGTGTGTGTGTGTGTGTGTGTGTGTGATCTTTTAGTTTTGAATATTCAGAATATAGAATGGCCATGTAAATAAATTTGCAATCTTTGCCTCTGAATTTGAAGTGACAATAAATAAAAATTAAGCAAGTTAGGTAATCAAAATATTATCTAATAGTCTGAATGTACAAATGAGTAATCTACATTACATTTAATGTGAAATCAGTACTACCAGACTACAATTTGTAAGGAAGCTACCCAGCACTGTATGAGCTGGGTATAGTATGAGCTGAATTTGATTGATTATTAATTCAGTGCAACTGAACATAAAAATTAAAGCTGCAGTAATAACTAAAATAAACTCATAAGTAGTTTTTCTGAATTATAAAAGAAACTAAAATATGTGAACTTGTCAAAACCAGCAAAGCCAGACGCATATAGCTTGTTTATTGTAAAAAAAAATATATGTACATAAAAATCATATTTACATTTATAAAGCAACAGTAAAGTGCTGAGAAACATTATCCGTCCACAATAATGTGAGAAAGTGCAAAAGTCAGTCATCATATCAGTCATAAAGTAAGTTTAAAAAGAAAAGAGAAACAGCTTTTAAAGCAGTTTAGTGTCCTTGTCGTCAGACGTTGATGAACTTTTGAAGTTTATGGTTATTAAACACCCTGCTTGTAACAGTGTAACCATTTTAATGTGTTAAAGTGATTTAATCCGTGAATCTTGAAGACGGAGGTGCTCAAAAACTCCATAGGGTATACAGTTATTCCACAGCCTAATGACAGACAAGGAAAACAACATTACATCAACATTGCAGATTAGAAAATGTATTTGAGCTGCATAACGTTTTATTAAATACAAAATCGTTTTTTGTAAAGGCTTAGATTATTTTTTGGGGCATATTCTGATTTTATCCAGATGGATTTTTAACTCATTTTAAAGTCTTGAAAGCGGGAAAACGCACATTAATCTTTTTGTGTTTATTCATTATTTTTGTAGATGGTCTGAAATCTGATTTTTACAGGTGTTTTAGTCTGAACATTTTTTTATTTCGTGTTTAAATCAGGCTAATGTTGTGATACATCCTGAAATGCTAATATTTAAAAACTATAATAAAATAATTGATGACCAACACTTTAATCTCAATGAATGTTAAAGTGTAAATATAAAAATAAAAAAATAGACACTTACTCCAAAGACTTCATTCCAGGGCAGTTTTTCAGCGCAGCACTGAGCTTTGTAGCTCCAATGTCGGTGAACTTGTTGAACTTAACACTGAAAGTAAATAACAATTATTGCATTAATATAATATAATATTACAGAACATTTAATATAAATTCCATATTTTATCTAAATTTGAACATGCACTACCTAACAAAAGTCTTATCGCCTATTCAAGTATAGGAAAAACAAATAATAACTTGACATTATGCTTATTTTACCAAAATTAAATATGATCATATGATATGATGCATCCATACATCTCAGCAGTGACTCAAATAACTTATTAATAAAGTCATCTGGAATGGCTAAGAAAGCATTCATGCTGGACCCGCAGAGTTCATCAAGATTCTTTGTAATCTTCTTTGATGCCTCCTCTTTCATCTTACCCCAGACATACTCCATATTGTTTATGTCTGAAGACTGGGCTGGCCAATCCTAGAGCGCATTGACTTTTTTTGCTTTCAGGAACTTTGATGCGGAGGCTGTGGTATGAGAAGGAGCACTATCCTGCTGAAGAATTCACCCTTTCCTGTGGTTCGTAATGTAATGGGCAGCACAAATGTCTTGATACCTCAGGCTGTTAATGTTGCCATTCACTCTGGAGATCTCTCGTACACCTCCATACTGAATGTAAACCCAAACCATGATTTTTCCTTTAAACTTGACAGATTTCTGTAAGAATCTTGGGTCCATGTAAGTTCCAATATGTCTTCTGCAGTATTTATGATGACTGGGATGCAGTTCAACACATGATTCATTTGAAAAATCTACCTTCTGCCACTTTTCCATAATCAACTAGAAGTCAAGTTATTAGTTGTTGCTCTTACAACTGGGATCAACAATCAGACTTTTTTTCAGGTAGCATATATTAAAATAGATCAGAAACTCTGTCAAAAATGAATAGGATATTAATTGTCCTTTTTTTTTTTGTAATTTTGTAAAATGATTTGACTGAATCTAGACTCTTACTCAAGGTCTTGCAGTGATTTCATGTCTGGTAAAGCCAAGGCCAGATGTTCAGCACCACTGTCAGCAATCGCATTTCCATACAGTCTAGAAGTAAAGAAAATGGAGTCATTGTGACGAAACAAGTTTTTTTTTTTAGAAATCGTTCCAAAACTCAGGTCTACTTAGTGCTGGTAAATACGTAACTTTTCCAAGAGTGAACATACCTGAGTGTCTGTAGAGAAGGAACTGATGCCAGAGCTTGAGCCAGTTTTCCCACTCCAGCATCTCCAATTAAATTCTGAGACAGGCTGAATGGAGGCAAAATAGTACTGATCATTTGTGAGACAGTTGTTGCTTTTTTCAATTTATAATTAATGTAGAAAACACCCTGACTATTAAGTGCCAGTGTTTGATACTTGGGTAAATATTTCAAACTTACATGAGCAATTTCAGACATTCCAAAAAATGTAAAACGCCAGACAGTTTCTCCGCTCCAGAGTCTCCAATATGGTTTTTATCAAGGCTAAAGGGGGGAAAAGTTAAGATTTTTTTATATTAACAAAAAAAAAAAGATAAATAGCACTCTTTGTTGACATTGACTGTTGCATTTTAGAATGAAAACACTCCTTGTCCAGACTGGTAATACTGCATAATAGTATGCATAATAATATTTATTCTGGAAAAGTTTTTACCTTGTGACTTATGCAAATACCTTTTTATTTAATTAAAATATCTAACTTAGGTAAGAGTGCATATGTTCTTTTTTCATTTCATTTTCTTGTCGGCTTAGTCCCTTTATTAATCCGGGGTTGCCACCGCGGAATGAACTTATCCAGCAAGTTTTTACACAGCGGATGCACTTCCAGCTGCAACCCATCTCTGGGAAATGCTTTTATTGTACGTTTTTTTAATTCATGCACATTTTGTCAATTCAGCCTGCATTTTATTAGGCTTGTGCTCAAATAAAAATAAAATAAAAATAAAAATGCTGCAGGGGACAGACTAGTTTTGCAATAAGCTTGCATAAGTATTAACAAGCTTGTTAGGCATTCATTACGAATTCAGAAGCTATGAATATGCCAAACAGAGCCAAATACTTACTCCAGACACAGGAGAGACTGCAGAGAAGGCAGGACCTCTATGACTTTAGGGAAAAGTTCAGGACCATTCTGCACTCCAAGGCTGCAATGGAGAACAAGACCCAGTATGATTAAATTAGCACTTAATGAATAATAGAAGCAATAATAAACGATAAAAGTCTGATTTACTTACCCAAATTCCAGTTTCTGAAGATGCCGGAGAGCTGGTACACCTTCATCCAGTGCAGGCACCAGTTCACTGAAAACACATAAGTCGTGCACAAATAAAATTAGTGTATGGTAAATATAAATGCTATTATATTCTTTCATTCATTTTCTTATCGGCTTAGTCCCTTTATTAATCCTGGGTCGCCACAGCGGAATGAACTGCCAACTTATATAGCACGTTTTTACACAGCGGATGCCCTTCCAGCCGCAACCCATCTCTGGGAAACATCCATACACACTCATTCACATCCATACACTATGGACAATTTAGCCTACCCAATTCACCTGTACTGCATGTCTTTGGACTTTGGGGTAAACCGGAGCACCCGGAAGAAACCCACGCAAACGCTGGGAGAACATTCAAACTCCACACAGAAACGCCAACTGGCCGAGGCTCGAATCAGCAACCTTCTTGCTGTGAGGCGACAGCACTACCTACTGCGCCACTGCGTCACCTACACTATTATATATCATACATAAAATTGATGCTGTACCTTGTGGGCAGCTTCTTTTCTCTGTGAATCTGGACGAGGACAGGCAGGCTCTCTATGTGATACCCTTGTGTGGCCTTTAATGGGTTCAAGGTGAATTTCTCAATTGCACTTTTCAAGTTCAGTTCATCGTTGCTTTGATGCAAGTCCTCCCATAAGTCGATGGTATCTTCTGCATGCGCCCTAATGGTAAATTAAATCATAAATAAAATCATTTAGCAAACATTCACTGCAAATCCTGCCAGATTTCTAAAAGAATACAAAATGTAATTCAAATATTTAATTAAACCTGTGTGCCATTTTATAAAAATTTTCTGTGAAAAATTAATGATTTGAAGATTCTTCTCACACCAGTTTTGTGACTTTTAAAACAACAAAGGATAATTTACTAAAAAATGCATGAATGAATCATTCTTATGAATGATTTAATTACTAATACAAATTTCTGATAATCAGAAATGCAATTATTTGACATTATAACATTTTGAATAAAGCACACAAATCCATGCCACTTTAAAATAAGTGACCCTAACTACTTAGTACTTCTATTTATATTATTAATTTTGTACAATGCAAATATTGAATATGTTTTTCTACCGTTTAAAATATCTGCATGTTATTACATCTGTAACTGATTTATGTAATTGCAATTTTGATTACACTGTTGACCCTTAAACTTAAATACCATATAACAAATAAAAAAATAAAATAACCTTAATAGTTACCATTGTTCTACCTCAATAAAAAAAAAAGTGTTATATAAACACAATAAGTACATTATAGGTACTTGCTTTATGATGAAAGTACCTAGTGGTTAAAGGTCCTGTAAAATTAAAATAAACTTTTAGATGTTGGTCACAGTCACATAGTCCATACAGATCGCTGGAGAGCTACAAATACTGTCATGCACCACACACTCACACCTGTTCCTGTTTCACTTTGATTACACACCCACACACACTAAAACAGCCGGAGGATCATCTTGAACTGATTACATGGACTTCAAAAGCAGCACAGACACACACACACCAATTGCTGAGTCTTGTTATACTATGAATATTAACAATGCGTTTCCTTTGTCTAGCCTACTAGCCTTGCCATGTTTGACCTTTTGCCTTGTTTTATTGTTTCTGATTTTGCCGCCTGTCCTGACCATTTGCCTGTTTACTGACCATTCTTTGGATTCTTTGTATGCAGTTCTTTGCTCCTGTGATCAACCTTTGCCAACCTTACTATTCTTGTTAATAAATACTGCATGTGAATCCTCTACTCCGTTGTCGCCCCGACATTCTCACAACAATATTAGCATTAGTATGTAGTTTTAAGGATATCTATTAGATAGTGTGCTAACAGTGACATAATTGACATTTAGAAGATATAACCCTGATATAAACATTCAAAGCTAGCAGTTTGCAACTTCCACTTAAATGGATATGTTTTTTTTTTTTTCACGTCACCTCAACAAATCTTGACCAAATACTTTATAATATTCAACCACTCTCACTGACAGAGCTGTTATGAAACAAAACGCTATTGGTTTTCTTATTTAAAGAGAAGGAGCTACTCTATGTCTCACCCTCTCTTCATGTTTCAGTTGAAATTACATTAAACATCGAATAAGAAATGCACATTTCAAAGCACTTCTCGGTATCTTTGAGGCCACTTCATATAAAGCGGGAACTAAGAGTGTCTACCTTAGATTTTTTGCACTCTTTTTTGAAGCTTACAGATACAGACTGTATCTGAACTGGAATAAAATCAGCATCTTTCAGTATTTCACAGAAAAAGGTTAGGTCTCACAGGCTTTAAACTCAGCAAACAAAACATTTTCCTATCTAGGTGTACAGCCGTGTAACTTCTCACCAGAAGGATGCGATACATTTGAGACCCACAAGCTCTTTCAGGCCTCTGATGGGAATGCATGTGTCCTGCAGGTTAATGGTGAAGGTCCGCTTCATTGCGCTTGCATGTTGAAGGATATGGCATATCACGTACACATCCGATGGGGAAAGCTGGGTCCCACAGAAAGACAGATCATCGGGCAGGTTCTTTACTAGCCCTTGGGCAAATTTGACACTGCAGGTCTCGTAAACACAGTGAAACAATTCAAGTAATCTGGCAGGAACCAAATCTTTGGGTTTCATGCTCTCTAAATGAGCTTCGACGGCCTTCCTTTTGGCTTTTAAGTCCACACTGCTGTCTATTATGCTGAGTCCACTTGCTGTCTTCTGGAAGATTAAGCCGGTGATGAACCTCTGCAGGACGTCCTGCGATTCTCCCTGAACCTTTCGTTTTTTGTGCTGCACCATGGTATTTGCCACCACCGTTTTATCATTGACCTGTTTGGATTGCACCAAATGCAAAGCACTTAGGAAGTTCTGAGTGAAAAGGTCAGCAAAGTGGTTTTCCTCTTGCTCAGATGTCTTATAAGGTATAAGTATTCCACTTTTCAGAGCGCAGTCCAGCAGTTCTGTGGATTTGACAAGGTTGACGTGTGTATCGTGATTCTTGAAGCCCTCCCATGCCATTTTACACAACTGCGGGGTGTCGAGTTGTTTCTTCTTTGTGCTGTTTCCAATGCTAGCCAATTCCAGATGCTTGGAGGTCACTCTTTGGTACAAGTCTGTGAGAGTTGAAGGCAAATCCTCACCATCCTGATGCTTGAGCAGGAAGCAGGTAGCCCAGCAAAGCAGCGGGTTAGAGCATAAGCTAAACATGTACCCTTGATTCTTAATCTTTTGTAGTGCACTCTCTCGGAGGGAAGCTTCCTCAAAATATTTGGATGTATACAATTCAATATCCTCAGGAGAGAAGCCCCAAATCTCCAAAAGGCAGTCCATTTTTCGCAGCACCTGATTTAAAACGTCTTTAGGCCTCGTGGCGATGAGAAGTGTGCAGCCCGAGAGGATTTCCTTTTGAAACAAACCTGAAAACAGCTGCTTGATGGTGTATTTAGTGTCTGTGTGTGATTTAGCAGGGGACTGAAGAAGCCCCTCAAGGTCTTTTATATGATCAAAGCTGTCAAAGATAATGAGAACTTCATCAGGACAGGACAGAATGTGTTTGAAAGCAGCATTTGAGTCCTCGCAGTGAGGAGATGTAGAAAAGTCGAACAGTAAAGTTTTTAAGCTGTAGTTGGATTGTTTGAAGTCTAAGATTTTACAGTTCATGAGAAAAACAAACTGAAATTGAGGCAGGCCGCTGTTTGACCAGTCCAGGCACAACCGCTGAATGAATGTGGTTTTCCCCACGCCGGATTTTCCGAGGAAAGCAAATGATTGTTTGGATTTGGAGTCAAGGTTATGAAACAACTGACTTGTGTCCAGCTTTGCTTTCTTTCGCTCTGAATCGCTGAGGACAACCAGCTCTTTCTCCAAACACTTGTTTGCATTCTTCCCAGATTTGATAAGAAGTTTCCTCTGAACCAGATGTGCATCCACGTAGTGTGACTGCATTCCCATCCCTCCACGCATAGTGCTGCAGACATCTCTCAGGTGTGATTTTAAGCGATGAATGTAGTCTTTGACACACTCTGTAAAACAAACATTTATTATGTTTTACATATTTTAATAAGCTCATTCGGTTTTGCATACAGAAATGGTTTCTCACCTGGCGCTTTGGGACGGACTTTGTTTTTTAGTTTTGGAGATGGGGACTCTGTATTCTTGTCTGGGTTTCCTTCTGTATTTAGTAAAACAAACAAGCAGTCATTTTGATTCATTCATGAGCCAACAAAATAGTTGTCATTTCATATGTGCTAATAAATCCTGATGTTTTGCATTGCCACCGTAGTGTGAATGGTTATGTAGAAATTTATCTGACTCTTACTCAATTTTGATGGACATACATTATCATTCTGGGCTACAAACATCCTCTACTCCTTAACAGCACAGTACAGTAGCACACAGGGCAAATACTTGACCACAAAAAGTAGGTTGTTCATTTTAAATATTTTTTGAATGCAAAACTTCTGCTCATTAAGCAGTAATTAACCATTTAAAATGAAATTCAGTTAGATTTACCAATAAAAAAATATGTCTTTTAAAAAAGTAACATCAGCAATGCTTTCCGCCTAGTATATTAGGGGGATTCAAACATATGCAAAAAACATATACTAAGTACAGTGCTTCCCACAGGTTTGAGAAATACTTGCGGTGTTAGCCAGATTGGAACATACCTTTTACCCATCACATAAAAGATCAACTGCATTCGACAAACAAAAAATAAAAGTGTGATTTTTTTTTTACTGTATTTTTTTCATTATGACAATGTTATACACTGTTTTCAGCTGGGTAAATGGGGCTTTTAAAGGCTGTTAAAATAAAAAAAATAAATAAAAAGAAATCCACTTTTTATTTTACCTTTATTCTATAAGAAAGTCTTATTTGTATTATTTCGGCAAGAATAAAAGTAGTTATTAATTTTTTTAAACACCATTTTAGGGACAAAATTATTTGCCCCTTTAATGTAATGTAAATGTAAAAAAAAACACTGTTAAACAATAACTTGCCTAATTACCCTAACCTGCCTAGTTACCCTAATTAACCCAGTTAAGCCTTTAAATGTCACTTTAAGCTGTATAGAAGTGTCTTGAAAAATATCTAGTAAAATATAATTTACTGTCATCATAGTAAAGATAAAATAAATCAGTTATTAGAAATGAGTTCTTAAAACTTTTATGTTTAGAAATGTGTTGAAAAAATTTTCTCTCCATTAAACATAAACTGAGGAAAAAATAAATATGCAGTCTAATAATTCAGGGGGGCTAATAATAAGTCATTCTGTCCACTTCGAGAATAAAGAGTATTTAATTAAGTATTTAATTTTTCTCTCGCTCTTGTGGCTGTGTGCCAAGCAAAAATAGGCTTAAATAAAAATGCAAATGTGAAACGAATGAGACTAATGACAACTGAAAAAGCAAAAGCAAACCAGTTTACGAAAAATTGGGACCCATTTAAGATATATATCTAAGAACATGTTTTATTGTCAAATATAGACCAAGTCCTTGATCCACCAAATTGATTCTTCTTCTTTCCTAAGTGCAAAGTAGAGTGTGTTGTGTGATACATATTGTACAAATGAAGTTTTTGTTATGGCAAATTAATATTTACCTTTTTATTTGTTGTTATGTTTGTTTGTTTTTCCTATGTATGCACTTAAGTTGATACCATCTATACTTTTTGAAATATAATTGTTTTTTTTTTCTTTTTTACTGTAATTTGCAATTAAAGTCATAAATCCTTATTCTAAATAAAAAAGCAAGAGCAAAAATCCTGCATATTTAAAGATATTTAGAAACTATGTCTGGACGCATTTTTTAAGTGCCCAAAATGCGCGTTTCTGTGGGTCTTGTGTTTGGAAGTGCTGATAGGTCTCATGCACACACAACTAGCAGTACAAAATATGTTAAGCAAGAGAAGATTTTGAACTGTTTAATCGATTGTGAATGATTAGCAAATTTACTTTGGTTTGCCCGCCCAAGTAAAGTCTGTTCAAATGGTTGTTTGTTAAATGAGATAGAGAATTTAGCTTTTTATAATGATGTATGGAGGTATGGGAAGAAATTATACAAAAGCAGTGTTACTTCCTTCAGGAACTGAACAACCTATGAGATAATCAAATTTCCCTTTTCCTCTGTTTGTTGATTTGCTAAAAATGAATAAACTGTTTGAAGGATGCTCAGCACACAGGGCCTTTGGAACTTTGCAATACACTGTCAAATTTTGAAGCTTTGATTCATTTAGGGGTTTATTATAACACTAACAACTTATAGACTTGTTTATAGCATTTCCAAAACCGTTGTAGTAAAATTCTATCATATATTTTGCAGTTAGACCTCTGTACAGTATGTGGGTATGGAAAGCTTTTTTATTTGAGTAGAAAAATCAGGCAGAAAACCCCAAAATAGAGGTCAAATGCCCTTAAACCACACTCAAAAACCACACTCAAAAACTTTAACCCATCCATATCTTATACTCACCTTTAATAGGGCTTGTGTCTACAGAAACCGATGTCAGACCTGAGGACGAGCCAACTGGGAGTACAAAACCAGTGAGCTCAGGTGGGGCAACCGTACCATCAGCTGTAAGAAAAGAGTTCAGTTAACACACTTTTTAGTATTAGTATTAGTATTGCTAACCCTTGCTGTGATTGAAACAGCTTTTCTTTTTAACTCACCAGGTGAAAGAGGAATTATCTGTGTGCCTGGACTAACACTTTGAGGCGAAACTGCAGAGAGGGAATTTAAAATTAGAAATACAGTGGTCAACAGGCTAACAGGACATGCAGGCACATGCACCGGTGTCATGGTGCATTTATATTTGACTCACCAAGCACATATGTGGATCCTGTCTGAACCACAGTGCCAATTAGAGGTGACGTGAGCGGGCTTATGGTCTGGATGAACTGTAGTGCTGGACCACCAAAGAGATCCAAAAATTCAGTCAGTGTTTAAAGTCAAGCCTTCATTTGTTGAATTGCATGTCGTGTACAGTACACTACCTGACAAAAGTCTTGTTGGCTATCCAAGTTTTAGGAACAAATAATAATAACTTGACTTCTAGTTGATCGTTTGGTATCAGAAGGGGCTTAAATGAAAGGCAAAGGCCTCTAGATCACGAGAAAAGTCATCTGGAATGACAATGAAAGCGTTCTTGCAGGAATCCTAGAGTTCATCAAGATTATTTTGATTCATCTTTGATGCCTCCTCCTCAATCTTACCCCATATATGCTCAATAATATTCATGGCTGTTGACAGGGCTGGGCAATCCTGGACCACCTTGACCTTCTTTGCTTTTTGGAACTTTGATGTGGAGGCTGAAGCTGAAGCACTATCCTGCTGAAGAATTTGCCCTCTCTTGTGGTTTGTAATGTAATGGGCAGCACAAATGTCTTGATACCTCAGGCTGTTGATGTTGCCTTCCATTCTGGAGATCTCTTGCACACCCCCATACTGAATGTAACACCTAAACGATGTTTTTTTCTTTACCAAACTTGACTGATATTTGTGAGAATCTTGGGTCCATGCAGGCTCCAATAGGTCTTTTGCAGTATTTGTGATGATTGAGATGCAGTTCAACAAATTCATCTGAAAGACCTACCTTCTGCCACTTTTCCAAATGATCAACTGGACATCAAGTTAATATTTGCTGCTCTTACAACTGGGATCACGACAAGACTTTTGTCAGGTAGTGTATATTAATAAAAAACATAATACGTACCACTAGAGGGCAGACTAGGGGAGCTGATAGGAAAACTGAACACAGGCTGGTATGGACTCAAATGGAAACTACCCTCAGTTCCAGATGTGATGTTGGGCGTCAATTCATATGAGGGACTTTCAGGGACAACTATTGCTGCAGACATAAATCATTTAGTTTGCAACTTTTAGTTTCACTTGTGGCTTAGCTGGACTGAGAGTTACAGTTATTATTTTCCTTTTCTTTTATTAGTAAGCATCATAGTCAGTGGTTGTGTCCTTCATGCTTTGAATTACCTTGTTTGCAGGGAATTTGCTGTGGGTCTATGGTAGTAGCTGCAACAAAAATAAAAACACACCTTTCAATAGTCGATTACAATACAGGTCATTCATAAGATAACATATCCAAGAGAAAACAGCAGTACCTTTTCGTTTTTTGGGGCGGGCAACTTTAGATGTTTTTTCTGGTATGCAGTTTGTATCTTTGTCATCTGTTGTATGTAAAGCTAGAGTAAAAAACGCTACATTTGAATAATTTATTTTTAAATAAACAGTAAACAATGTAGGCTAAGCCATGAAAAATACAATCAGTTCATCACCAAAATTATGTTTTTTTTTCACGAAACATTAATGATAATATGTCGAATGTATCTGACTTAATTTATTGACAATATTATTTTAGGGAGTCTTACATGAGTAATTGGGATCTTCGAAGAAGGTTGGATCTGCAAGGGTACAAGTAGGAAATGATTGGTATTATTTATGCTGTTCCAAATACTAAATTAAAAGTCCAATAATTAAAACTGACCAAAAGTTTCTTCAATCGAACCATCCAGGAGGGACTGAAGATATTCACCGAGAACACTGTCTGTGAAAACATTAAGAAATGGTCACTCTCGTTTGCAAACCCAAATGTCCAACATTAGGTCTGTTTACTGCGTTATCTACTCACCAGGTAGCTCTAACGTTGGATCTGGATCAATAAAATTTGCTTCACCATCTGTTAGGTATAACACAGGACACGGTATATTACTTTACATTTGACAAAGATAAATGTGCCTTCACAATTAACTGAGTGAAAACTGTTGAATCAAAAATGCGCAAGATGATTTGAAACGTGTGCGCGCGGGGGCTCAATTTCGTTGGGAAACAAATAACTCGAGGGGGGAATCCATTTCTGATGTAAAAAGTTTATCAAACAACTACAGATATCATATTTGATACTTTTCATAAAGATTATGCACCATCAAAGTTAGAAAAAAAGTTACTACGCAAAACGCATGATTATAAAATTAAATAGTCTATTATATTAAAATGGCATTGCACTTTACCTGTTTCAAAGAGATAGTCCATGCTTGTTGAAAAAAATTAATCCATTACATTAAGTTCCGATGGAAACGTTTTTAATATGCGCTGCGTGTCCTCAGATTGCACAGGGTTGAGGCATTGTCTGGCAAACGCCAAAACAAACTGCACCTTCCCTGGTTGCTTTTACTTTCAGTATGAGATGGGGGTTGATTCTGTTCGGCAAAAGCCAAAGTCCCACATTTAGTGTAAGCAAATCTCAAAAACGAGATACATTCTGCGTTCATTAATAAAGTTATTCATTTATTTATTTGAGATTATGATGGAGAGGATAATAATAAACTACTTTTTCTAGTTTTGTAACAATGAATTGTATTGTAATGTGTAAATGGATTTTAAATCTCATTCAAAATATACTTTAATAACAAAGTAATGAACTCTAAAATGTACAGTCTGTAAAAAGTTGCAAAGAAAAAAAGGTTAATCAAATCAAATGCTGAGGCTTGGCACATGCATGCGGAAATGCACCACCCTGGATTGGCAGGTATTTTCCACTGTCAGGTGAGACCTTTTGTTTAAACATTGGTCTTATATAATACATTTCTTCATGCTTCACCCATTAATATTCCAAAACTAAGAAGCCAGCAATAAAATAAATAAACAAATAAATAAATTAATTTTTAAATATCCTAAAACACAAGCTATATAAGGTTTAAATGGAAGCTGTAAATGGAAGACAGCAATCTCATGCCAATCGCCTAAAATGAAACAAAAATATTTGCAAGGATCACAGACTGGTGTGACAAGTATCTTGTTTGCTTTGTTTTTTTCATTAACAGCACCCATACAACAAACAGACTGACCTTTTTTTCCTGTGACATTACAGCAGGGGTGTCCAAACTCAGTCCTGGAGGGCCGTTGTCCTGCATATTTTAGTTCCAACCCCAATTAAACGCATCTGAACCAGCTAATCAAGCCCTTTCTAGATAAACTAGAAAACTTCCAGTCAGGTGTGTTGAAAGTAGTTGGCGCTGTAAGATGAAAAAATATTATATATTCTTCTATTATATATTCCTTCTATGCTAATAAAGGACTACTGAGACATTCCAAGCATGGGATGGGTCCTCCTGGCTTGGCAGAGTTGATCACAGCTCCGATACACATCTCTGCCATTTGCTTACAGTAACCATGTGCTTTTCACCATACACAATTCATCTGCTCGTGATCTTCCTTCATATAACTTTGCCATGTTTGTCATTTGACAGTTTATAACTTTAGCTTTGTAGTGATTAGATCAACAGAGACATTGATGGATTGTATTTCAATATACAATTTATTTACTATTGTTGAGTCATGGCCTGAAGAGAGTATGTTAATGTATTTCTCCCCCATTTAATATCCTCAACTTTGTTCTCATGTTCAGCTGGTTTTGGGGGTTGGTTTTCACTCATGTTTGACAATGCTTTGCTCAGGGTATAATAAGAAAAAGTAACTGTTGATCTGGGAGAATGGCTTTTACTCTGCATCTCCCGCACACCGGTGCGTAGCCTCATATGCTAACAAAGGCAGTTTCAGAGTCTTGGTTGCTCAGCAGTGCACGTTACAGCTCATTTCTTCATTCAGTACGCTAGTTTGTTTCATTCTACCGTCTGTATATTTAAAAATGTAACTTAATAAACAACTTTGCCTGCTTTAAGACGTAGAGATTCTTTCTCTTTATCAATGATGATAACAACTTTAATGGAGTCAGATTTAAACACAATGGACTTCAATGGATTTAAACACGCCATCCTTCAACTGCTTTCTGTTTCTGACTATTGGTTCACAATAGCAGCGTAAGCTTCAAGCCTTACAGAGCTAAACTATGCAGGACACCGGCCCTCCAGGACTGAGTTTGGACACCCCTGCATTACAGTTACCCTATTACAATACATTTCACTCCTGTTGTAATACTGGTCATCCTGAGTTGTAACAACATATTTCAATGCTCTTTTGTATTTATTATTATTTTTTTAACTAGTCACCAAGGACCACGTTTCTGTGTGGAGTTTGCATGTTCTCTCTGAGTTCGTGTGAGTTTCCTCCGGGTGCTCCGGTTTCCCCCACAAGTCTAAAGACATGTGGTATAGGTGAATTGGGTAGGGTAAATTGTCCATAGTGTATGTGTGAATGAGTGTGAATGTTTCCCAGTGATGGGTTTTAGCTGGAAGGGCATCCGCTAAGTAAAACATATACTGGAGAAGTTGGCGGTTCATTCTGCTGTGGCGACCCCATTTTAATAAAGGGACTAAGCCAAAAAGAAAATGAATAAATGAGTTTAACATTAGGCAACAATTTATCAACAAGGCTGTTTGTGAGAAACTCGGTGATCAAAATTATAGAACAGCAATGATTGTAGGATGAAGTAACTGCAGTGTTTTTCAGCGGGAACAGGGGGTTTAGATTAGGACTCTGGGCCGCCAAATTAATTACCTCAGTGTTTTCAACTTAAAACAAGTTGAAAGTGGGTTCATTGTCTTGTGTAATAATTGCTCTGACTGGGTAATGAATGCTGGGTGGGAACTGCATGTTGCTGAAGGAGCATCTGATCTGCACTCTCTTACGTAGCTTCATAAGACGTCTAACTCCTTCTGCACAAACATCAGCAAATCATGACACTTCACCTCCAGCTTTCACTGATGTTTTTACACACTTTTGAGTTCTGTTTTTCCCCAGTTGGATGATAAACAATGTTTCCCATTGGGCCCAAATTTATTTGACTTGTTTTCATACAGTGAACTACTTGTCTCATCCGTCTTTCGGATGAGACGTTAAACGAGGTCCTGACTCTGTGGTCATTAAAAATCCCATGGCACTTCCCGTGAAAGAGCAGGGGTGTAACCCCGGTGTCCTGGCCAAAGTCCCTCTATCGGCCCATACAATCATGGCCTCCCAATCATCCCCTTCCACCGAATTGGCTCTATCACTGTCTCTCCACTCCATCAATAGCTGGTGTGTGGTGAGCGCACTGGCGCCGTTGTCCTGTGGCTGCCGTCGCATCATCCAAGTGGATGCTGCACACCGGTGGTGGTGTGGAGAGACCCCTCCACCCCTCATGATTGTGAAGCGCTTTGGGTGTATGGCCATACACATTAAATGCGCTATATAAATACACATTATATTACATTACATTACTTGCTTTCACTATAGGAAAATAACACTGTGAAAGACGTTTACCACAGTGAACTTTGTAGCTTTATGGTAGGTTTTGTTTCTTTCTACTGATGAGGGATTTGGCTTTCAGTCTAAATGTTTTAAATACTGTGCTTCAGAATATACAAGTACTGAAATATGCTTGAAACTTCTCTTTCCTTTCAGGATGACTTCAAATAGTACTGAACCGTGAGTCTGTCACCTCAAAACATAATAATTTGTTGGCTAAAATTTTGATTTTTGATTACTAAAGTTGCTGCAGCAAGCTTTAGAAGCTTACTTTGCTATAAAAGCAGTCTGCATTGTGATACTATTAAGGTAAAGAAAATAACTGCCCACATGTTGTTTATATGTTTGCCAAGTGAAGAGGCTTTCCAAAAAAGCACATTGATTTCTCCAGCGCTTACATGAGCAAAACTGAAACTGCAGTGGGAGTCTGTGCTGAAAATGGATCTCCCAGTCTGAAGTTTTGGGAAGTGCTCCAACAGGGCTCAATATTGCTGGACGAAAGTGAGGGTGCATTTACACAACACCGCTTTCAACTACAAAACTTTCAGGTTTAAATAAAATGTAGTGACTATTACAGTTTTTAAATATGATGCAGCTACTGTCTCGTCTAAAAGTTGAATTTGTGAAAATAGTGACATCATGCGCATATTTATTTTATGTTCAGTCATGTGCGAGTGCTTGACAGCAAACACAACAATGTTAAACTACAGGACCATGTTTGTACTGGAGAAGCAGTTCAAGGAATCCTGCTTCCAGTTCATTCTCATGGTGTCTGAAAAGCAGATGATTTTCTCAACTGAGAAATTCAATGACATCAAGAAACAAAATCCAATTTTGTTCCTTGGGGCCTTCCATGTCCTAAAAAGAACCTTGCAAATCTTTACAAATGTTTTAATACTGCTAAAAAAAGACTTTAAAATTAATATTACCTCAGATCCCCCCAAAAATATGATGAGGCTATAGTACCCATGGAACAAATCCATATTGTTTCTAGTGAAAAATCCAAGTTATGCTGAAAAGTGTATATTGTAATTGTCTCTAAAATATTATGAAGATTTCTCAAGGCTAATATTAAATTATATTATTGTGTTTCCAGTGGCACCGTGGTTCAGTGGTTAGCACTGTCACCTCGCAGAAAGAAGGTCGCTGGTTTAAGTCCCGGCTGGGCATCTCTGTGTGGAGTCTCCATGTGCTCCCTGTGTTGGTGTGGATTTTCTCTGGGTGCTACGGTTTCACCCATAGTCTAAAGACATGCGCTATAGATGAATTAGATTAACTAAATTGGCCGTTGTATTTGAGAGTGTGCATGCCATGTTTGACCCCTGATAAATAAAGGGACTAAGCCGAAGGAAAAGGAATTAGTTTTTATTATTAATTTAGTTTTTATTATTACTTTTCATAAACTTATTTTAATTTATACAGGTTTACATTTTTATTCTTATTATTGAAATTTCTATTCATTCACGTTTTGGCCTTTATAACTTAAGTTTTCTGTTTAAATTGTTGTCTTCTATAATTTAACCAGTTATTAAGTTGTTGTAGGGATGCACCAACCTTTTTTTTTTTTTTTTTGCTGATACAGATTCTAATTTTAACATATTCGGATAGAGTACTTGCTATTTTATTCTGCATAAAATTAATTTAAGTGTACAAGAATTTGTATTTTTCACTGAATATAGGTAAGATATTTTGGTGCATTTAAACAAAACACATTTATTAAACAAATACATTTGTTAAAATAATATTTAAGTCACCGAATATATTTAGAAATAGAAAGGTAATACATTTAAATTCATGCTAAATATTAAGAAAAAAAATTTACAAACCACAAAATTTTAACAAAATTTGATACATTTTAGTTTCTCTTGAATTTTGCTCTAACCTATTTTTGTCCCTAACATACCATTTGGGGTTTACTAATGTTAGACTGTTATTTTGTTAGGTCCTCTCTAGATTTGGCTTCAGTATTGACAAAACTAATGCATATCTACAAATATAATATTGTAAAGCTTTCTATAGAAAATATTGTTTTAAATGAGAGATTTGTGAGGGCTGTACTCATGTGTTGAGCACTGTAGGAGACGCAGGTCTGATATTTTGAACAGATCATATATATATATATATTTTTTTTTTTTCAAATGTGATTAAAAAAAATGATGATTCTGTTAAAAAACACCGAATAAAAGATGTGCAACTCAATGCCTCCATGTAAAAAATAAACCATTAGTTTCGGCCTTTATCATATTTATATCAACAGTACTTTAAATGAATCCAATTTGCATCTGTGCATGCCTAATGTCTTGTTATTCATAAATAGTTTTTCTATTTAGTTTTATACATTTATTTGAAAACCACTAAAGGACAACGTTTATAAAAAGCAGCTTACTTAACTCTCCATTGACACTTTTTGAAATAAAGCTTCACTTAGTTAAATAAAGAATTAATCCCCCTGCTTTAATCATTTGCGTTGACTCCAAGAGAACAAATTCTTATTTTTATATGGCTATAATTAAGTACTACATCAAAAAAAAGTTTCTCCTCAGTTTCTTATCAAAAAATATTATTTATCCTTCCTTGCACATTTTACATACAGTAGTATTAGTAGACGGTTGGGTTGACAAATAAACTTTGAAAGTCTTTAAGCAGACACTCTATCTCTATTCTACTAACACTTCAACTGTTACTTGACATGTAGTTACAGTTACGGAACCCTCCTTATCTAAAGTGTAATTAAAAGTATTTAAAGATATTAACTCACCAGTAGAAACAAGATCCTCCTGTTTGTTGAGTGTTGAATGGAGGATATCTTGGCTAACGTCCCAGTTTTGCCAGACAAGTAAAGACAGTTTTCGATCCAAATCTTCATCTGTACAGAGGACTTCACACAAACTCTCCTCAGCAACTTCACCGTCCTTATAGAGAGACTGGTAATACTGGGTGGAGAAGACGTTGGCCTCGTGGAGCTCTCGAAGAAGATCATGCACCAGGCTTGGGTCAACCTGTAAAGCTTTTCTCACCTGAAACAACACCTCCTCAAAGGGAACCATGACTGGACAACAGCTGCGAGTTAATCTCATTTAAATTGCCTTATTTCCTCTTTGCCATTCCTAACGCCAAATAACATCGCTTTGTTCCTGGTTTAAAAAGAAAAAAAACTTTGGTAAAAACCACGGCGGATCCCAATTGTCTGCTTTGTACTTCATTAAACAACCAGTTTTACTCAGGTCAGGTGAGGACAGTTTCACTTGTACTTTTTCCACAAGAAATCTAATGTGCTGTGCATGGAAAAGTCAAAAGACCACATCTCCATCTCACTTCTCTTCTGCTACAAGGAATTAATAGGGAAGAGACTCAATGTTAGACACCCCTCATCCCATCCGCTTTCATTAATATAGCAGCAATGGAGAACTGCTTCCACATACTCAGCACTATGCGTTCCCTTCTTTAATATACATACATATAACATGCATTTAAACAAAATAAGAATAATAAAAAAGCTGCTTTAAGCATAAAAGTTCCAAAATGAGGACGCTCTATAGAAACATAATATAAAACATTTCAATTTCTCCAAAGGACCTTTCTTTAAATAGTTTCCAGAGCTTTGATTTAACCAAAAACAACAGATATGCTATTTGTTTACTACGAAAGCCCACAATGCTGTATGTGCAGTTTTGTTGATAGTATACAAATGTCATGTGATTCTATTCAAAATTAGTGGGCAGTACTACGCAGTGTGTAAAGTAACAAATTACAAACACTCAAATTACTGTAACTGAGTAGTTTTTTCTCAGAAATTGTATTTTGCCAAGTAGTTTTAAAAATGCGTACTTTTACTTTTGCTTTAGTATATATTTAGAGCTGTATTGGTACTTTTACTCCACTACTTTCGTTCAACCTGCAGTCATTACTTTATTTCTTTCTTGTCTATGGTGATTGGTTAAAGTAGAAAAATCAGTCCTGTGATTCCTGCCCAATCAAATCACACATGTAAAGTAAATCGCATCATACTGAACGACCTCAACACATGAGCACTTTATAAACGCACCAAACCTTTTGGAAGCATTCAAATTGTCCAAGAAGATGTCTAAAGTCTTTACACGCAATGATCGAGAGACATTTTATAGACTACGTCACTGATGAGAAAATGAAGGATGTTGACTGTATGATAACTGAAATCACCAAACAGTCTTAAACAATCACTAAATGGAACAAATGAAGAATGGAAGGAAGGGCTGAATGAAGAAGGACTGAGCGAAGGAAGGAAGGAAGGACCAAACTAATGAAGGAAGGATTCAAGGAATGACTGAACAAACTAAGGGGCCGATCACACCGAACACGCTTTTACGACCCTAAAATGCCAGGCGCACAACAATGCCTTTTTGTTGGCATAAAAAGAAGCACGATGCGTATTTTATGTCGCTAGGCAATGACTGAATCAGCTGCATATTGTGCAAGATAGTTGCTGTTGATATTGGTATAATTTAATATTTAGTATTATTGTGATATTCAAGATTTGTGAAGTCACACAGCACCCGATAACTCAAAACAGCAACCACAAGTCTCTCCTTTATCTTCAAAAGTTGTCTTAACAATGCAAACACTGCAGTCACCTCAACAAAAACTTCGCCTATGCTTTCAATTGATTGGAAAAGACGCAACTAGCGTAATACGCTTTTTCCGCTCAAAGTTGACTTTTTTCAACTGTAAGTGCACAGTGCGCAATGGCAAAGTTGCAAGGCGTAGCAAACGGTTAAAATGTGAGGTGCACAGGGTGCAAAGGCTCGTGGCCATTAGTAAGTCAGTCAAAAAAAGGCACCTCTTAACGCAAAAATCGCATTCCGTGTGATTGGCCCCTAAGTAAGTAAGTTCGAAGCAACAAAGGAACGAATAAAGGAACAAAAGACGAACAAACGAACAAAGGACCTAATGAAGGAAGAAAAAATATGAACAAACGAACGAACAAATGAGTGAACGAACGAAGGGAGGAATGAAGGAAGAAAGGAACAAATGTACGAAGGAATGAATGAATCGAGGAAACTCACTAAATGCACTACAGAATGTTACGTTTACACATCCCTGCACAAACTGCATGTAACCGCATCAGCTTTTAAAAAGGTCTACTTTTTACTCATTCATTTATTTTCTTTTCAGCTTAGTCCAGGGGTGGGCAAACTCGGTCCTGGAGGGCCGGTGACCTGCACAGTTTAACTCCAACTCTAATCAAACACACCTGCTTATAGATTTCTAGTGATCTTGAAGACACTGATTAGTTTGTTCAGGTGTGTTTGACTAGTGTTGGAACAAAGCTCTGCAGGGACACCGGCCCTCGAGGATCACGTTTGCCCATCCCTGGCTTAGTCCCTTTAATACTCATGGGGTCACCACAGCGGAATGAACCGCTAACTTATCCAGCATAGGTTCTAACTGCAACCCATGACTGGGAAACATTCATACACAACTCATTCACAAACATAAACTATGGACAATTTAGCCTACCCAATTCACCTATAGCGCATGTCTTTGGACTTGGGAAAACCGGAGCACCCGGAGCAAACCCATGTGAACACGGGGAGAACATGCAAACTCCACACAAAAATGCCAACTGAACCAGCGACCTTCGTGCTGTGAGGCCACCATGTAGCCCCTTTTTTACTCATACTTTGAGTAATATTTACAACAAATACTTTTACTCTACGTGCACTTAATTTTTGGGCAAGTAATCGTACTTGAGTATGATTTTTCAATACTCTTTCCACCAGTGATACTATGGTACATTTGAAATTACATCATGACTGTTATAAAAAAACTGTCACTACATGAACCATTTGATCATTGTTAAATGATCTACCAGTTATGTTGCATTGCTTATAATCGTAAATCCTCTTCCGTGGCACACTTCAGAATTTATTCTCACCTACTGTTTATCAAATACTGGATACTTTGTTATACTACACTATTGAGGCACTGTTTCCCACATACTATATAGTAGAAAAATATGTGATTTTTTATATTAATAAAGGCACTTTCACATGGTATATATAGGAACTCAGTCATAAGAACTATAGTCTCAAGGTTTGGTTCTGTATTTGATCCCTGAATGCATGTAAACCATTACTAGGAACTCAACAACTTAACATTGGAGGCCAGGTTTTTAATCTGTGTTTCGTGATAAAAAAAAAAAAAGATGCAAATTGCCGCAAACAAAGTCAGCAGGTAAATAGTTCTAGCATTAAGTTTCGGTTTGTGTATCTATTTTAGTCCTGCCTTTGTTTTATACGGCATGTATTCACCCAATCAGCTTACAATTACATTGTAGTGTATTGCAGTGTAATTCCGATTGTGTTTTATTAGATCATACTCTGAAGTGGGCACAAATTTAGTTCCAGCTAATGGCATTCAGAGTAATGTAATTTAATGAATTTTTTATTTAATGCCATGTCAGCAACCAAGGCTATTTTCATGGCAGGAATCTTTCAACAAT